>NW_027466472.1:2880000-3182500 GCF_050575085.1 Anarhichas minor
TTCTGGAACAAAACAACAAGATTGGAGCTGCCTGGAAGGAGGTGAATGAAAGAATCAGAGCTGCTTTTCGATCAGATGAGAAAAGCTTGAGGGAAATCAAGGCAGATTGGGACAGCTGATGGAGTTTTAGGGGGGGGGGGGGGGGGGGGGGGGGGGGGGATACTACTGAGCTGAAGCAAAGGCAAGAAAGATGTTGCAGCTGAAAGTGGTGATCAGGAGAAGCAAACAGCTGATCGTTAGCTTCAAGAATGAACTGATGGCTCTCACAAAAGGGATTTGCAGACTTCGGTCCAAGACAAAGAAAGAAAACTGCACAATTGCAAAATGTGTTAAGCAGCTGTAGAGCTCCATAAAGCGGAGGGGGGCTGCAGATTGGGATGATGATTATTATCACTAGGAGCAACAATTTTAACTTTGTCACATTGTATTCACATTGTAGTTTAATACATTTTTATTATATGAATATCAGCCACATTAAGAAGTAAGAAGTGGCAAAGAGTAAAGACTTGGATCAAGATGGTAACACAAGATTGTTGCTGGTACTCTCCAATGGTTATATATGTTGTTTTGGGAATCATTTGCAAACTACCTATTCTGTTGTTTAGTGAGGATGTGTTGTCTATTCTATGTACCAGACAGACAAAACACTACAGTCAGCAGCAAACAGCAGTCTAGTCCTACTGACATACATGTTAAGTGTTAAAGTGTTTGATGTCCACCACACCTCTTTCTTTCCCTACTACTCTGGACAAATATAATATGGCCTCAAGTAAAATGATAAGGTGACAAAGGGAGGAGGAGGAAGATGAGACAAACATTGACAGAGAAAAGGTGGAAATAGATTGAGAACGGACACAGAGGGGGAAGCTGAACAGTCCTTGCCAGCAGCTAGAAAAAACGATTATGTGAGAGGTGGCAAGGCCCTGACACAGGACTTGAATTTGAGTCCATCACGCTGTCGCAATCTCCTCTCTTCCCCTGCAATGAAATCATTATTTCCTCTTTCTTCTCAGAGTGAATAGAGGCCTTTGCAGAAAGGTAACATGAAGTGAAATAAAAGACTGAAGCTCCGCCACTTCAACTCTTATACAGGGGACGAGATGGAGGCAGTGATTCAGTGATTACCCGCCCCCCCCCCCCCCCCCCCCTCCCTTGCAATTGTTTCCCCAAAAGCATTTCATTAAAAAGGGTGTTACTGCACCCAGAGGGGATTTTCTCTAACTCACTTCATAGAGATGTAAATGTGTCTTACACAGGAAAAGTAAAAAAATAAAAGTAGTACCCACCGACACAGTGCTACCAGCAGGTCATATTGAGGTGTGGTTTTTTTATAATCAATCAGTCTTACTGCTGAGCTCTGGAGAGGGAGCAACACTGGGCACCTCACATGCACAACCAAGTCCAACGCCAAAAGCATCACAAAGGATTCAACAACCAGAGAGGTTTTAAACGAGCCTGATTCAACCTAATTACCAAATCATCTATTTGGAAATGAAAATGAACACACCTGAAACGTCCCGTGCGATCATTGCATCGCGACATTGAATACAAAAAAAAAAGATCAAAAGGAGCTGAAACACAAAGAAGCTCTGCACGGAAAAGTCATCTTGGATCATTATATTAAAAGGCTCCCATTCCCAATCTCATCTTCTTTGCTGCCATGTTGCACCAAAGCTTTGAGAAGAATCACTTGACAGAGCATTTAAGGTAAATTATTTCTAAGCGTTGACTACTTACATTTGCTTTCATGCACTTTCCAACATACCTCTGAGCCAACCGGCATGTCAAACCCAATCTGATATCAAATCCCATATTTCTATTCCCCTGACAGAAGTCATTTCATCAAATCCCTCTCCTCTCTGCCATTTCAGAGACTGATATTTACCGATAGCTTTGCTTCCACAAGTTCATAAGGAGTTCATTTTCTTAACAGGACGTTTGTATCCATTCTACATCTCACGATTCACGAAATTATGCAAATACAAAACTCTGTAAACACAACAGTGGAGCTGGTGTTTTGTTTCCAATGAGACTTCAGTTCCCACTTTCCTTCTCCTGAGAATGTTTTGCTGAATAGCTCACACACACACACACACACACACACACACACACACACACACACACACACACACACACACAAATGCCTTCATCCCTAGTTAGGTGATTTTTTTTACATGGTGCCTCAAGCCAAATGAGGCAGAAGCAAAGCGCGGCACAGCTTAAGAATTAGGGCGTGTCAATGCCGGTGTGCGTGCATATAAATAACTGTGCCTCACAAAGGGACAGAGGGATAGAAACAGTGAAGTCAATGATAGAAAACTTATTCATTCCCTGGACACATTTGCAAAACAAATTTGGTTTTACCAATTCTTAATTGCTCAAGGAAATGCACATTTATGATCTAAATTCATTTTTTAACAGAGTAAACTGAAAGAGATTTTATCTGATTCAGAAATGGAGAATGAGATATCACAACATCTCGCAACTAATCCCATATAAAATAATGTATGAATGTAGGGTTTGGGTTCAGATGGCTAGAAAAGCACAGCAACTTTAACAAACAATGAATAAGTCTAAAGCTGCACGGCTGATGAGGAAAGTGGAAAGAAGGTGAGGCGGTGGGCGGAGGAGGTCATGTGTCTGGGACTGGAGGGGGTAGGGGTTACTGTCGGGCAGGAAGGAGTGACTGCGTGTGGGAATGAGGTCAGGACAAAAAGTCAGCGGGGTTCTGGTGGACCGGAAGAGATCGGTAGAAGTGGGAATGTTGCTGGAGGGGAGGGGAAATGGTGACAGAGAGGCAGAATGTGATAATCAGAGAGTTGCTGAAAAGGTGGAATTACAGATTCAACGATCCAGGCTTGATGACCACGACCAGGATGTTTTAGTATTTTACCTCGACATTCAAAGCAGCCATTGTTCCTTTAGCAATGTTCTTGTCCTGCCCATTAGACACCCTTGAGAAGTCAGAAAACCCAAAGTCCTGTTTTGCTTTGAAGGTGATGTTGCCCTTCTATATATTTCCAAGTTCTAAAAAGAATTCAAGTTGAGAATTTTTATCCATCCCCCGCTAAACTTTTGATCAAAGTTTAAATTGTTTTTCTGACCCATTGTCATCCTATAAACCTGTCCATCACTGTGCTGTATCTCTTTTCACCACCCCATTTTTTCTCTTTCCCATTCTCCATAGATTCTCTCCCGGGTGGACTGCTTTGACCTCCGACTCAGGGGGTTAACAACATCTATAGAACTCCTGCAACTCCATCAGACCGGAAAACAACATTGCTGTTGAACAACCTGAAGTTTCTCTTCTCCCTTCTGCTGTTCCTTTCTGTCCTCATCCGTGGCTTGTACATGTGCTTGCAATTGCATTCATCGTGTTAATACAATTCCTTCTGCTTTTTGCTCCGATGAATTGAATCATTTTAATAAAAGTTAATTTTTTTTTCTTTTCCCTCGTCCTTTCTTACTTCCTTTGATTAGTAGCTACTGTATGTGGAAGTCATAGAATGCAACACAAATCCTAAAACTATGGGGGCACTTTGGAAACTGCCTTTCAATTCTCAAATGCGTGGTGATGACCGAAACATATTGAGATGCCGTTATGGTGCCTTTAACAACACAACTACACAAGAGGAGTGCAGTGAGAACCCAGGTGCAGTCGGAGGCAGGAGACTGTTGAGGAGCTTTGTCATCATGGCGCAGCAAAAAAAATAAAACAGTCTTTTGTTTGTCAAACTGGTCTCCAGGGTGAAAGTCCTGTTTGTTTGGCCCACCCACAGTGTGTTGGTTTATTTTTCTGGTCTTTATACTATCAGCTCACACTCCCAGAGATAATGATGCGGATGGGTTTACACTGTAGCTACTTGAACGTCTAGTGCATCTCATACAGATGCTAACGGATGTCTTGTGTTGATGCCGAGGGGCTTGACGAAGTATTTGATACCCTGGGAAAGAGAACGGGCTGAAATACTGACCTGCATATTTATAGGAATCCTCTGCAACAGATGACGTCAGTGATAAAGCGTGGTAAGTCAGCGACTGGAAATACCTGCACTGGTGTGGACAAGAGGAAGCACCCCGGCTAGCTCCCTAGCAGCTGACAACAGCAGGATTAGCACCTCGGAGTGTGGTGATTGTCATGTTATCCCGACAACAGGCTTTTTTCACGGACGACATTTTGACTCGTCACAGTAGGAACAACACAGGTGTGAATAAGACGATGAATGATGGCTGAATTCAATCTAGCTGCTTTGATTTTAGTTTCCTGGTATCGTGCATGCTTGTCTCACTGTCACGCTCACTGGAACACTTGAATGGAACCGAGCCATCGTTAATGTCATGAGGAGCACCTGTGCTTTTCCTACTGTGACAAGTCAAAATGTCTGCTGTGAGAAAGGCCAATTATTTTACCAGACGTCTGTCGGGAAGTGTAGACGAATGCTGCCCCTGGCCAATAATCTGTCCAATGGGGTCACACGCTCAACCACTCAGCATTGCATATGAAAAGTTTACTCCATTCTTTTGGTAGATTGTGGATGTGTCATACTTTTATTACTCTACATGTGATACCCCATACTTGCTTCACTCATGTTTTCTCATACATTTCCTGCAATATTGTTCATTTCGTCAGGCTACTTTCATGTGCAGGTGAAAGGAAGTCGCTATTCAGGTGCATCAACACATTAAGTGTGATTATGTCAGGCAAAAATGAACCTTCACAATTTTGTGGTTTCAGCAGAGGCACAAAGGCCAGACAGAGACGGGAAGTTCCACAGGTCGGGGCTATTATGGGATGGCTGCTCTATATACAACACTAGAAAGGAGGGAACATTTTAGATGTTGGGCCATGTAATGGATGTTCAAAGGGATTTCTCAGAAACAGCATTGTGCATTCAGCCTGCAAACCAGAGAGGCTTGATTGGCCATATTCTGCTCCATAGCTGGCTACCTCTCTGCCCTGCTGGGAAATGGGTTTCTGTATTTGCGCTCTCTCTCTCTCTCTCTCTCTCCCTCTCTCTCTCTCTCTGTCTGTCTCTCTCTCTCTCTCTCTCTCTCTCTCTCTCTCTCTGTCTGTCTCTCTCTCTCTCTCTCTCTCTCTCTCTCTCTCTCTCTCTCTCTGTCTGTCTCTCTCTCTCTCTCTCTCTCTCTCTGTCTCTCTCGTTCAAATTCCTAATCCCAAGAGTCCCTTTTCTGCTTATTAGGCTGTGCACTTATTTTGAAAACCACAAACCTTTATTTAACACAAGATGTATTTCCATTTCAAGGCCTGTAACATGAGGTTTTACATTTAGCCCCGTGGTTGGAGGGCTGAAGCTTCATATCCTGTTAAAGATATTTACAACTGGTTCACACAAGTTGTGTGGCCATCATTAAGCTCATGGTAGCATTTTGACAGTTCAATAAAGTTAAAAGCTTTCTGCTGCAGTCAGCCTTGGCAGGAGGTAAAAATATATTGTCTAGACTGGCACGGCCATTTGTAAAAAAACATCTATCAGAGCAACAGAAGACCCAATCTCAGAAACCACTGGCTATTGATCAGACCACGATTTAGCCTCTGGGGGCAATGTCTCTGTAGTACTGGATATCTGGTGGATAACAAAAATCCGAGCCAAGACATTGTTCACACTCCGATTAGATGCGGGGATGGAGTTGCCATTGAAAAATGACGTCTACGACACATGTAGCCTGTTAAAGCCCTTCAAAATCTCATTCATGAGCTCACTTCAAATCACATTCATCCTGATGTTGCATTTTAAAATGAACAAACTCATTTTGAGCTAATAAAAAGATAATATATCAATACACACGATAGCCGAGATTGCATTTTGGCCTATGCGATCCACCTCTTTAAATTCAGCCAGCTATGAAGTGGCCACTCACATGACATGGAATGTGACACAATATACATTAAAGAGTGGGGAAGAGCGAGACCATATATTAAATGAATAAAATGCAGATATGGTGCCACGACAAATACAAAAGAGATTATTGGAGGGGTGATCTTTTTTGATTCATCGTAAATCTCAGATATATTAAACCCCCAAACTCTACTGAGGGGTGACACACACATAGTATGCTTGCTTAAACACAGACACACACACACACACCATGCTGGTGACCTCGTGTGCAAATGATGATCACAATCCTCAGGAGCACTGGCCCGTTGCCCTTTTTCTTCCTGCCTTTCGAAAGTTCACTCCTGTTGATTCTTAAAGTGGAAATGAGTTAGAGGAAGAATAATGGGACACTGATGAGAAGTGAAACCTCCAGGTCTGAGGTTGCATTAAGACGTACGCGTTCTGTCAAATGCAAGTGATTTTCTCTCTATTCAAATTAATTTAAATAAGTCCATTAAAACTTAATCCAACACCATTAGATGCATTCGTCTTTTATAATAATTGCTCAAAATTAACTGTCTTGAACTCTTATGATGAGATTTGAGACTGAAATGATAACAGATTTCTGTCCTGTATGCACTGAGTGTATAAACACTGCCCCCAAGTGGTAAAAAGAAGAACAGCAGTTTTGATAATTCCAACCGAGATGTTTCAGATTACTACTATCCATTACCAGAAGGTTAAAATGATCATCGCCATTAATAAATAAGACAAATACACCATGCATCCTCTGAGAAAGCAATACCATGCTCTCACAAAAATACAACCTAAAACCAGCACGTCATTTAGAGCTTTCATGCTGTGAAAGAGAAGAGGCCTGTTACCCCCAAATTCATAAATGATCATTATAATATGGCAAAGTATACTTGGGTAATGTGCAGTAACGAGCAGAAAGATTCCACATGCATGAACTCAGTCGTTGGTTCTGAATGTAATCAAGTAAACTGTGAGAGTCAGAACAAACCACACAGAGCAAGTAAAACACAAGCATTACACAGTCAAAATAGAATTGTTTAACATGTACATCTTAAAGTGTCCGTTCACGGATCTTTTTTAAATCTCTATCTTTACTTGGAAGACATTTCATTTTTGCAGCATTGCACAATTTGTCTTGGGAATAGAAACCACAAGAGCGAGAAGAAACTAGCACACTTGCATATTCTACATGTTATTATTCTGTACAGCTCCCGTCTTTATGATTGTCGTAACAGCCTGCAGGAGCACCAAAGGCTGGATGAATAAGTTTCATAGAAAGCTTGCTGAGCAAAGCGTGAAATATGAAAGTTACTTATATCACACCAGGAGCTCCTCCTTAAGACAATAACCATTGTCCATGGGACATTATATGCAGAACAGGTACACATTATACGTACATATACCGCACAATGTTTCTATTCTTAATAATGATCCACTTGAAGACTTATGAAGCAAAGGTAAAAGGTCATTTGTCTTGTTTTCTCTTCTTTCTTTCTTTGATTATATTATTCGTTATTGAGCAATGTTACTTTCATCTTCAAAACACCAAGCAGGCTGGGAAATCGTATCGCGCCGAATAAAACATGCAACACACAAACAAACGAATGGGAAGCAGATTAGAATGTATTAACAATATTTATTCACTACAAGTTCCAGTGTTATTTTTCCTATTTCATTTCGACCCAACAGTAAGAACAAGATGTATTTTTTATACATATTTACAGATTGGCTTAACTATTGGCAATATTTCACAAGTCATTATTTATCTATATACACAACCCATATGTCACCGTGTGTACCACACGCTGACCTATGGCCAGGGTAGAAGATGAGAGATTTGTATTCAATCTGGGTTAAAGCCTCAGTAGTGTTCTACTGATTGTGCTCTCTTTCCTCCATTGTTCCTGCAACCAGAGGGCAGAGTTAGTAAAATAATCTCACTTTAGCTTTTCCAGCCTGAACTTTTCTCTGGGAAGAACAGAGCCAGAGATGCTAGAAGAAAAGTTCTCCTTAAATTTTGTCGGCCAGTGCTCAGGGCAGGGACACCAGGAGAGATGGTGAGTGTAATCTAATTTATTATGAAAACACTGTCAGACAAAAAGGCTGGGAGGTATTAATGGAGCTTTGATCATTTAAACTCTTTTAAGCCTTACTGTATTTATGAATCAATATGTGTGTGTGTATGTGAGAGTTGCAGGTGGGATTCACCAAAGAACTGTAGCTCTGTTACACGGTAGACAACCTCGAGACAAGGAAAAAAAACGTTGGATAAATGTGTAATAATACTGATACAGGTGTATAGCAGACCGGGGTCAAATGTACATAGATGGACAAACATATTTGTGATTGAACTGGACTGATATATGTTGTAGTAGTTGATAAAAAATAAATAAAAAAATGCAGATAATAAACTACAAGTCATATTATGACTTCCAGGCAAAAAAAAGGAGAATTTCAGGGTTACAGTTTGATCCAGGTGTGTAAACATCAGGCCTACATCAATGACGACAAACTGTCATGGAAAATCAGTGTTGACTGGTACTCGGCAGGTCGTTTTTGTGACTCCATGTGAATTACAGTAAGGGATGACAGGAATAAAGCAAAAGTACCTTACCTTGGCTAGTATTTATTCCTCACATTTTCCAAATATTTGTTGGGATTAAAGAGCATTTGTATATTTATGACTCCAGTCTAAAAGAATGAGCTAATACCACTCCAAAGCAGCTGCCAGCCCTCCCAGTTATTTTTTTAAAATGTATTAATTAATTAAGTATTTGAGAGTTATATAGCACCTACTATGAGACGACATGAAAACATAAATAAATGTAACAGTCCCCACATAAAAAGGTGTTTATAAAAATCAGTGAAGTCAACTGGACTAAATAATATAAATGAAAAAAATGTTCACACCATGAATCATGAGATTATATGTGTTAAAGCTGGAGCACAATTTATACTGTTAGCACATAAATTTGTCTCAGTATATATTTAAATGCCAAAAAAAGCACATTCAATTTAATCTCATATGTCAAACGCAAAGAGGAATTGCTTTGAAGAATAAAACACACTTTCCAATATTGCATGTCAAACACAAAAGAAATTGCTGCATTAAATATTGCATCATAGCTACAACAAATTATTAGTATCGGGCATTGAGGTAATGCACGATAAGAAATGAGGATTGAGAAATGTGGGAACACTGTAACAGTTCTTTAACAGGCTGGTAAGATTTGGTTAAAATATAAATACAGTCGGTCAGAAACACAGTGAAACGTTCTACCATATACAGCAGAGGTGTCTACTATTTATAGTCAAACGTATGGCCATCTTTTGTTAAACCATACTGTATGTACCTCAGACCTTGTAATGAAAACTTAAAAAAAAATAAAAATAAAAATAAAAATAAAAATTCATTGAAAACAATAACATTGACTATCAAAACCAGCTTGTTGTCTAACAAGAACCATTTTAAAATTAAGACACATGAGTTGTAGAATATGCATCAGTCAGACATCATGTATTTTCTTTGATTCACAATCTAGCCTACTTTTGTACAGTAGAAATATGTACAGTAGAAACCGATAGGAATAAGCCTTTGTCAAGGGGAAGAAAATCACCATATATATATATATATATATATATATATATATATATATATATATATATATATATATATATATATATATATCCATTATAAAGCATTTATATATATATATATATATATATATATATCCATTATAAAGCATTTATATATATATATATATATATATATATATCCATTATAAAGCATTTATGAAATAAGACATCCTCTCATCCACGTCTTCTCAAAGCAGCACTGATGTGACATGAACCTAATTAGGACAACAGCAAGGATGAACACAGCAACGACTACGACAATATCCATCTGCAGGTTCAAGTTTAAATCAGGGGGACAGTAGCTTTCTGCTGTGATAATTCAGTGTTTGTGTCACTAATATTTTGTGAGTGCATAAAAGGGTTGATATATGAAGTATGGGTAAAAGCCTGTCATTGTTAAGTTATTGTTCATAAGACAGCAGTTTTGATAAAGAAAATTGCTCTGAAAAGTGCGAAAACGTAGTTAAAATGTTTGCTTTCATTAAAGTATATTATGCAATGTATTGCACCCAATACAACCCCTCTCCTTAAGCTTCTAAGGCCATTTCACCCGACATCATTCCATTCTAATACTTTCATCCATCAGCTTACTCCCAACAGACGTTTGAACATTCACTATTTCAATGCATAATCCTCATCAACTCTGAAGAGAAGTTATTGGAAATAATACGGATGTAATTTGTTATCCTAAAACAAGAGACACATGCATTTACGTGGGAGTCATAGCTCGCTTCTCTCTGACCATGCAGTATGCCTTGTGTTGCTTTGAGTCCAAAAAAAAATAAAAAGCCCACAATCATCACAATGATCCAGCCTTGAAAAGATATCTGGGGATCCAGGTTCTGCAGGGAATTTCACTCCAGCTTTCATCCAAGTGAAAAATAGTTCCCACCACGATCAGATTCATTGCAGTGCTCGTCTACTGAATGAAGGGTCCCATACATCAAGGAATTGGCATTAAATGAACTCTGTACTGTTAAATCCCAGTTTGTTTTTAGATAAAGAGGTCAAGACAAGACACAGGTGTAAAGGGCAGCGGGCTGCATCCGCCCGTATTCGGTCTGTTTTTCATCAGTGCATTTCAAACGTCAAAACCAAACACTCATTTAGTCTTGTTGTCAAAGCTAAGAGTTTACCAAATGAGGTTTTACACCAGCGAGCCCGCTCTGCTCTGGGCGGGCACCATGACAGGCACCGCCCCCATCCGCTCCAGCGTGGCCTGGCTCACCGCGTAGGAGTGCGTGTGCTGCCCGTGCGTGGACGTCACCACCGGTTTGAGGCTCACGGAGCCGTTGCTGCGCACCATGGCGGGAGGGGACGGGGCAGAGTTTGTGGTGACCACCAGAGTTTTGGGTGGCGGCAGCGTGTGGCTGCCATTGGCAAACGATGTCGTCATCGTCGCCGGCTGCGCGTGACGGGACAGCGGAGCTGAGCCGGGTGCTGTGGACACTGTACTGTGGCCGTGTCCCGCGTTCTGGGCCTGTCCGTGACCGTGTGCACCGTGCGCAGCGGTGGAGAAGGTCTGGCGAGTGTCTCCGTTGTAGCGCGTGTAGGAGTTGGTGTCGTAGTTGGGTTTGGGGTTGTGCCAGTAGCGGCTGTTGTAGGTGTTGGTAGACGTCAGCGTGTCGTTCTCTGAGGATGAGGCGTCTGCATGGAAAGCCTTCGCCGACGATGACCTCTTGGGAGGGAGGTCATCTTCTCTGTTCAGAAGATGAATAAGTGGAAGTTGTGAGGATATCAGTGAAATAAGGAATGATGGCAGTCTTCAAATATTTATAAAAAGTTAAAAGAGCTCTTCTATGCAGTCAATAGTGAGAAACCTAGTACTACTCATTTATTAATGTTTGCCCTTATATCTTTCTGGACCATGTTAGATATACAGTGGATCACAGTAATAGTACAATAGCAAGACAAATACCAAAATCTAAAATATATATATATATATATATTTTAAAAACATTCAAACAACATAAAAAAAATACTTTGAACTGACAAAATCACTGCTTTTAAGCTGCAGTTTATTCAATCATTGCTCTTATTCTTATTATTATTTTCATGCAGTCATTTTGGGTAAATGAGTTTGGCTCCTGATAAATCTGGCTGACATAAAACATATTCGTTGTGGTTTTCTGTTCGTGGGGGAAAAGTAGAGCCGTCAGGGTGGAGAGTTAATAGGGGATTAAGCCCAAAATGAGGCCTATGTTATCAGTTATCAATCAGCCAAAGCCTCAGATATCTGAACTACGATTTATCTTCCATTGAGGGGAGAAATTGCAGCCCATTTAATCAACTGACAGAGCTTCACAGACTGTTTGAACAGACAAATTAGCCTGTGATGACGGAAACATTTGCTGTCAGGAGATAAGATTGAGCTAAATTCTCCAAACTTTTAAATCCAATTAACTTTTTTTTTTTTAACTGATTCTTTGTGATTGCCTTGCTGACACACTAATCGTTCTACAGTAGGAAATACAAAGCTGCTGCTGCGTCTTATTGCCTTTTGAGATAGAGCAGAGAGGCCAAAAATGTAGTTCCCACCCTTCCAGTCTGGAATACATGTGCAAGTAATCAATCCCTTATTGAGAAACCATATCCCATAATATTATGTTGTCTCTATGCACTGGAGACTAAGAGCGTTTGGTTGCAATTGACCAAAACCACAAATCGAAGCCAAACCTGATCTCATTGGGGATCTCCTCCTCGTCGTATTTGTTCTTGTTCTTCCAGTAGAAGAGCGTGACCACCACTAACAGGGAACAGATGATGAGAGCTAACACTCCAGTGGCGATGGTGCCCGCTATCAGACCCACGCTTTGAGGCTGGGCTGCAGGACGGAGAGACAGGAGGAGTAATGAGTAACAGTCAATTCAGTCTTAAATCATCCAGGATCAGCCTCAGCTGAAGAGACAGCTGGATGAAAGACTAAACGACAGGAAATAAGTCGATTAACTTGTTTTCAAGATCATGTGCGGAACGGAACAGTTTTGAGTAACACCTATTCTTTCCCAGCATTTACATCTGCACCGTGTTGGCAATGACAGACGGACTCAGCACTCCGCTGTCTGTCTGCTTGTATTCCTGACACTGAGCGTTATCCTGTCACACACTGTCAAAATAAAACACTATGTCACCATGTTACATTCCTTCCTGTCAAACCCGTCTGACCCTGTATGACCCCAAACCAACTCTGTCTTTTTGTTCTGATTGAAGGAGGCCTGCTGCTGTCTGCAACATGTTCTGCTCCTGTCATTTGTTTCATTGTGGTGTTGGTTTCTTTGTGTTTCTGTTTATCTGTCAGACAAGACTCACTCAAGGGGAGAAGACTTTTAACTTCCCATGTGTCAGAGTTTGAGTGAGACAAGGCTTTTCCATCTATAAATGTGCACCCCCTCACAAACACAGCCACGTCTCAGCTGGTCTGTATATATACGACAACAACAGCGTCACATGGATCCAGCAGAAAAGGAGCCGGGTGCTCGAGTGTACTCACGTGCTACGACCTGCAGGTTGAGCAGACAGGTGCTCTTGCCAATAACATTGCTGGAGGTACACTGGTAGAGTCCTGAGGTGCTGGTGCTGATGTTTCTCAGTGTTACAGTGCCCTGCATCTGGTCTGATGGACACACAGAGCCACATAGTTAAAGTGACTATAACTGAACTACTTATATCTACCAATAGAGGGTGCTATATCACTTTAATACAAGGTGTGCAAGTGTAACTATATTGTACAGTAAAAACATTTTCCTTTCTTTCACAAATGATGAATGGGTTGAGTCGTGAGTTTGGAATCATAGAGCTGTACACTACTGGATCCATTAAAAAGGCCTCATCAATTGTAGGAAGTAGGCCAGATGTTCACCTGTTCTCTTGACAGTGACGTGGAAATGTCACAGCTGTCTGTGTCAAACTAAACTCACACAGAGACAAGAGTGACATTGACGAATCCAGGATCTCATTTCAGTGTGAACCCCATGCAAAAAGCAAGAAAGGACCGACTATAAACTCAAAACACTGAGACCATTTGTTCCACCAATGTAAAAGGTTAAACTTGTTAAACCAGGTGGGCTTTCCGACTACGATCAAGAGGAGGAGATGCATCCTAAATGGAGAGTTTACTTTAATGTTTGTTTTACAATACAATATGAATCATTTGGTCTTAATATAAAAAATGTCAATCTCAATAAATCTCTCAAATAGTTGAGATTTAATTTATATATTTAATTTACAAGCTTTAAAATAATGTAAAGAGCATACGATAAGTGTCATGCAACTGTAAGAAACTTACATGTTGTTAGTTTAATTTTGTAAAAGTATTTTTACCAACACAGCTACAATTTTGCCGTGATAAAGTTTAGCCTCTTGGACAGATATCCCCACTATCATCTAATGAATGCTGATAATTGACATGTATTAAATTACATTTGTACCATCGCTGAATTTGCAGATATGATTCAGTTTCACAAATTTCCTAGCGTCTACATTATTTATCTGTGTAAGAAAACATTAGCTTTATTGTCGTGGCAGTCTGCCATTTGAAATTGATGTTACATTTTGTATATTAGCCTTTTATTGACCAGTAGTGTACAGACAAAGAAAGTGATTGGTGATGAAGATCATTTGACTGTGCAGTGGGCACAGTCGGAAAGGGGATTCCACGACGCCAGTGCTCTCTGATGCTGAAAACCAAACACAACTCAGATAAACCTGCTCCTGTTATTCTGAGAGTAGTTGAATGGGTGTCTGATCGAGGCTGAGCTAAATTTGAAGCAGCATGGCAACAGAGATGATTCGCACCGGTTCCAGTACAAAAAACTGTGTCAGAGTCGGTATTCAGCATGACAGAGTTAGCACAAAAATAGAAACAACAACATTTCTGACGCACTCATTCACAAATTCACAGGGTTTGGAACACTCCATCCATCCATCATCACCCCACAGTAGGATCAGTGTGGGGGGGGGGGGGGGGGGCAGTAGTTTGGGCCTGGCACATGACAGGTGGCAGGTGGCGGTGATGGTGGGATTGTTGCTGAGGCTCAGCAACGCTATGTGTGTGAGATTTACCAGCGAAGGTGGGGCAAAAGGGAACTCCGACGGCCAGCTTGTTTGTAATACCTTGCATGGCGTTGTGCGGCAGCTTGGGCAGCGCGTCCAGCTTCTCCCAGGAGTAGGACGGCGTGGGAATACCTTCCTCTGAGCTGCAGATCAGCATGATGTCACTGCCTACATCCAGCGCGCCCTGGATTCGACATGCTGGCACCGAGGGGGGCACTGCCAGATGGAGAGAGCGGGTGGTGTCATGTTAACCACTTTAAAATGCAAATCATATGTTTTCCTAATTGCAGGGGGAGTTTCATATTCACAAAAAGCTGAAGACTCATTAATCCAACAGTGCTTGCACACTGCTTTACTGCAAATTGTCTCAATAGTATTCTTCCGGTTACCTAAAAACTAGAGTTTAAACCTTCTATAATTTGTCATACTCATGTGTTTTGTTGTTGTTTACTCATTTTTAGAGCCATACAACTGGCAGGAAATGATGCCCACCAAGCTAAAAGGCCAAACCAAAGACCTTTCAGACAATGAAATACTGAATATCAGAAGAAAACAGATTGAAAAGCTGTAGTTCTTGCTCAACAACTCAACATGAGACTACATCTAATTTTCTTCTCTACGTTGTCTCAGTTAATGAAGTGAATAAGGCATATTGACATTTTGTTGCAATAGATGCAGCTTTAACCCTGCTGTCTTCTTATATAAGAAACAGCTCTTGTCTTACTCTTTCAAAAATCAAAAAAAGAAATATTCTGCGGTGACGTGTGGTGAGTTACCCAACACGGTGAGCCCAATGACGCCAATGTTGCGCCCCCCTCTGTCTGGGAGGTTGTTGACCAGGCACTGGTAGGTCCCAGTGTCGGACAGCTGGGTGTTGTTGATGAAGATGGAGGCACTTGTACTTGGCATGGTGGCCACGAAGCCCACACGGCCATTGAGGTGGTTGGCGAGGCTGAACACCTGGCCGCCCTGGTAAATGATCACCTGCATTGGGACGCCATGGGGAGGGGATCGAAGAGACACACAGAAGGTTATGGACGTACGAAAGGATAGAGGGATGAGGTGAATCGGTAAATAGATAAAGTAAATGGGAAAAGGTGGAAGGCAGAAAGAGACATTGGTGGCAAAGAGGTCAGAGAGAAAAAAATGTGGGGGGAAAGAAAAAATAAATAAATGTTGAAAATGAGCAATTAAGACATTTATAATTCCATTCAAAAAAAATCTGCAACAGAAATGTAGCAGATGGTGTCTGAGTTTTTATTCTTCTTTCACTCTGAGGGGCTGGATACTTTATGAATGTGATTCCTGGACATTTACTCTAGTTGCCTGTTACAGATATCTCTCACTAGAGGGAGACCTACTTCCACTAAGAGGGTGAAATACAGCTTGACAGTGAAAAGTGAAAGTTACGGAGTGGGCAGACTTTTATGTCCTGAGAAACAAACAAGCAGAAAGAGAAAAAATATATTTTATTTGTAAGTAGGGTTGTTTCTAGCTCACTGGGTAGATTTCAGGGTACATGCTAAAAGTAGGCTTTCATGGTACTATAAGGCTCTTCAGATAAAAGCTTCCACTAAATGGATATGCATAATTGAAAGCATTTTAACTTGGAAACATATAAACTCCAATCTGATAAATCAAACAGTAGCAAGGCGGGACGATTTCTACACAAGGGATCCAATCCAGCGAGAAATTAAACCTACATCCGTGATCTTTCAGAATGATCACAATGAGAACACACTTGTAAGAATGAATTACCACCTTTGGATTCAGGTAAGCTTGTCTCAGGTCCAAATTAAAGAGCAATGGATGGATCGTTTTGTTCAAAAGCTTCCCTCCGGCCTCCAAATCTGGCTGAGCAGCTCGTTTGTGAGGCCGAGCCAGATGCAAAACAGCTCTCACCCCTCAGCTGGGCCCACACAAAAGATGAAGAGGACACACGCAAACACATGGCATGTGCACACAAGTCTGACACTCACACACGCGCACTAGCTCTCACACACACACACACACACACAAGACACTTGCACACACGTACACACATGGCATGGTGGGGAATCAGAGAGACTATTCAGTTTGGTGAAAAGAGCCCTCATTGAACTGTTCAAAGACCCAGTCAGGGAAACAACCGGCACCAGTGTGTATATGTGTGTGTGTGTGCATATGTATGTGTGTGAGTGAGAGTGATAGTTCTGATGAAAGTGCAGGGGTGTGTATGTGACTGTGTCCTCCACCGCTGCTTAACGGTTGTAAATTGCGCGGCTGCAATTTCCTGAGTGCAGTACGCTCGCTTTGTCCTCTTATGTGCAGATGAATAGGCAGCTCCTCAGCTGTGATGAGAGCCTGCAACTGCATCTTCTGTGTGTGTGCGTGTGTGTGATGATTATTCTGCCTCAGACTGTTTTTCAGTGTAATAACTGTTTCACTTTTATTTTGTCCGTCCACTTTCTTACTGTCAAATATATATATATGTTTATCCATTTTCTGTCTGCCATTCTGTCCGTCTGTCTCTGCCTACCTCTCTGTTTCCATCTCTAACAGACGGCACCGGTATGACCTGGCTCGACACTCCCGGTGACCTAACAATATAATCTGCATGCTCAGTGAAAGTGATCCAATCAATCGGCCTCACACGCAACACTGAGCGTGTTTGTGTGTGTGTGTGCATGAGTGAGCAGAGGATTAAAGCAGGCCCTAAACTGTGTTGCATCTTACACCTGTCCCTGCTTTATTTTTTTTATTTTTTTCTGTGGGTTCCTGTGAGTTTTAGTTTTTTCCAAAAATTCAAAAAAGCAACAAAAAGGAATCACTCAAGGTAGCAATACTGTCCGTCAAAAAATGACTTAATGGTCAGATAAAGATGTCACATTCCATCTCTTTTCTTGGATGTATATCTCTTTCCACTGTGCTGATCCATCCATGTCTATGTGTGTGTATAAATCACCTCATCCTCTCACATGACCTGGTTGGCATTGTAGCTGTGCGCAGCGAGAAAAGAGGTCATGGCTGACACTCAGATGGCGGACGGCCCTAAGAACTCTTGCTGGACTAGCTGGACGTCCTACCGCTGGCCCAGTGGAAAAACTCTGCTACATCCTTTTCCCTCCTAAAACCCTACACAGACACACACACACACACACACACACACACACACACATACACACACACATGCACTGCAAGCATTGACTCACATTCTAACTCTTGATTGGGAGTGTTGAATTCATTAATTATGATACAGTCTATGAAAAAGTCTGATATTATCCTGTTCAATGGACCACGGAGGTAGAGGTTAGGGGGAATACTACATGGGTCAGCTGTCCAGAAACATTGCATAATTTGTTGTCAGAGGATATCACTTAAAAAAAACTAAAAAAAACATGCAAAGGATATCTGAGCATTACATAAAACACGCCCTGACAAGCAGTGCATTTTCACATTGGCATTAGCATGCAGTGCCTTCTGCACTAAAACAATATATATATATTTCTGTGATGGATAAACGGTCTTGAGCCAGCTCCAAGCACCTGAAAGGTAGATCAACACATGTACTGTTTGCTTACAGCACAGAGTCAAAGGGAGATTAGCCACATTTGATCTTGGAGTTAAGGTGTGAGTGATGTGGATTTGGTATCAGGGTGGGTAAGTGATCTGTGTCCTTCAACTACGTCCTCATATCAGCGGGAATTCAAATGCTCAAGTGTCTTAAGAAAGACACTTAGAACCCTTCTGGTGGAAATGACTGTACGTTCGCTGACTCTGCATACTGATGTCCCTGGAGGAAAAAAAAAAGAATTTCCTCCGCGCAAATCAATAAAAGATATCACATTAGAGTATATGAGACAGTGTGTTGAAGCTAAGTGTTTGAGTTGTTACATGACCTCTCCTCAGCCTCTCCACGGGGAGGAGTTACAGCCTCAGACAAACAACACGTCGTTGTTGGCTTTGTCTGAAATGTTTGGTTTGTTGGATGTGTCCTGCAAAAATGCCTTAGGCAGGGTGGAAGGGAGGCAGCAAAGGGTCATATTTGAGGCTATGTGAAAGCATCGTCTACGTGATCTATCCTCTCGCAGATTGTTAGTTTCAGCTGAGGATCAGAATCTGATCATCTAAAATACAGCTGTTCTCAATTACAGATTAACATCATTTCTGCACCACAGATCCTCTATGACCTCAATTTCACCAGAGCCTAATTTCACCAGGCATACACAATTGCTTACCCTATAAGTCAGAAAATGAAAACACAGCTCCCTTTCCAGGAATTGATGAAAACACCGGTCATCCATTTTTTTCCCCAGGCTGTATCATTTGTAAATGATTTTTAATGACACTGCAAAAAGTTGTCATCAGTAATGAAGTTCTGGACGAAACGTTCCCTCTTTAACTCGAGGAGCAAAGAGTGAATATGTATGAAAATTGGATTTTAAAACATTTCAGGTACTGACCAGATAAAACTGCCAGGCTCACCACATTGAAGAAATGTCTCCAGACTGATGCAATAACTATTTTAATGATTTCAACTACAAAATCAGTTTGAAGAATTAGTCTCACAGGTGGTGCGAGAGGAGAGTGAACCTGGAGCTTTTATTAGAGCATAAATAGCAAACAGTTTAGAGGATAAACAACATGAAACCATTGTCTAGTGTTTGTGTGTGTGTGTCTGTGTGTAGGTTTGTGTGTGTGTGTGTGTGTGTGTGTTTATCTGGATTATCTCACACCTAGCAGCCCAGAGGGACGAGGTCAGGGCTTGATCACAACGACGGCATGATAGACAGATTACACCACAGGAAACAACGCATGAACATTACGCACCCACACACACACACACACACACACACACTCCTCTGAGCTACATGCCTACATGCTGTAATCTGGAGCTCAGTTCATCCGATGCTCAGAGTAAACAAACAGGACTGGGACTTCAACAAGTGATTAGTTTAGACAGAGATTCTAGAAGAGACTCCACACACTTCACTAAACCTCAGAAATACACTCAAAACATTGATTAATTACAAGATATAAGTCAAGATTTTGTTTCATACCAACACTCCTCTCTTGCTTGTTTTGATGCTTTTAATGGTTTTATGTGAAGCACTTTGAATTGCCTTGTTGTTGAAATGTGCTATACAAATAAACCTGCCTTGCCCATGTGTGACTCCTCTCTCTCGTTCTCTCACTGTCTTTCTCTTTTGTTGAGCTGGTTGAACTACATTTTAATTCAATAATTGAATTGATTGTTTCCTTGGGCTACCTTTGTCCAGACCTGGCTGTGATCAGGGTCGTTCAGGTGGGAGGGCTAATGTGTGTTGACCCAACAGATTTGTGATCTCACAGAATTGACCAAGACATTTTACTAGTGCATTACGTGGTGGTAGCATGTAATGTGTAGGCTTAGGTTTAGGCAACAACCACGTAGTTAGGTTTATGGAAAAAACCATGGTTATAGCTCATATAAATACGTACGTAAACGAAGTAAAATGCATAAACACGTCACTAGCGTGACTTCACAATAATTCAACAACATT
The DNA here is from genome assembly GCF_050575085.1 of Anarhichas minor. Classification (NCBI taxonomy): domain Eukaryota; kingdom Metazoa; phylum Chordata; class Actinopteri; order Perciformes; family Anarhichadidae; genus Anarhichas; species Anarhichas minor. The sequence goes on from NW_027466472.1 coordinate 2,900,084, forward strand.
TTGGGACATGAACACCGGTCTGGAACACCGGCCTCCTTGTTGCAAGTCCTGTGGATATTCACATGGAGGCGTTAAATTCATGTGTCCCCCACAACAATAGTCCTATTTGACTTTCCATTGGCATTGTTTCCAAGGTGAGACTGTGATAATTTCACGTATTTCTTTGAGATCAAGCCTGTTTTTACCCATGACAGCGTATCAGTTTGAATGGGGTATTATTTAAAGAGCTACATTCAGTTGCGCTGCTAGTGTGCAGTGTACACTTTCTCCTATCATAAACATATGATATAAAGCTCACTCTTGACTTATTCATTTATATACAGAGTAGCCTATAATGTGGAATCAACCATTAAGGCTGTAAACCACAAGGTGAAGTCTTTAACTACATGATTAAACTGAGCTACAACAAACAGCCAAGTTGGCAAAGTCAGAGAAGCCAGCACATCCCGTGCTGTTGCCCTCTAACGGTGCTAAATAAGATGCATCGTCTCTTGTTGTCTGAACATGGTGTTCAAATTTACAGCAGCGAGAGATCTGAGTGGTCCGAGTGCACTCGCTAAAGTGCTAACGCAGGTTGTGAGGGTGTGCAAGTGTACAGACATCTGTTCAGTAATTCTTAATGGCTTTTAGCGTCAACTGTAATCACTCATGACATTCTCTTCCTCTAAAATGACCTTGCACTTGTACTGTCGCCCAACGCAGCACTTTGTTTCATCACTCACTTTTTAGACTGCTTACCAAATTCACATTCGCACAACCTGATTGCAGAACTGCAGTTCACACAGTATTTGTTTATTCTTGTGTGTGACTGCATGGAGTGTGTGTGTGTCACTGTATGCATATATGCATGTACTGTGCAACTTGCAACAATGCACGCTTAAAAAGGTGTGTGCCCCACTGTGTTTGTAATGTTCCCATCTACATTAACAGGGTCATGTGGTACAATGCAGCGTGAAGGTACAGCGGGAGAACACTATGAATGTCATGCATCCTTCTATGTGTATCAGCTCCCATCCTCACTCGCCTGGCATCTAAAAGTCACATGCATTCATCCACGAGTAAGTGCCTATACGTGTTTATGTTACTGTTGATTTGAGTTGCATAAGCCCTTATCCACAGGTATTACTCTGTGATGTGTGCATTTATGGATGTATGGAAAACATGCATGACAGTTGTCACACTTTTGTGCAGTCTACACGCGAGTATATGTGCGAAGCCAGTAAATATATATAAGCCCTCCATGTGGATCTGCACTGCATTTGTACCAGCAGTCTGTCTGCCAGTTTGTGTGTGTGTGTGTGTGCCGGTGTTTGTGTGTGTGGTGAGAACAGCTGCGATATAGAGCCTGCCGTGGGTGTGAGGTAATTAGTGCAGAAGATGATTGTATTATTTGGACGGCCGACCAGCGCCGGGGTTCAAAGTGAAGGGAGGCAGGTGAGCTTGTACGGCCTGCAGCTGCATGTTAAACAACTCAAATGGAATCACAGAAGTCCCGCAAGGGGGGAGGAAGATTGAACGAGCGAGAGAGGGAGGAAGGAAGGGAAGGTGAGGAAAAAAAAAAAAAAGAAGAGTGTAGAGAGTAGCAAGCCAGGAAGCGACAATGGCGAGAAGCCAGTCAGTCAAAATTCACATCAATAAGTCAAAAATCTGTAAATTAGCTTCTGGATGCTCTTTGCTGTACATAACATTGTTTATAAGGTAGAGAAGTGCTACATGACATTGCTGTCCTGCAGGCTACACTTACAAAGTCATCTAATCTATGGACACACCTGAAGCTTACAACTACATCTATATTACTAATACAGTCATCTTGCATAACTAATATCTTCTTAAAGGTGGGTTCAGATGCACCGGAAAGAGAGATTTTGTCTATTTGTGTTGTGTGCAAAAAAAAAACTGTGTTGTAGCACTCTGTATTTTTCACAAAAGGCCACTGCACATTTTGGCAAACAAGTGCAAATACATAACGTCAGCTTGGGTTTTCTTTAATGACCATGCGCGAGAGCAATTGCTATATTGGAACTGCGCTGGATGTCCCACAAGCACCAAACATGTTCTCTCTCTCTGTGCATTGTGCAAATTTCTCAATTCTCAAGGTTTGTTTCAGCTCTCTTTGCGCTGCATCTGAGCACACCTTAGTACAGATCAAGTCATGTGTACCTGCTTTGACTTTAAGGTTGGCGTTGGGAAGCAGCACGGTCATCCACATGATGCGGAAGCAGCAACGTTTCATTGGAAAATAAGTTACATGCATCTCAGTAGTACAGTATACAACTCAGTAAACAGTGCACTGCAGCTCTGGCTGTTTACGGCCCCTCGCTGTTTAACATCTACATACATCTGTCATCACAGTTAAGACCCAAATTGATTTGAGGAACTCTCTCTGCTGGGTTCCAAATACCAAGAGTATATTTTGCAACACCCCTATCATCCTCCAGCACTGACTCTGAACGCTTCTTTGCTGAAGACTCTCATGAGGAATGCTCTGTCACTGTGACTTAGTGGGTTCATCAGTAATGTGTTGGGTACCTGCTCTGGCTGGTTGGCATTGGACAGTGGTATCACCATCCAGATGATGTTGAGGTTGTTGAGGGCAGCGCTGGTGGTGAAGGAGCAGGGCAGGACGGCTGCTTGGCCGCGGGCCACCTGGATGCTGCTCTGGGACACCGTCACATCCAGCGCCCGCACACACACTGCAGGAGGAGAGAGGCAGCGATCAGCGCCTTGATGCACGGTAGATGAGCACATACAGTATCAAGGAGTACACAAGTGAAACAAGAGAACAGACAGAGCAAAGCAGATATCCAAATGGAGCCATCACAATTCCAAACAGATGCATATTGCACAATCTTTCTTACAATATTTGCAATATTGTCTTTACTGCAGGCTATTGACTTTCATTATTGGAAAGACAGACACACGAAGGAGGGGACGTCTATAAGTAATAATAAGAAAAACCTCTGCCATGTACAAAAAAAAGCAGTGTTTCATTTCTTTGCGCGTCCCTTCTCCGCAGCCTTTTAATCTTAACAGCAAAACAAACATGATTTCTGAACCAAGGTCCACTTTTGAAATGCTCTCAGCAGCAAAACAAACATCTAGACCACACTGTGAAGGATCACATGAAATATGCAATAGTTAAACAGGGAAACACGATAGGCTGTCTCTTGAGTTATTCATTTTTCTAAAACATCTTGCTTCTTGCTGCCTTCATGGGAACACGGTCTGTATCAATACATGCTAAATGAACATGACAAGTGGGGAGGGTGATGGTTATTTCGGATACTATTTGCTGCTTCTTGAGCACATGCGGCATACAAAACATCCATGAGAGCTTGTTGTCTTGTGCAACAAACTCAAAACTGAGGTACTGAGAAGCGGCTCTCCTCAACTGGATTCAGCTGTCGGCCATAACAGACCCCCAGAGACAAATATGTATATACAGCATCCTATTTCTAGACCAGCTAAAGACATTACAGCCGAAATTAAGTTAGATCTCCCCCGCAAGCATGTATCCATGTCCAAAAACCCCGCATGGGAAGTACTCTTGTCTAAACATGGTGAGGAAGATGATGGCACTGATATGATTACAGATAATTGATCATGTCCTGTGAATCATCCTTGTTAGTGATAATGTAAGATGAAGATCTTGGCATAAGCCAATAGTAGAAACCACCAGCATGTCATTTGTGTGGTACGTAGGAGTCAAGCCAGATGTCAAGTGCAAATAATGATCGCCTGGCACAACAAAATAGAAATCTCACAACCAACCATACATCCAGTCATTTGTATTATTTCTAAGTCACAACATATATGGCATCTGCTATGAATTTCAGGCTGTAAGTGTCATTTTTGCTGAATTTGGGTTTTGACTATCACATCATATTCTCGCTGACAGACTGCCTGTTGCTCCCTCTCGGTGTGTCCGGAACCTGCGGACTTCCTACGCTTTCCTTCTGCTGGCACTCACGACATGCCCTGCAGGCTCACTGCTGGCATGGCGGAGATAGGCAGCGCTCGAACTGCTCTTCTTAGTTACGGTTCACAAGAGACATATCCGTGGAAAGACTCGCCATACATTATGCAAGCAATTTAACTTGGAATGTCCATGTGTATCACTTACAGCAGTATGGTTCCTCACTGTAACTCAGCAGCAGGACAGTGTCCGCAGTTTGTACGTCACAATGCAGCTAATGAGCTCCCTTTAGCCCTTATGACATCCACCATCATTATGAATATAATAAATAACAGTCTTTGGTCACCACTCTAATCTGATCTTCCTTTATCCTCTGTGTACACAATGTTCACTTCATGCACACAGTCAACCTATGTTCTTATAGGAGTATTAACGGCAAAGCAGGATAAGTTCACACAAAAGGTTACGACCCTAACGGAATGTGAGATTGCATTGGCAGCATGAGATCAGTGTAAGTGTTTATTCTCATGGCCACAGAGATATTTAATGGGCTGGATTTAGGGAGGGAGAAAGACAGAGGAAGATTGAAGAAGAGAAAGAAAGAAAGAGGAGGTCCTAGAGGAATGAAGATAGAAAGAGCTTCTTATCGTCCGTAAGCCTCCTCCAAGGCAGCAGTCTCTCAAGCCCACAACAGCTGGAGGGCTCATTTCAAAACACTGGATTAGGGAACCTCTGCGCACAGAGCCTGTAAGCCTCCACAACCAAAGAAGACACACACTCAAAATCACAAACAAGTCCAGAAACATACTGTACATACAGCGTGCACATATGCACACACTGCCCTCCCCAACACAGACACACACGTGACATCCCACCCACTGCCATGCACACATATTCAAACTCATCAGTGGATGTCATCGGTGACATACGTACGGTTGCCCTTCAGGGACACATCTGAGAGACGGGAACGGCTCGACAGCTCAACAACCACACTGCGCAGTTGCTTGGCATTGCCTCATTATTGCACAAACTTCTGCCAAAGCTTTATGCCAGCTCTTCAGCGCTACTCTTGGAGCATGTCCGGTAGACAACTGCTCTTCCAGAATGAATACTTTAAAGGCCTTGATATGTGAGGGATGAATGGGGAGCAGCTCATTGTCAAATATGGCCACCCAGATACAAAATGCTGTGTTTTGTGCTATTGTGGTACTACAAAGAATATAGCTCTGCTGTTTAAATTACTATTCTAGTCAGGTGCAAACTAGAGTGATTTCAGGAAACACTCAAAGACAGGCCAGGGATTGATACAGTAGCTGGTTCTTCATGCTTTTCCTTTTTTTCTTTCATTTTTAAACATTTATTTGCCATTCTTGCCCGTGGCTGAGTGCAGCGCAGCGTTCTGGAGTCATCTTCTTGTCTCCAGGCTGAGGTCTGTGACGTAAATGAGCTGTCCATCTCAATGAGTTTACCATCCAAGACATTTTTATGTGAACAAACATATTGATCCTTTACTGCTCTTTTTTTCCCCAGTGCTCAGCAGGAGCCAGACCAGCCTGACTGACAGGAAATAGGGAAAGTACGCCTGTAATAAATAATCACGGCATTGCCACCTTTATTAGGGCCCAATCAAAGACCGACTGTCATTTCATAAACAGTGTTTTGACAAAAAAACAGATGATCTGGTCAAGTCATTTTGAGTCAATTTAGTCAATGACTGACTAGAATGACATGATTTAAATCTATATATATGTTGACTACAGCAGCTTTTTAAAGATAGATTCACTGTTGTTTGCAAAATGTAGACATTTGGCAAATTATTAGTTTATCTGTAAGCAGCAAGCGTTCACGGACAGTAACTTCTGGGTGTTTTTGGGAACACTGGCAAGATGAGATTGTGATAATAAATATCTCCCATTGTGTTTTTCATTCTTCACCTTTTTGCCAATAATAACAGTATATTATATATATACTACTAACAAAGGACAAACTAGTGGGGCATAAGAGACAAGTGAGGAACAAAGTGGTTTGACGGGTGAGCAGAAAGTTTGAGCGGTAGTGGACAGGGAGGAGGGGAAGAGCACAAGGGAAAGATGCAATATGGGGAGGGAGGGACACAAGTCACACAGAGAGGTACAGAGAGGAGGAATAAACAAAAGAGAGAAAGGGAAGATAGAAGGAAGGAGGGAGGATGCTGCTGTTTCCAGAGAGGCCTAATTGATGAAGTCACCCCAGGCAGCGCTAGCGGAGTGAAGGAGAGAACCAACAGCCTCTCTCTCCTCATTCAGGAGCACAGTGTCAAAACTGCTGTTGATTAATGCATGAGAAAACCACACACCATAGAGAGCATGGAAATATGTGTGTGTGTGTGTGTGTGTGTGTGTGTGTGTGTGTGTGTGTGTGTGTGTGTGTGTGTGTGTGTGTGTGTGCTCTCAAGCTAAGGTGCAGCCATGATGGGATGGAGGACAAATGCAGGGTGAATACAACCCTTCCACTCTCTCACTCACTAAAACACTCATTGTCTCACTCTCTTACACACACACACACACACACACACACACACACACAACCTCAGCTCGGCAAGTCATTTGCATCATGCGTTTTTATTCATGTGGCTCTTTTATTCATAGCCTTTACTTTTATTTCAGTTTCAAACAGATGCCCCTGATGCTGTGATGTGATGAGCCGCTGGCACGGCTTCAGTGGGTGGGCTGGGACACACAAACACACACACACACACACATACACATACAGAGACACACCGACACATACATACACGTGTTTAAGTGAGATGATTGATGATGGTGTTCAAAGTCAGACTAAAGAAAGGCAACACAGCACACATCAATACACATGTAACAGTGACATATATGCAAAAGTGAATGTCAAATACTTCTCCCTGTTTTTGTAACATACCAATAGTATTCACATTTTGAACCCAGAAAGCAACATTAACGTCGCAGTTGGCCGGCTTCATGTGTGATGGCAACCTTTTGTCAGCTGCGTTTTCTCAGAGCGTGAGACCTCTTGAGGAGTCAGAGGAGAAGAGTAAGAGATCGAGCATAAAATCATGCATCTCCTGCTCCAGGCGTGACAGTTGGCCGCTCTGATCACATTTCATGTTTAATCTGCATCCTCTTGCAATTTCTCTTTGGACTCAAACGCCATTTGCGGTCGCCTTAATGCTTTAACCTCCACAGTAGAAGTGAATCAACTGCAAGGACAAGAAATTCATTAAAAAATAGCAAAAGCATGAAATTAAACATAAGCATGACCACATCCACACGTGGATTCACGTGCAACGACACCTGTGCCCAAACACAGACTGTGTCCCATTCTCTTATAGACCCAGGAGCTTCACGAGGAGCTGTGTTCATGTATGGCGGACCTTGTGATGTTGCCGCTGCCCGTGAGGCTCCAGGGCGAACCAACAAGCGAGCAAACACATACGCCTGAAACTCAGGTGGTATGTTTGTGTACCCAGCTGCTCTGTGGCAACTCATCAAGCACCATGCTCAAAGCACTGCTGAGGTGAAAATAAAGTCACAAACTCACTCAGGTTTCATAAAAGGCAGTATAACAATCTCATTTTTACACTTCAGTTGTTGTGCAAATTAAATAAACAAGATAAAAAAATGTTAATTTGTGAGTTTCAGAAGTGTTGGTGGGTGGACTGTGTTAGCTTTGGGCAGTTGTTTCCCCGTTTCTAATCTTTGTGCTAAACTAGGCTAGCAGGCAGCTAGTTGAGGCTTCATAGTAAATGTACGGACATGTGAGTGTCATCAATCTCCTCCAACTAATTTTCGACAAGAAAGAGAGGAAGTGTATTTTCCAGAAAGTCAATCAAGTCCCTTGAGCTTCTGATGCAGACTATGCCGCCCCTCTACTTGCCAAGTTCTTGATTCCACATCTCATATAATCTTTTGAATAACCACTCAAACTACATTTGATAGTAATAACTCCATTACTAACATTGGATTTAGATAAGACTGGAAGAGGATGTTACACGTCAGCAAACAATCTAAGCCTTTAGAAAAGGCCTGTTTTCTAACCGTAGTCCACAGGAACCACATTATAAAAGGTCCGCGTTCATATTTCACAAAGAAGTAAACGTTGGTCCCGTCTACTGTGTACATAAAAACTGTGCTTGCAATAAAACTGCATGACCTAAAGCTGAAAAGATCGCTTCACCTTCTGCCTGCATGTCAGTTCAAAGGCTGTGCATATTTTATTATAATATCTACTGACTCCAAAAAAAACACAAAATGATGGTGCATTCATTGGGTGAGGGATTTTGATGGGTCACAGGGAACTCAGATGATGTCAGCTTAACGTCTGTCAGAGGTTTTGTTCACATGACTTTGCCCGTTTAATCCCTCCTTTCCTTCAATTCCTCTCCTCTCCTCCATTTTTCCCTCCTCTGTCCGTCCGGCCAAACCCTCACCCAATGAAAGAGCCTTAAAAACCTCTTGCTCATCCTCCCCCTCATCCCCTGCCCCGCCCCTCCTAGCTGACCTATTAGCCACAACAGCCAACTCCCTAACAGGGCCCACTGAATAGCCTACATAGCTTAATACTCTCCTCTAAACTGTACCGAGTCTCACTAGCCCGGCTTACTGGGCTCCTAATGCATTACTACTGTAAACACAAGGCCTCATAGCCCACATGCAAACAACAGCGTGTAGCACTGGTCTCACCATTTGCTCACAGCCTCGCTGTCACATGAAAGGAGAGTCTGTCACATTTGTATTTGAAGGGATGAAGATATTGACAGTGTGGAAGCAAAAGAGATGTTTCTAACAAATTGTAAGTCAAAGAATATTTGTGGTATTGTGAGTTGTGATGATAACTCGCCAGATGTTTGTAAAACGCCGCATGACAAGCGCGACACACTTCTTAGTCTGGTCCCATGCTGTGCACAGACAAGCAATACATCACATGAGTAGCAGAACATCCCCACTCACTCCTCGTGACACGGCCTGTTTGAGACGATGCGGCTGACTACTGTAGGTGTGTGTGTGTGTGTTTCTCTATAGTATCAGCATACATGATCAGTTTACCATCCTGTACTCAAAGTTGTACAACTTTTTAAAAATAATCTACAGAAAACAATATCTGTTCAATGTAGACAAAAAAATGCACATGAGGGGTGTAACATTCTATACACTTCATATATATTTGCTAGTGTAACATAGTTACATACTTCTAAAATAGAGGTAAATATTATTTTTAAAATAAGAAATGTTTCCCTTTTGTAAAATAACAATCTGAAGGGTGACTGCTAATGCCAATGAAACAAGCTAACGGGTGATCAACCAAACTAGTGTGCTCGGCTGTGTGCACTGAGCGAGCAGAAGGTTAAAGTAGGCCACTGCCCTCGTGCACAGATAAGCCTGGGCATTGGAAGACTACTGCTAAAGCAGCAAGCAGATGGCTCTGCACATGCAGCCCTAGACACAGTTACACACACACACACACACACACACACACACACACTGTCCAAAAAACATCAAGTACCAACTTCAGTGGAGTACACTAATCGCAAATATACAGCTCTAATCAAAAACATTGCTCCATGCTTGCTCATACAGCAAAAGAAAAACATGCTGTTTTGCAAATTGCGAGCACATGTTGCTCGGCATGTTGTTTCAAATGACAGCTGAGGAACAAGACCTGGATTTCCCCAAAGAAACAGACTCCTGTCAGCCACCAGCCACCAGCCACCTTGCAGCCTTCATACATTTCTCTTAAAACACATGTCCTCGTTTCCTCTCTCCCCGCATGGTTTCCTTGCGTCTCTCCGTGCATCCCTGGTGGGAGGGACTAAGGCGCAAGGAAATCACGCAAGGGAGGGAAACGTGGACGCAATTAAGAGACTTGGGATGTACCCACATCGTCTCTGTGTGTCGTAACTGCATTCCCTGTCAGACTTGCATGTTTGGCAAACCTGTCACAGTGTCTGCACGTAAATCTAAAATCCTGGCAAGCATACTGATCTGCCAGTAAGATGACATGATTGGCAAGGGGTTCTGTTTTGCTTTCTGGCTGCTGCCATCCTCAAGTCCCTTTTACAGCGGCCTGGTTCTGCCAAAGATGTCCGAATGGGGGGAGCGAAGTGTGTCCCCCGTCTGGTATGTAGGTACAGATAGAAAAGTTAGAAAAAAGAAACTTCAGCATTCCCTTATTTTAATTGGATAAGAGCAACAGGTTGTTACACAATCTTCTTCTTTTTTAAATAATTGCATAAATTGCATTAGGTATTTAAATTGATCAAAGGAAACCACCATGTAGACTGGTTTGGGAATGGAAATGTCCCAAAATACTTTAACAAAAGTATCTTAAAGTGTTCTGCAGATGTTTCAGTGAAACCACTGGATCCTGAAACTGTTGTGTTGTTTCCCTCTCTGTGCTACACGTCACCAGGTGAGGCCAGTCTGCTGGCACTCTCTCCACTGTCTGCACGACACAGGTTAACGCAAACACCGTCTAAGCTCTTCAGTCAGCCAGCCAGAGCCTCAGCAGATAATACTAGAGGACTATTCCTGGAAGCAGCATTTAGCCTAAGGTAACCTTGTCTGCTGGTCCTTAGTTAGTAATTGGCTTGTAGGCAGAGATTGCTCTCTTACTTAATTGTCTTACTATTCTTTGTTCTTTTCTTTCTTTCCCCACTCATTCTGCCATGGTTTAAGCTGCCCCTCTTTGTTGCTCTCGTTCTTTCTTCCTCTCCTTCACCGCAGTAGCTCTCAAAATGAAGACGGTGGTTTTAAGCCCGCCAACACTGGCCGGGCCTCCGGGGAGCAGCAGCACTTCTGCAGGTGATTTGGTCAGCACGGTTCTCCAGCAATAAGGGCCCTTAATGATTTATCGTCCGTTTGAGTCCCCGTGTGGTTCACCTTCAGGATGAACTCCCGCTCAACTCGGTGCCAATTGTGTGTTTTATCAGAGGAAAGCAGAGAGCGCGGCTCGGAGGTACAGCTGAGGCCGTGGAGGGGCAAAGTCCTGTACAATCTGATTTCAGATATGAATGGTTAAGAATAATTAGTTTTACTGCTTAAGATATGATGTAAATCTATTTAATGATACATATTGAGTGTAGCTTGGTAAGTTTGAGTGTGATTCTCTCTGTTTTACTCAACACCCTGCTTCACTATCACATGGTGTTGTTGTCAGCCTTCATACTGTGACCAAGCTGATTGCATCATGGGACTGTGGGCCTGAGTGAACAGTACCTGCATTTTATATAAAATGCTTACAGTAAATGTGTTTTCATTTGTGGGGCGACTAAATAACATGGAGCAGTAAATACAGGTGGAAATGAATTAATGTAAAGTCAAGGTAGAGTAGGTATTGAAGTTTTTTAAGTGTTAGTTTAAAAAGAAAATCATGTTTTCCTTATGAAAAAGGCTAACTTTGAATGTTTTGTGTGTGTCTGAGCAGTCCTGAATCAGTTTGTTTTATGAGGACAGCAGGATGTCAGTCAGTCAGACAGGAATGGAGTTAGTCAGAGGACTGCAGGGACCAGAAGGACCAGACCAATGTCCCCAGAGTTACAGCTTCTTCTTCCTTCAACAGCTCTCACAGCCAAATGCTTTTTTTTCTTTCTTCATTTTGTCAAGATAGTGTCCGTCGTGACCTGCCTTTCTCCATTTATTTTCTCTTTTATTTTCTCTTCTGTCTTCATGTTGTTTGACCCCTTCCTCCATTATTTATTGTAAGTAAAAACCGACCGAGACATAAAATCTGTACACAAATACACACTCTATATGTAAGATCAGTCTTGTCAAAATTGAGCTATATTTGAAAGGACTGACGACTCATTGACTGCACTTCACCAGCTGTCTCGCGCACACACACACACACACACACACACACACACACACACACACACACACACACACACACACACACACACAGACACCTGCCCTGAACTTTTCCGCCCAAGTGTCACAAAGGTTAGTGATCTCCTTGCAAACAGCTGCTCTCAGCTGACTCTGCCATGACATACGACCAGCAAGTGATGCATGTTGTTATTTAGAAAAGAAACAACAGCTATTGATTCCCTGAAGAAACCCATTATGATCTAATTTAAAAATCGTTTTGTTTCCTCCCCTGTCTCATTTAGCGACAACATTTACAAATATTCATCAACAGTCATCTGTGATTTTCTCTTTTAGTTGATCGAGGAAGAGAGGAGGGGATGGGCTGACATAAATGATTATTTTTTCCAGTTTTGTGTAAACAAGCACTTTTGAATAATGTGTTTATACAAATACACACATGAGGGAAGTGTCATCTCATTACATGACTGGCAATATATAAGCCTTTCCAATAATAGCAAAGCTCCGCCTCCTTCTGTTCAAGTTATTGCGTCACCAAATGAGTATATAATCTTTGTTACAGGAAAAAAAACATCAATTGAGGATGCAATGTTGTGTCCAGTCCCAAATGGAAATGTTCATATCAACATCAAACATCAGTCATTACTGTAATATAATTGCCGTTTTCTCTTCTTTGATTTCTGTCTCAACCTGCTCGGATCGACTCTGATTAATCAGATGTAAATACAAAACCAAGGTACATTTCAACAGTCATTTGGGGAAAACTCAAAAAAGTGCTTCTGTGTCGGGAGTTTTGGCCTTTTTGTGCACAAACCCTTTGATGCGTGCCTGTGTACAGTAGGTGTTGACCAGCATGGTTGATGCTTTCTAACTAATTCTGCTTTTGGATGTTTGATGTCGGTCAAACGCTGGCTCAGCAAACACTGGGAACCAGCCTATATTCTCATTCTGCACACTGGTCAAATTTACATCCCATTTCATTCAGAGAAAACTTTACTTTACTGTAACACACGCACACACACACACACACACACACATGCACAAAGACACACACACATACACGCACCTCCATCGTTCTTCTACTATTCAGCAAAAAACACAGCGCGAGAAAAAAAAATCAACACAAACACGCTGAGTCGGCGCTCTTAAGGCGACGGCTCTTTTCCCAGACAGCAAAGGAAGCAGGAAGTCAAAAGCACCCAACTCTGATCACTGAAGAGAAGTTTCCTTCCACTCTGATCTGTCAGAGATAACTGTTTGAGTCATTAACCAGCTGTCAGTACACAAAAGTTTCAAATTTTCTGGCATTTGAGTTTTTTTCTATGGTTCAATAATCTTCAATTTATGTTGCAAAACCAATGTATTATTCACAGCATTTAGCCAGAAACACAGTACATATAAATTGCTGAGTAACATTTAGATGGAGGCACTCATTGGAGTGAATTTAAAGTCCCATTGAGGACTCAGAGGTTGGTCATTGTCGTTTTTTGTCGCTCCTACAGCCAGCGTGGCTCCACTTTGGGAGTTAGATAATGTCATCATTGACCTCTTCCTCGGTAACAGGCGCTGTTTAAGCATCTGTGTGTGTGTGTGTGTGTGTGTGTGTGTGTGTGTGTGTGTGTGTGTGTGTGTGTGTGTGTGTGTGTGTGTGTGTGTGTGTGTGTGTGTGTGTGTGTGCGTCTATGCATGTGCTTGACGGAGCAGAGCCCCAATGCCGAGCACATCTGCTCCGGACGCCCCTGGCACTGCCATATGGCTGGCAAACACGCCTCCCATTCCTCCTCCACAAAGAGAGAGTTTGCAATGAAAAGAGAAAATGGGTGAAAATTAAAGTGCGTGCATGACGGAGAAAAAAGGCGTGTGAGAGACAGCGCGAGGGAAGGAAGGCAGAAGAGAGTAACAGCTGATGAGTGAGGAGCAGCACGTGCTGCCCATTAGGCTCAGCAGACAGATCCACTCCACCTCTAAACACATTCTTTTTTTAAACACCCCAACATGACTACGTTCTTCTATCTCCACCAGGCCCAGGTGAAATACTTACTACGAAAACTGCGCCTACAGTTCTAGCCATTCTTAGGCAAAGTCTTTACCTGACTTGAGTAAAAGGGAGGAGAAAAAGGTGTTACAGTATTATTTTGAGATGGTGGTAAGTCATCTTTTAACCCGCATAAGAGACACATTCGCAGAGAGAATTACAACACTTTATGAACCAAAACACACTGGACAAATTGCAGACTAAAACAAACATATAATCCAAAATCAATTGGTAGAAGTTAAGACCTGAAGGACAAGGGACACATGGTCGGCTGTGAGATTGTAAAGAACAAGGAGCGTTTTTCTTTTTATAGTGATTCTTTTGACAGTGAAGCACCTGTAGACTAAAACGCTACTGAAAGGCTTTGAGTTAACTTCTTTGAAGGCAACGGGGCCTTTCATTATTGTGGCTTCATGGCGGTTATAATCGGGTCAGCCTAAAAACAAAGCGTGTTCTTGGTTATTGACGTCCTCTATTGGTCTCTTGACGTCTGCATTATGTATCAAGCCAAATGTCATTGTGATTTAGTTCTACATTTCTATGTGTGTTCATCAAGCATAATTGTTTCACAGATGAGTGATTCGGCACCTTTCTAAAAGTTTTGTAATGTTGCAACTTGCCGAAATATGACCAAAGTACAACGTTTGCATTACGAATGTGTTTTTTTTTGTAGGATTTGCGTAGATTAGAGCATGCATTACATCCTTCCATCTTGCTTCTTGCTGACAAGCTTAAAAGAAGCAGCTTGTGACTCCATGTGTATCAAAAAGAGACACATGGCTCCACTCTTCGTGTCCCAAGGGACTGAGCATCCTCGGCCAGTAGAGATATGGAGGGAAAAAAAGTGGGTAAAATGGCAAAATCCATATCCGTCTGTGCTAATCATTAATCATTAAGGTAGTGTCCATACTGTAAGCTTAACTACTAGAAACTACCATCCCCATCTCCTTAGAAGAGCACGTGAATCATGCATATCACACCATTTCACACAACAATTCATGCTATTCATTTTTAACATTTCAAAAGCCGGGACACCTTGAAGTTCATGCCTCACTTCTACCCGACATGTGAATCTTTTTGAGCATGTTTACAGTATCAGAGGCACCAGACGTTGCATTACACGCCTTCATGCCCTCCTCTTCCTCCAACCCATCTTCTCTTCATCTCCTCCAGCTCCCTTCCTTCTCTCCGTTCCCTCCTCTTCTGTCTTCCCCTCTGATGCCTGGGGCTTTTCATGAAGGCTGGGTTCATACGAGGAAATCAATACCTTCAGTGCATCTGCTGTCGAGGGGCAGGTCAGAGACTTTGCGGTGGGCATAGAGGGGGTGATAGTGTGCCGGAGGAGCTGGAGGGACGGGGGATATGTTGCTCGATAAACGCAAGCCAATTGATCTTTTCTGCACGTCTTTGTGTGTGCGAGTGTCCACTGAGACTCCTCAGGGCCTGACTGACAGGCAGTGAGCTGGTTGTGAGCCTCAGAGGCGGACTCAGTGTGTGTGTGTGTGTGTGTGTGTGTGTGTGTGTGTGTGTGTGTGTCCATGTTCGTATGTAGCTGTGGTCATGTGGGTCTTGTAGACAAACAATATGAGAGCCTTGATATATTGCCAGTGGTAGGAGAAGTATTCAGATCCTTTACGTAAAAGTACCAATACACCAGTGTAAAATACTAAAGTCCATCAACAGGATACTTGTGTTAAAGTATTTCAGCAAGAGGCGCTTTAGGTATTGAAATGAATTGGCCCTGATTGCAATGAATCATATTTTATAAGTGAATCATACGTTGGTATAATTTCAATCCAAAAATAATAAGTAGCTAAAGCTGTGAAATACAGTAAATGTAGGGGAGTAAATACAGTAGAATTGGGTAATTTTCATTCATACAACCCTTCTATGCAAAGCACACACCAATGTGTCGTGCTGGCCTGACCATCGGGACAGCACATGGACAGACGGTGCCGGGGATCAAAGGGCCAATTCTTCAAAATGTGAACGATTCCCTCTATAATATATACATATATATATTTGAGTAAAGTACAAGTATCTCAAAAATGCAGTTAAGAACTACCCAGCATTCTTTGTGCTTTCTACCTGCCAGGTCTACCAAATAAAACACATGTTTAGTCCAGCCCTTGGATGCTTACTATAATATTGATCTATTCAGGGGCTATGGGAGCCATTGTACATTATCTTTCTATGATCCATATTGCCATCATGACTCTATAGCTCTGTCACTCGTGCTATACCCCGTCTTTGAAGGGAAATCCATATGAGCTGGACAGCAAGACTGCCGTATTTTTAATGGAGCTTAACATCCATCTAAGGGGGTTTAAAATGTTGAAGGCTTCATGTGTTGGCCTTAACGCTTCACTCAAAGCAGAGAGAAACAGCAGACTGGCAGCTGGCTCAATATTTCTGAATGTGTGGTTGAAAATGACACAGAATGTAAGGAGAGCCACTAAATCGCCCGCCTTTTGGCTAACAAGACTTTTGAGAGGAGTGCCAGGAGTATATTTATTATTTTATTATGTGAGACCTTGCTATGATTCATCCATTGATACATCAGATTAGGGTACAAGTTCAGCAGAGGCGCGGAAAGTTAATGAAGCGCACGCTATCCTCTTTCTTTGAGATCCTTTGTTAGAGCGTATCTATTCTCATGTGCACACACACAAACACACACACAAAGAACAAACCCTTCAATAATCAGTTGAGCTATTCACTGCTCGGGGTTACACACAGAATGAACGCATTCATCATGTAATTACTGTGGAGGCAGTCACACACTTCATCGGTCTATTCCTGTCTCAAAGAGCCCCGGAGAGAACAGTGAACGCATATGATTTCCAAAAGATATGATGGGATTCTTATACCTCCATAAGGGGAATCAAAAGAGGGGAGCAGGATTCACAAAGCATCAAAGTGACATCTTGACTGATTCACACGTCCGTATGGTTGGAAGAGGAGGATTCAAGGAAAGCGGATGCTCGCATGATTGAAAAGGCTGATAAACCTTTAAAAACCTCTCCCAATGCGGAGAAATATCTTTAAAAAATATAACTGTCTTCCTCACAAGGGAAGATAAGTGGCAATTCAGAGAGGCATCGTTTTTTTGAAATCAGAGGGGCTGAGGAAGCCGTGAAGGCAGAGGTGTCTGTAAGGGATATTGTGATATAAAGGGAGAGGTATAAAAGGCGAAGCCTTAATGTCGAGTGATGTACGAGGCTCGGGCTGAGCGGGCCGAATGCTCACATTGGGAGGATACTGGAAATCAATGGTGGAGTAAGAAGATGTGGAATGGTGAATGTGGCCATGTCAGACCTCTGAACATGAAGGAGGCTGGAGTTGCCTATAAAACACAGTGATTAGTGGGAGACGGTCAAGTGTTGATGTTGGCAAACATAAACTGTAATGGGTCTAACATAGGCTGAGAAGTGGATAAATGCATAGATGTATTATTTGTGGCATACAAGCTGTTTTTTTTCCCCTCAATCTTTCTTTCGACACACTTCTGGTTTGACATTTTTAATTATTTCAAACCTTATATTTATCGTTATTCTTCTTTTAATTCTCATGAGCTGATTTTACTGCTTTTTCTCATGTATTTGAATGCGTTATTTACCTTAAGAAGTGAGAGAAATTCGTCATCCGGCAAAGGAAGAGTGAATCCTTCAATTTATTTGGAAAGTGACGTTATATAAATTTGATTACTTGTTTTATTAGTATTGGTAGCGGCTGGATGAGGGTGGGAGGATATACAATGACATGACATGAAGATGAGTGAAGGAAGAGAGGAACAGGAGAGGAAGGATCGTGGGATAGAAGGTATTTTGTGGTGACCTTTCTCTTTTCCAAAAGCGAGACCTACACGGTTCCCCACTTACACTACATTAATAAAAAACAGAGGACTCCATAATGCAGGGGAAGAAAATCAAGGGGTTGTTCTAAAAGTTCACCTTGGTGAGGTGCACGCCATGTAAAATGCACGGACTTGATTTACACCCAGCCGGAGATTGTTTCACATGCTATGTTTGTCATTTCTTTTGAATTGTTGAAATAATACAAACACATAAAAATGCCTTTTTTTTCTACCAGCAGACAGGTGCTTCTGCATTTTGGATTTGAGAACACACTTGTGGGCAAGTATCTCCATCTGCCCCATCATTTATTCAGAGACCTGTCCTGCATTACGCACTCGTTTGCCTACATTTTAGCCGGATCCCCACAATTCTTTGAATAGTTCAGCTTGTATGCAGACAAGAAGTCAACCACCCCTTAATAAAAGAAGGAATTTCTTTAGTAAAGGGGCATTAGTTCATAATTACTGCAGTCCTGCTATTCCATTTTGCCTTTTCAATCTTATTCCTTGTCTTGTTACTTTCAGGTCTCATTTGTGTTAAATTGTACATTTCCCTTTAGAGTCATATCTAAATGTTTAAACTGCCATTTCAGTGGTAAAAAATGTTGCGTTGCTTGATCCTCCCGCCTCCCTTAAGAGCCATAACGACACAAATGACCAGATTGGCGTGGAGGAAGGACTAGAAATTAAGAATTAAGACATGTATTGATCAAATCATTGACTAAATCCACTGACAATGTAATTTCATTATGTTCCGCTGCTGTTAATGGCTTCAGAGAAAGTAATAGCTCCATATTGTGGTGGTGCTTTACGGTTTTTCTCTCCCTCTCTGTGGACCACTCAGACATCAGAGGGTATAGTGCGGGTGGTATCGCTGTGTGAATTTTTTTTGTGCTGGGGCCAATGAAAGCTTTTCCATCACAGCATCATTTACATTCAAATTAATTCCATCAAAAGCGAAGCTGAATGTTCAATGAGCAGAGAGTGGGGCTAGCTGTCATCTCCCTCCTCTCTAGAGAGAGGGGCGAGAGCGAAGAGGGGGGATGCGGTGAACAAAAACTAAGGTGATGTGAGAGTTAGAGAGTGAGAGCAGCATCTGATTTTCGCATTTGAATGAGATCATTGGAACAAAGAAGCTCACAAATTGACTGTGAGTAATTTCTTTGGAGAGGTTGGGTGCTGACAATTGAAACAATGTGACTAATTTCCAACAGCATATCATTCATCCATCATTGATTGAACGCTGTTATTAGGCCTGCACCAGAACAATCATCACTATTGATCCATTTAAATCAATATTAGACCTAACCAGTACCACCAGCACACACACACACACACACACACACACACACACACACACACACACACACACACACACACACACAGACAAACAGCGTTGGGCAGGAGCAGCCCAACAGCTTGCCTGCAGAAGCATA
Organism: Anarhichas minor; assembly: GCF_050575085.1. Lineage (NCBI taxonomy): Eukaryota > Metazoa > Chordata > Actinopteri > Perciformes > Anarhichadidae > Anarhichas > Anarhichas minor. Next base: position 2,919,162 of record NW_027466472.1, read on the forward strand.
ATTGCATAGCATGTCAAAAACACTAATAAATAAATCAGTGATTACTTCCCTTTGTGAAGTGCTGTAGCCCCATAATTGAATATTCATGTAGGTAAATACATTCATGCAAGCTTCTCTCCTGGGTTTTACAGTTTTCATAGTTTTAAAGCCATCTCCTCTCTCACTGTGCGGGAAAGAACACAACAGAAATACTTTGAAAAGCCATGAGTGTATTGCATATGTGCATATTTCAAAGCCTTGCTTTATTATCACATTTGCCCCCAGACTTCTGCATAATGCATGGGAATCAGTGGATATGAAATTGCTTTTTTTGACCCCAAGTGATCCATTTTTTACAGAAATTCAAAGCTGATTGTTATTGACAGAGGGTTATTGATTCCTGATCCCTCGAGGCCGATATCCGTGTAGCGTGACACACAATGTAATGTCTCACTCCCTTGTGTCTGTAATATCTCATTGGCACGAGGACAAAGTAATGCCACCTTATCTCTTCCTACACCACCAACACACAATCTCCACTTGCAGCTTCGCTCTCCCGCTCTCCCGCTGTCTACTCTAATGTCTTGATTGCATGACAATGTTTGCTTTATCTCTTATTCACTCTCTTTCTCACATTCTCTGATGTCAGCGGTTGTGCACGGGCATGCGTCTGCGCAGCCCAAATTGAATGCATGGCATACACTAGGAATGCAGAGACGCACGTCTAGATGCATGCATGCACGCACGCACACACACACACACACACACACACACACCATGGATGGCAACTTAGCCTGCGTGATTACTGTGAATCTAAGCTGCTTAGGGGTTCTGTCCCATCTGGCTCTGGTGTTTGCGGCATCATTCATTCCCCCCACCCCAGCCCACACACATTGCCCCATTCCTCCCATCCTTCTCTTCCTGTTTCATCCCTCGTCATCCACTCTCCCCGTACATCGACACACACACACACACAAACACAAAACACCCATACACACAGGGGGAGAATAGAGGCGGAGCAAAAGGGATGATAATCCTGCGTAATCTGGGTTTACCAACTATTAGGGCTCTGCAGTGTTTTCTTACGTAATCTAATCATCCTTAGAAACGTGCAGTCATCCACCGGAGTGAGCTTGGGTGTCTCATTGTGTATGCGTGTTCAAAAGTGGAAGCCGGAAGGGATGCCTCCTTGTGCCACCTGGACCATGGACCATGTGGGAGGAAGAACACACACACACACACACACACACACACACACATACAGGAATACACAGGCCAGCGTATCAGAAACACAGATATAAATTACAGTGGAAGGACATATGTGCTTTATCATGCATAGACCCCTCACCAATCCCCCCCCCCCCCCCCCCCCCCCCCCCCCACACACACAGAAAGAGAGAGAACATTTAGCCAGAAAAGTCGGTAATTTAAAAGTTTATTGCCACATCAGAGGGCGTTCAGACTCCAGCTGCTTTAATAAACCTCCTGCCTTCTGGTGATAGAGGAGGCACACACACACACACACACACACACACACACACACACACACACAAACACACACACAAACACACACACAAACACACACACACACAAACACAGCAAATGCAACACGCTAACTGAACTTAATAGTATCATTTGACTTTGTCAAAGTAAAGTATGGATGTGGAAGACATTACCCATGGCGATCCCGTTGAGATCTCTGTGAGCGCTGAATATTTGTGACATTTTTGCATCTTACGTCATTCACATTGATAGATTTAAAACTTGTTGATGTGTTTGTTTGATTATTGATGAGATATAAATTGATATGTTAAAGTTAACTCCATAACCCTAACCCACACTGATATGCCATAATAAACTCTGAGGGAGTCAGTAAATATTATGAGGTAATCTCATTTATATAAGTCAATGACATGTTCCAATTGACGTCCGGGGTGAAAGATTTAAAGGACAATGTATAGTTTCAAGATGCAGCCTGACAACATATGGATGAAAGGGATTAAGTTCATCATGCAACACAGATTTGGCGCAGTGCACTGTTCTCTGAGAAAATCTGATACAGAGAGCAAGGGACAAATCGTCAGGATACTTTTTGTACGTTGCAGAAAACATCCTGGAACGTCTCATTGCACTTCACATAGATGATCCTCAGAGGATTCTTTTTCTACTCATAAAAAATAAATACTTGGGTCACCATTAGTTCCTCTCAGAGGGAAAGCAAGAGTGATGTTGTCAGTAAAAGTCAAACATTTATGTGCATTTGCAGCAATACCTCTCCTCAGTCAGTGCTGCTCATAAAACTATCACATAGCAGTCCATCTCGAGCTTTCTGCACTTTTACTCCAAAAACCTCCAGAGGATTTCCCAACATGACTATTACAGACTCTATTGCAGTGAGAGATGTCATTTTCTTGTTTTTCCTTGATTTCTGTCTGCCTCACTGGCTTGTCTTCTCGACCGATCTCTCCTCACCACATCTTACACACACACACACACACACACACACACACAGTACATGCAATTCAACAAGCAAACAACAATCACCTTACAAACACTGGAACAACTTCTAGTCTCCTTTTGAAAAGACCTGCTCGCCTGAAAGAGGTGTTGATGACTCAGCCGGGGGTCCAATCAGTAATACTTTCTTTCACACATGACCTCGAAGGTTTCCCAGTCGGGGGCCAAATCTTGCCTTCAACTGGCGGATGTAAATTTCCAGCTAACCATCTCAGAAATCTAAATTTGTAAATAAAAATGAAACATAAAACAGGTGGAGGAAAAATAAGATTGCCATCCGGTGTAGAGGGAGAGGCACCCATCATGCTCAGAGAGGCTCAAATGATGAAAGATTCAATGTATTCATCTTTTACAATATTTGAAAACCCGTCGATTCCTCGAATGGATCACTTCACCCCCCCCCCCCACCCCCCACACACTTCCCCAGAAATGTAAATGTCTTGGGTTGATTTGAATGAAGGAAGAGAGCAATGTTTATCCGTCTTGTCACATCCATATTTTAATCCATATTTAATTCAAACACTATTTTTCTGACACATATTGCACAGGGCATTGGCAGCCCTATAAGCTAATTTGAGAGCTCACCTCGGAATGAATAATGAAGAAAATGTCACATGGGGTATTTGCATACTTGGATAGTGCATAGTTGGATATGATCATATTAGATTGTCAGGGATTGAAGAAGAATGACAGTGAGGACTACTAATAGCAGTGATGATATACTGGAATAAAACAAAGAACAGGATTCATTGTTGAGGGAAGACTCAGACTGGCGAAGGCACTGTCTTTGCTGGCTATCGTACTGTACTATGATACAGTAAGAGAGACAGTGGGAATAAAACCAGGACGGTATGTGTTTTTAGGGCCAACAATATCACCATTCACCCTTCTCCAGAGAATACATCTTGGCTGAGATGCTCCTATTTGCATGAGTCTGTCCAATTTTTGTGCACTATATAACAAGTGCTCTAGTGATCTCTGCCTCGCCGTTTTTCTCATTTCTATTCACATTGTTCTTGTAGTGCTGCCACCCAATATAAAGTGCAGACAAAGTGGTTTGGCACTTGACATCTTTAAAGAGGGATGTTGAAGAATGAGGTTGATAACCAGGAGTAGTGAAACCAAAAAAACGTGGCTTTTATTAACAAAAAGCTTATTGAAAAGCCAACATTTTTACAGGTCCCACGTGGTGACTATGCCTGGCTTGACTACATAGCTGTATGCGTGCTAAAAGAACAAATAATGAGAAACCCAACCAGTACTCGGTGACTTCTTTCACCTGTAAAATACAGACCTGTGACAGGTGACAGTGACGCAGGGGGAATCTAATAGCTTAGAGCGTGCTGTTGCTCCTGTTGCTGCCACCACGATCAATTTAATGGGCCTCCATCAATGAAAGATCATTGCTGATTCTCTCGGCACTTAATATTGGTGGTGGGGAGTCTAAATATATACTAGTATTCCACTGAGGCGTCTGAGAAGAAATGGTGACTATATGCTGTATGTACGATATCTTGAACCCCCCCCCCCCCCCCCCCCCCTCTCCTGCTAAAGCCCTTTAGTGGAGGGTCAGGGAGAAAAAAGGGGGAGTGCGCCTATACACTGAGGGTTTTGACCCATATCTGTACCACAGAACTGTCACAGGCTGGAAAATGAATGGGTGACCTTGGATGAAACGCGTACCCACATCTTGTCTTGGGAATAGGCCTAGAAAGACTGTGTTAGCTTTGGGCCCGGCCAAGGAGATGAAGGAAGGGATGGGGGTTCTGAGGAGGAGGAAGGAGGGGGGCACATTTCCAAGAGACAATGTAATTGTATCCCCCTCTCACAGTGTGTTATATGTTTATTCAATGGCAATTAGAGTTTATATGGCTGGCAAGGCGCAAGGCTGGTTAATCACCTACTCAGGTAATCAGCATAGTTGAAGCACCGGTAGCTATTTTGGCTCAGAGAGCAGTCCATAGATGAGACTGTGTCTGCTGGTACACCACTTTTGTTAGCAGTTTGTCCATAATGTATTCCAAATGACAAGCATCATGGGAAATGTTGAGTATAATGAAAAAGAACATTCACTACTGTGCTTTTCAAAAGTGAATGCCCGTTTTATGTCATGCATACGCTATTTAATGTAGACGAAGGATTAGTTAAGCAGCAGTTGTGAGTATCATCCCTTAATACCCTGCCTCTGACAGAATAAAAGAGAGAAAAATCTTCTCTCATCTGGAGTTAGTCCTCTAGGAACTCCTCACTCTTCCTGGTGGTGCACTCAAATTTTTTGCTTAGATCGACAAGAAAAGAAGGGTTTTTTTGTGGTTGTCCTGTATCGTTTAATAAAGACGGGATTGCCTCAGGGGGGGACAGGCAAGTTTAGAATATCAATTAGTATCTACCAATTCTCTGAAATTCTGCTCGGGGTGATTCAGATTTTTTTTTTTCTTCATACAAAGAACAAGCTCCACTAAAGATAAAGGACGGAGATGGGGGTTGGGAAGTACGTGTAGATACAGCATCTCAATTGTCTTTCATACAGAGATTCCGCAATACTGCCGTAAACAAGATCCGCCGTTACGCAGGCTTTGCTTTTTCTCACTGAACCAAACAACAGCGCCATCATGCTGTCCCAATGTGTGTTTCAGATAGCACGGCAGCATCACAGGAGAAAAAGTTGCGTGACATTTAACACGACATCGTCTGCTTCTAGTATGACGTATAACATTTGCGTCGGTTAGCAACTTGCATAACAGCGGGTGAACTAAGTGATGAGGTGCGTTTGCTCCCAGACCTCGTTGTCTCCCCAATTTGCCGCCATTTTCTGTTCAGTTGCTGTAGGTTAGCAGCTAACTGCTGCTAGCGTTTTTTATTTTTTTAAATCAGCAGATGGTCGGGGCGCACAAATAACATGTCATCAAAACATTACACCCATGCCTTTTCACACATACGTCTGCTTGGCTCTGTGACTACCTCCGCTGACGGCTCAGCGGTGGAAAGACTCCCATCATTCCGCCTCTGTGTCTTTCATATAGAACAGCGAGGCAGAATAACACATTCAACTTATTCATATATGCATTACCATTGAAAAGTAAAAGACCAGCGCAGCAAAATAGCAAGCCTCACTCACTCATTTACAAGTAGCTTATTACAACCCATGTTTACGTGTATTTGTTTAGGCAGTATCCTCTTGGCCATATAGTCTATATGTTGACTGTATGTTTTTTGTCAGTCATTGGCAAATTACCTTTTCTGTTGTTAGAAAAAAGACAATACTACACAATAAGCCTGTCCCTTTCCTAACCTGTGTGTATGGGGAAGCTGTTGTGTAACAAAAACAGTAATATGCAGAAGTGTCTTAATATTACTTGAGGCCCTGGGGCTATGAACGTTTTTGAGCACTTCCCAGCATTCACAATATGCCACAACATAAATTCAGCACCCCTCATCAATGGACAGTTAAGTCGAAATGTCAAAATTTATTGTAAAAAGATAGATGTGATCATTTCCAACATTTTCAGTCCAAAAACTCCCTTTTCCCACATACAAAAGGAAGCAAGCAACTGTATTAACAGGGTGGTCTCGCAAGCTAACAGCATTATATATATAAAAATAATAATCATATTTTTTACAGGGTGATAACATCATGAAATATTTTGAAACTAAATTCGCAAACCTCAAACTCAAACCAAAACACAAATATATGTCATTCTGTAGTGCGCTCATGCCTGGCAGCATTGTGAGTCTGGGCCTCACACTAAGTCACCGATTGTTCTCACCTGGAGGAGCCAACGAAATGTTATGGATTATGTCATGGATCATAGCAGCAAATGTAATATAATAGTCTCCAGACCCCTGACTCTGTCAGAAGCCCCGGTAAGGCGCCATTGGAAATGTGCAAGAAAAGCAATGACTATTGAAGCCAAATAATATGACTCTCCTATTACAGTATTTGAGAGTGTTCTCATGAAACAATCTTACCCAAAGTGATTGATTTCCTACTTACAACCGGCTCATCACAGCAAGTCACCTGTCAAATGCTTTGCATTACAGCAGCTATCGCATCAATGGGAACTGATTTCAAACTGCTGCAGTCAAAGAAGACTCTTAGTAGAGAAACCAAAAGGCATCCCGCCTAACTCAATTAATAGTGAAGACAGAGAGGCCTTACAGAGTGCTGGAGAGAGATGATCAGCACATGATTCAGCCCCATTTGACAAGGTTCCACTTGTAAACTCAGAAACACACACACACACACACACGCACACACACACACACACAAGAGGTGGGACACACAGATGGAAAAGCTAGCACAAAAATATAAAGACACATATTTCTGGGTTAGCAGACACAGCTGGGTGATGGTTCACAACAACTCTGCAGCCTACGAAAATGTACAGCTTCCAGACGAGCAAAATTATTTAAAGCGCTATGTTGCAAAAACACAGTTTTCTGCCAAATATGCCACAATTTAAAAGCAGAAAAAAATATGCCGGGTAGATTTTCACCTTGTTATAAAAAGACAAAACACATTCTAATTCAAACTGTTCGAAAACGTCTCAGTCCTTGTTCTGAGTTATTTTAACAATAGATGTTCTCAAGAAATAAAAGAGCAGGGCGTGTCATTTGGGACCAAAACTCAAGCTGGTAATATAAACAGTGTCAGGTCCATTCATCTATTTGTCATCTAATGTCTCTGGTGGGACATTACGACTCCAAAACAGAGCAACCAAATAGGGGAGTGAGAGACACTGAGGGGAGATTGTTACCAAACTTGCCATCTAAATATAAAAAGTGACAGTCGGTTCCACTTTGCAGTTATCTCTCTCCATCACACTCTCAGTTTCACACATGAATCCCGGAGAGGCTGCGATTCAGCCATAAGCTTGTCCAAGGATGGTTTTCAACACAGTGGAAGTTTAATCATACACAGCTTCAAACACATCCCACGATAGCTCCCAGGAAGAACCGTAAACACCTAGCTATCATAGCACAGGGTCAGATTCAAGGCCAAGTATGGAGACATGAAGGAGGTCTGCCCAGAGACAAGCGATTGGAACGTGTGGGTGGAAAAACAAACCATTGGTTCTTTACAATTCTGTTAATATATAAAGGAAAAATGGTGACTGTACGCCGTTACATTATGGCCTTGACCTTCAATCATTGTTCCAATTTCTCAATTGATCATTAATTGAATAGAAAACAAAAAAAATATATGTTTTCATTTTTCTTTCATCGTAATATAATCACTCAAACACAAATTGCACGTAAGCCAAAATTGCCAGTATGAAAGCACATTAGGCGGGTAACGTAGAGTGGCTGGTTTAGATGAGGAGTTAGGAGCCCGGTTCAGCCTCTGAATATAGAGTTGGTGTAATTTCCATCCATTCCTTGAGATTTCACACTCGCTCCTGTGAAAAATCACACTTAAAGGGGCTCCAGTAAGCAGGGGCTTAATTGGTTGTGACGTGACGTGCATAATATCAGCTACCTCTTTATTTAAAACATGCAGCGCTAGAGCACACAAACACACACAATATATTCACAAACACACACAGACAACCACACACAGATTATACAAAATTACTGTATCCACACACACATGTGGGAAGATCACATCTGATCTACGCATGTATATATGCAGCGAGAAAAGCTGTTAAGAGCCACCGGCAAATCATGCAAAAGTTAACTCACACCTTATCACAGCCTGCATGAGAGAGAGAGGGAGGGAGGGAGGGATCTTGTGTGTGCGTGACCCGAGCAGTAAAGAGCAGTACAACTTCTGTCATAAATCACATTGAATATGTAGCACAAAGAAAACATGCTTGGCCCACAACAAAAATAAATTATAACGGCCATTATCCCCTCATCACTGCGAGAGGCTCTGAACGTTGTTTACATGTATGCACAGATGCTTAACCTGCAAGATGTTCACACGGTAACGCCTTCATCAATCGTCAGTAACCCCGGCTGCTCGTTAAACTGTCTGAAGCTTGAATACCGCTGATTTATTGCATTCCCCTTTGCTTGATTGCATTCAAGTGCTCTCGTGCTTTGGAATGGGCTCCGGATGATTGCAATGGAAATAGATTCGGAATCACAGTGCGGTTAATAACGACACATATATTCAGCGTAATCCGGCTGGTAATTACATACTTGTAATGTTCTGTGGATTTAGGACTAGTACCAAAGCTATTTATGTATTCACGGTTCACTCTAAGCTGATTAACGAGCGTGGTGATCGCTGGTGAAGACTAATTATTTTGGCCCGTTAGCTCCTTCAGCTCGTTAGGCGTGCTCACGAGTAATGTGTCCTCTGGTGTTGGTGTTTTGCATATTATAGGACATTTATAAAACGTGTTTAGTTCATTACTGAAAAAAATGGGATAGCCTTTAATTGTATTTGATTGTATTTGATTATCTACAGTTGGCTATATCTTATGAAACTGCTTTCACTGATAACATGCCTCGTGAAATGAGCTCTAAGGATGCAATTAGTAATTCATGCAGAAGTAAAGGTGTGCCAGTGGAAATGCTGTTACAGGGAGAGATAAGATGAGAATGATAATGACCCTGTGGTGCAGTAAATCGTTACAGATATCAGGTAATGGACACGACTTATAATATTTGGGGCTAATTACAGCCGGAACACCAGAGCAGCTAGACATAACATATAGCTGCAGTGATCATAATGCACTCCAAAATTAGGAGGAGAGATCACCTTGACACATAATGGCCGACACAAGTGCAATTTCCTGGTAGGGGATCACTCAATCTCACAGCAAACACACACACACACACACACACACACTCGCTGTCCCTCCACACCTCGGCTGAGGCCGAGATTCAGAATGAGACTTCTCGACACATGAATCCAGCGCTATGTGGAGACATCTGGGAAACGGTTCCGAATTAGCACATCGTCTTTGAAAGACAGACAGACAGACGGACCGGGCCCTGGCTTGGTATTTCAACATGACAAAGATGAAACTGTACACCAGGTCTTGGAATAGCCATCTCACTTAGCGGCACCGGCAACTTGATCCCCTCCTCACTTTCACTGGGGTCGGGAAGCCTCTCGCACCTTCTCTTTTTCTCTCTCACACACACACAAACACACACTCGGTACACAGATGAGTTGGTTTATATGGCCTGGCCTGGTGCGCAAAACTCTGAAAATAACCTTTGACAGAATTTTTCACCGCCATTCAAATGCCACAGCAGCTGTTGTGTAAAAATAGTACTGTCGTCTTGAGGTGTCTCAAAAGAAATCATTAAGTCAGATGTGAGCTGCTGAAAGGTGATAAGTCTCAGTGCCTTTGGAAGTTGAATGGGGAATCACAACCCGCTTACTAGCAAAGACATGCAGAGTCGGGATAAAGCTGGTGCGATGTGCAACTAAACCTTTTTCCTACCAGCTTCAGAGGTATACTTTTTGTCATATCTCAAAGGCACTTTATTCTATCGTTCCAATTTTTCATGACTTCCTCAATCAATATGTTCCCAATGACTTCATATTATTGTTTTCTGTTTAAATTTGTGCTTATTAAAATGTGACCCCCAGTCCAAAACAACATGCAGTTTTAATAGATGGAACTATTTATTGAGTTCATGTTTCCATGGGTCCTAATTTAAAGTATCACACACTGTCAGTCATTTAGAAGCAGACAGACACAGATGCAGCAGACACAGACTTCCTGACCTGCTCTTTGTGCTTTCTTTTTTCTTAACATGACATTAATTAGATAACTAATAATGTTTAGAGAAGAAATAAGTTTACTTTTTTTTATGATGGTTGTTTCTTACATTAGTTGGTCGCTGTATGTTAAATAAGTTGGTAGGATTTGTCAAGTAGACCATATGTATTTGTCCATCTTTCATATTGTTTAGTATGAGTAGTTTCACAAAGCAATATTATTCATTTTCACTGTATCACATGCTCTCCTGGATGACTAAATGTTCTGAATTCTTCTCATGTGACTGCAGACATAACGCACTCCTCTTAATCATAAATAGAAAACAAAAGTAAACAAAAGAAGCCAATGCAACTGTTCCAGACACTGTGTGAACAATGATCTCCTCTGAATTTACATTTAAATGAAATCACATTTAGCCAATAAGCCACAATCACTCAGATACATTTTGAATAAAACAATAAAATAAGTGAATCCATTAGGAATTATAAACACTTGTAAGTGGTACTGTAGTAATGTAAATAAAGTATTCTAATCCAATAAAAGATGAATGTAAGAAAGTGTGGGTATCAAACCTTAATAATGTTTTTGTTTTTGTTTTTTGATACGGAGTGAAATGTGGCCATAGCAAAGCACAGAACATTAAAAACAAACTATCAAATATAAAACTTTGGTTTCAATATCTGGTCGGAATCAACATGTTGTTTACTTACTCTTAGATCAGACAGTTCCTGATTTAAACCAACATGTTGCCATTTTATTTTATGGTATTTAGTAAAAGTATTGTCTGCTGCTTGTGTTTAGTTAATATTTAAGGACTTTGGCTTTATTACATTATAAAGCTCCTGCCAGAGCCACAGAAGACATTATACTGTTCATGTTTTAACAGGCTGAATAGCACTTTTTGCGACAACTATGATCAACCCTTTTCAATACAACATTTTAACAGAAATTATGAAACAGTATATTTTTTATGCAGCAAAATGTAATACATTTGTAGAGCTTTCATTTTGAGTACGAATACCTTTGAGCATAGACTTATCAGACCAAATCCTGGTTTTACTTTACACATTGTATGGCCAGCTGGGACACTAGAGGACATACAAGTGGAATAGGAAGGGAGGGAGGAAGAGGAGGTGCTCTACTGTGATGATGAAGACTCAGTAGAGGGAATCAGGAGATAGCTGCGGGGATGGAGTCAGGTGATGTGAGCAGATCGATGGGTCGAATGACCCACTACAGGCTCGGCATCATGCTGTGAAAGGCAGAAGGCAGAGCAGGAGGCTGCCAGGTCTGCACAGACACACAGAGCCGGTGAACAGCTGGGTTAGGTCACGACCTGTAAAGTCACACCGTCAGAACATGCAGCAGGACAGAATAAAACACGGTGACACTGTGACCCACTTCAGGACAGTTCAACCGGACGGACATGGGGTTGGTTTGTACTTATCACAATCATGTCATAATATATATAATGTAGGGACAAATCAAAATGTGGGTAAACCCTTACCTTCTTTTGCCCGGCCATGAGGACACCAGCCACCAAAATAAATACGACATATTCCTGCACTTTTATGGACTTGCTTAACATACCATAATAATATCATAAAAACAAACGTTATATATTTTTTTTTGCAAATTTGCATTATTCATCCCCTCAGTTTAAGATGTATGGTGAAATACTCCATCAGTGTGAAATCTGACAAACTGACATAAAATGTATTGATTATAAGATTATAAAATGACTCTAAGCTTAGCAGTCCAAAATCTAAATACATGATGGCAAAAAAGACTAAATCCTTCTTTGCATAGCATCCAGTCCAAACTTTACATTCAACGGGCAGATGTCAATATCGAGCAACAAATTCAAGCCCTTTTCTGCTCCAGGTGTTCCCGAAAATAAAATAGGAAAAACCGATCACAATATTTTGGAAACAAGCTTTTCCCCATTCAAAATTCTATTACAGGCATGCTTGATTAGTTAACCAATTACTCAAGACGAGCAGCTCAGAGGCGTTCCAACGACACATGAAATAGTGACCTCCTGCTTCTTCCCACATGCACCAGTGTAAAAAAAATAATTCTCAACCTATTTCGCTTTGTTGTTTATCTAACCTAACCTTTGAAGTTGGTGCTTTATAATAATGTAAACCGTACCTCCGCTTTCTATTAGTATAATGCGTGGTGTTACACCCCACAAAAATGCTTGAATACATAATTCACACCTTCATATCTCTGTTGTGTTGGGAGACCAGCGAGGGGCGGGCTACAAATAGACTCCAGCGTCTGCGAGCTGTGGGACTAAAACTAAACACATACAAAGTGATGACACCTCGCGGTTTAAAGTGCTAACTTCTGATTTTACCTCTGGTTATTACAGAGCCTTCAAACTTGGTTCGGGATATATGGATCCAATATGCACCCAAGAATATTTACTATAACCCCGAGATGCAGACTCTGCAGTTGAGGAAATGATTAAGCTGTATCATCAGGACTCCTATTAAATATGGTAAAAAAATAAACTCCTGGTTATTAGTTTGGGCTGGAATACACTGAAACCGCAGTACAGTCGGTGTGATCAAGTGAGGGATCAGTGTGACTGCCTTTGGTGGAATTTGTCAAACTCAAAAAGCTACAGTAGATGTGAGAATAATCATCCAGTGTGTCTGTGTGTGTGTGTGTGTGTGTGTGTGCACAGGACGTGTGCATTATTGTGTATCTGTGGGTGTGTAGGTGCCACATCTCTGCATCTGAATGTATCAAAAAGAATGTAAGTGGTCTCGCTAGAGGGAGAGTTAAGTGTTGCTATCATAGTGTGAGCCGGAGAGGCTACCCACAGCCATTTAGCCAACAAGAGGACAAGCACTGCAAGCCAAGCAGAAGAACTGCCTGGAGCAAGAGAGACAACTGCATGTGTGTGTGTTTCTGTCTGTGTGTGTGTACATGTGTGTGTTGTGTAGCCCACTGACACGGCGTCATTGCTCTCTTTGTGTATCCGACTAGGGTTCTGTGAATAAGCGAACGCGCTTTGAACTCAGACAGCACTGTGTCACTAATGTATTTTATTACCACAATCCAGTTTATGGTGGCCCCTGTCAAGTGATGTGTGAGAAGAAACTGGTGCATGAGCCGCTGCTGAGCTGGACCTGACTAAAACAAAAGGTTTCTTAACTCATCTATTCCTCCATCCAGCAATCAATCCATCCATCCATCTATTGCTCTGTCATGTCACCTGTCAGCTATTTATCCCTCGTTATCTTCAGACCCTTGCATCACAACATTTCACACACACACATACTTCTGCAGAAAATCACGAACATGAATAAACCCCAACAAGCACTTTACACACTGTTTGCAGCAGTGACAACAATCCCTCTGACCTGCACAACATAGTTTGGTTTCTGTGTAAACTTGGTTTCTTTGTCTTCCCAGTATTGCCATTAATCTGGCAGGGCACAGGCCATCTGTAGCTGACATCAGGAAATCACTGCTCACATGGCGTCTGTGTGTCCGCGTTAGTCCGTGTCACAGGAATGCTGCAGGGGGGGAAAGAAATAGCAGTGGCTCTCTTCCCTTGATGAAAATCAACATAGAGTCATTTGCATTCAAACCAGAGAAGCATGTGGTCGAGCTCTCTCAGAGGAGGTCGTTTGATTCCCTCCTAGGGGAGCCAATCATTGCACCGGCTTCAGCCATGAATATGTCCAAATTTAAAATCTGGCCAGCTAAGCTTATCGGAGTTCAAAAGTTTATACAAAAACGAGTACCCAGTCAACTCGGTGTGTTTTGTATTAAGGACCTCACATCTATCTGTTTAAATTATACTCAATGAAATGAGATCAATAAATAACAGCAGTAGCATTAGTGTTTTGTCATGTTGTTGTTTGTGTTTGCAAGAATAAAACTACTGCGGTTAATAATCCTCATCTCGTGGCTTTAGTATCTCTATGCTACATGACATAAAACCTGTGGCAACATCTAATCAACACCTGCGACAACCTCCACAACACATGCCATTTCCACTGTATATGAAGAAAGTGACGGCAGTGGAGAAACAGCCTGCTTTGGCTCTTTTCTCCCTCCCGCTGTGTTTCTTTCATACCACTGCTCAAGGGCAGCCTCGTTACCACTGAGGGCTGATAAATGGCCGACTTCACCCTCCTCTGCTTCCCTTTTCGTAAACTAGGAAATAAAACTATGGTGGTGGTACCGCAACCTCCCCACTGAGCCGTTCTGGGTCGATCTCATCCCACCATTACAGTACATTCAGCCCGTCTGCTTCATTTTAGTGATAAATACGCTATTGTAAATCTCTGTTTGAATGAGACAACTGTGACGCAAGCAATAATGTGCCGTAACGGCAGCAACATTGGTTTCTCTACTCTAATGCATAAGGGTCAGTAAACTTCAGCTGGTGATTAATTAAATGAATTAGATTTTGTGTCTATATCTTGCTTGAAATACGACTCCGTGCAGCTCAGGTTAAGTGAGCCAACTCCCCTTTAAGCTGCTATCATAACCTTCTGCACCCACTTTTGATGAGCACATTACATTTGAGAGCGGATCCATGCAGGCAGTGTAAATCATTGGTACTGTTACAGGCTGATGAAGAGCTGCTCCTCAGGAGAGAAGACATTGCTGATCGAAATTAGACATCCCTTGAGATGCTAAATGAATTAAAAACCAACAAGTTGTATTTGTCTAGTAGAAGTCTACAGTAAAAAGGACAGACCTGCTTTACAGTAGTGTACAGGCACAGATACACAGATACACACAAACACACGCGCACACACGCACACTCCTCACTCTAGTGAAGACTGCCTCCGTCAGTCCTTTTCTCTCTGCCATCCTGGTTTCTGCTCTCCATTTGAAAGATTTAATAAAGGAGTGTCTGAGCGCTTTTTAGTTGCTAACTCTTAGTTTAGGCAAGACAATTATTCTAAGCAGATATATAAAAAAAAAAAGATATAATGTGTGGTTATTCAAACCGTTTTCTGACATGGTCTTTATTGAGATGAGCTGCTAGTTCACATTCATTAACTGAGCTAAAATAGGCTATTCACTGTTTAACATGAGGTCAAACTGCATACAGATATTTTAAAAAAAAAAACGTCATTGCTGACCTATTTCTCCCAGGACAGGGCAGACCGTACAAATAATATCTCCAGCGGGTAAAGGCAACATATTTCATATTGTTACACCAGTTCTCTCTCATGTACGGAGCCTAGCAACTGCACATTTCTGAGCGCTATGGTCTCTATGTGTTTGAATTTGTGTCTTTCTGAGGTGTCGTCCACCACCCCGGTTTTCACTCAAGTCTGAACTGTGTCTCTACACGCCAAACACTAATAGAGTTTACATCAAAGATTTCCCTCCCACTGCGACAGCTTGAGTGGATAGATACACTCACACTCACACTCTCTCTCTCTCTCTCTCCTTCTTGCCACCCTGTTCTCAACCTATTGCCTTTTCTCTACCTCTCTCTCCCTTTCCCACCCCCAGCGGCGTCGGTAGCACTGTGGAGTGTCACCTTGCTCTGCGCCCAGTGGCCTGTGGCTAGATGATGATGATTTATAGCTGAGGAAAGCAGGGGTTTGGGAGATGAGGTTGGTGGATGGCTGGGTTTAAAAATCACTTGTGGCGGTGTATGAAAGCCATGATGAATGAATGTAGCCTCTGCACGCCAATCAAAATGATCTTCTACGGCGTACAGTAGGTTTAAGATGCATCCAGAGGATCTGGGCCGCTTTGTCTTCCTCTAACGATCTGTTTATTTCTCTTTCCAAAACTCATGTGTATGAGAATGAAGATGCACGTAAGAAGGTTGGCAGCTCACTCTCCGTAAGACGGAAAAAGCCTGAAGATGCCCTTTAGAAACTTATATTTAAAAACTTCACAAAAACAGGCAGTGGTATTTGTTTTGTATAGTTTGTCATCGAACAAATGTAGCCCATTGTGCAGAAAATCATTCACAGAAGAAACCATCTGTGATAATAAAAAAGAAGTCTGGCGGATGTTGATGGTGAGAAAAAAGCCCCATTCTTTATTGTTCTGCTTAACACAATTGACGGTCAGGATCGGTGCACAAAGACACCAGTGTAATGGTTACATTGGAGATGTAGTGAGTAATGGTGAACCAGGACAGTAAGGTCTTTTACCTGAAATAGATTACCTGATGTATTAAGAAGAGCCAGGAGCAGGTTATTGTTTTGAATGCTAATATACATGTATTCTTTATGAATAAAATCAAACACATCGACAGCATCGGGAACCCCTGTGATGTGTGGCTCTCAGTAAGGAGACACTCCCTACGGCTCACTGAATAACCAGAGTGGCACGCAGCATATAGTACAGCATGTGTGCTCTGGACGTTTACAGTAATGACAGTTAAGAAGATCTTAATATTTCTGTTACAATGTCAAAATGATCAGTCTGAACACACCTTATGGGACTACAGATGAAAATTGGCTTGTAGCTAAATCTGGTACGAAGCATATTTTCTCTTTTTCTTTCGATTAATGTGTTTTTGTACATGTTCCCTGATATGGTATTTCTTGAAAACATTGTCTTTTTCATGGGATATGCATAGTGAATATGAGTTTAAATTGCCTCAGATGATAATTGTTTGGTTTAATATGAGTCCTTTATCACTATTTAAGTCACAACAGCATGCGTGAGCAACTTGTAGTGGCCAAAACCGCCCAGCGACCAGTTGTCCGTACTGTATGCATATTGTATGAGTCATACAACAGCAAGTCACACAGACAGATTGTGCTTTGCTCTCCATCTGAGTCTGTTCATATGTCAGTGATATAACAGCTAAAAATCTCCGTCATCTCCCAGTGAACATATTGTTTGTGGTGCAAAACTGGAAATCTGTTGTTCCAGGTTCCAAAAGGACATTTATTTATTGATCTTCAGTCATTGCCAAACATTCAACCAGGAACATCGAACCAGTAGGCTGTTGTTTAGTTGTCTAGTGATATTCTACATCTTCGACTCTGAACTAATAAGTATTGCTGGTGTAGCCAAACACTGATTTATCGTATTCCACACTGGAGCGCTGGGTGACATGATCCTTCATTACCATGAACTCACATGCAGTTTAATCTAAATGAATCCCACATACACCATCCTGCTGCCGAAGATACTCCCTAGAGAGCAGTAGAATCAGAATGTATATTAATCCACTGATGCAAATAGTCCTCAATAAAAGCACCTGTTTAAATAACTTTTGCTAAAAAAAAACTACAGTGCCCAGCTGTATTAGGAAATCATTTAGCTAATTGTTTTACATGAAACTTCTAACTTATATATTTCAAAGCCATTTTTCAAGATAAGTGCGCTTTGGATCAAGTGCAACAAGCTAGAAAAGTTAGAAGGCATTGAATGTCTTTCCGTGGGATTTATTGAACACAAGTTATAGAATAAAATGTAAAAGAAAACACCAGCCTTATTGTTTAAAGATAGGTACGTATAAAATGCTTCTGCATATAACCCATATTGTTTTATAGAGGCTGTAGAGCCCATATTTGTTTCTCTGTAAGACTCCACTAACCCATAATGTGCTGCACAGCATCAGTCCACACTGCTGGCTCAGTTCAACTTCCATGAACCCCATGGGCTTGGTTCTGGTTGGACTGAATCTCTTCTAACAATTTGTTTTCACAATTGGTTCACAAATATGGTGAGAAATTGTGGTGACGGCAATTTGCAGTTAAGGCTGGGGCCGGGAAAAAGCTGCATCAGTTCATATCTTTTTTTCAGACTGTGTTGGCTGCCCCGTCCTCCATCAGGATATTTCAAAGCTCTACAACTGGCCCAGTTCTCTGCATGGGGCGACAATAGCGTCACCACGCAGTAATGAATCAAATTAAGTGGAATGTCAGCTAGGCTAACAGAGCTCTCCTTCTCCTCTCAGCATGAAAAGGAATAGTTTCATGGCTTCAATTTGTCTCTCCCTGCCCTCACTGGCACATATTTTTGCGTTTCATCTAAAAAAACGATGCTTCTGGCAACGACGTGATGAGTAGAAGAGCGGAGAATCCAATTGGAAATGTAGAATCGTGTTCATGTTTGCAGTCAGAGGTAGAGAAGTGGACTGGTGTAGAGGGGGGGGGGCCTTACCTTTGGGTTTGATGTAAATATATGCGATAACGTAAATTATATCCCAAGGGAGGGCCTCCACCTCCACCTCCCTCTTTCTTTCCCTCTCCCCTGTGAAGATTAAAGTACGTATGGGTGATGTGAAGGGAGAGTGATACTTTAAAGTGAGAGAAGAAAGAGCGACACAGCAATATGCCAATGATATGCTGATGAGCAAGACAGAAGATGTAAGTGCACGAGGAGAAGACAGATAAAGAGGGAGCAATGCATTTGAATGAATAAACATGCAGTGAGGCTTATATGCATGTGCGCAGGTGGCTTGCATTTAAAAAGCCCCTTTCTAGTCTCCCCCCCCGCTCAAAGCGCTGCACACTACATCACCCATTCACACAAACATCCATATACTGAATGGCAGGGCCAGCCATGCAAGGTGCCACCTGCATATCAGGATCTAATTGAAGTCCCATTCACACATCGCTGGCACAGCCTTGGGGAGCATTTTGGGTATCTTGCCCAAGCACACTTTGACATGCGGACAGGAAGAGCAGGGGATCAAATCACATATCTTCTAACTAGAGGGCGACCCGCTCTACCTCTGAGCCACAGAAGAGTCTTAGATCTTAAGATGCTGTGAAATAATATATCGTTTGGTTTTGTCCAAAGTGATTACCCGTGATAATGTGTCGTTTAAAAAACATCTTTCCGTCAGAGTTAGTGAGGGTTTACTTATTACTTGTTACTCTTAATGCAGTTTTGCTGTCAAGTCTGTTGTGTGTGCATCATTGGCAAACTGCCAAACTATGTGCTATGGTGAAGTGTGAAAAGGTATCACAGGTACAGGAGCCCCACACGAATACGAACTGCCACAGACAGCCTTACTTTGTAGTTCAATCAACACCTCTGGTTTTCACAGAATTGTTATGTACTGCAGGTCAATTTTGTTACGAGGTGTTTTCTGTCATTTTGTTGCATTTACTGTAGCTTATTTGTGGAAATCAGTCTTTGCATTTTTAAATCCAGAAATATTTGAGAATAATATACTCTGCTTTGAATAATCATTTTTGTCTGATTTGATTTTTCCTCAAAAAAAAAAAGGTTAAATTACCAAGTTAACAATTCTTGAAGTGTAAACTACTGGAAACAATATGTCCCTAAATTACTAAAAGTTGCATTCTCCGTGTATTGAGCACTGGAGGTTTTAAGTTTCCACATCACGCTTGCGTCCTACTTGTGATGTCACAAAATCTTGCTAATGTGTACGCGTATTAAACTGAGATTTAGGTGTGCACCGAGAAACATCCCCTCTTCAACAGATGACTGTGAAAACAACCCCTAAGCGTGAAATTCTCCTTATACATTATTCTAATATTCATGTGAGGTAACAATAAGCAAAACATGTTTTAGAGTGGAGGGGACTCTAAAGAAAATACGATGAATGCAGATAAACGGTTGTGTTTTTGAAATCAGGAAACCTGAAACACAGTATTAAAAATGTAAAAAACTGTTATGAAATAGCCTATGTCAAGCTTCCCTGTAATACGTCAATACATGCGAGTATAATGATACAATAGAGGTTAAGAAGAAGGAGGTCATCTGCTTTAGTACAAATGATCAACCTTCTAAGCAGGGGATAAATCCTGGATAGAAAAATCTTGTGATTTACAGAGAAAAAAAAAGGAAGCAGAGTGAGGTGGTGAAGAGAGAGAGCAGAGCAGAGTGAGGTGGTGAAGAGAGAGAGCAGAGCAGAGTGAGAGCGACAGAAAAAAAAAGCAAAACAGTGAGATTATCCGTGGCCTTCTAATCCATACTTTATAATATTCTCGCCCAGAGCGAGGAGAGCATAAATCTGCCGTATGACAGTCTATGGGAACACTTAGCAGACAAATGGACAGAAGGGAGCAGAGGATATTACACTGTAGACCACGATAATCTGTCTCTCTCTAGATAGATAAGTATGTGCTTCCATATGGGTGTAAAAAGCATGCAAAAGCACATGTTCCGCTATTCTATCACAGGCAAACTGTGACTATTCTTTAATTGTGTGTCAAAATATGATACCCTCCAAGCTAAAATAATACAAATTCAAATTTTTTGAAACCAGCTGAGCTAACAAGATCATGTCATATTTCTAAACTGAAGACAAAGAACTGGGGTTTATTACCGAGACAATCCCCTCCCATTGAAGGACCATCTGCAAATCAACCTCGCTGCGAATCTGGAAATGTCTTCGCCCTCCCGCTATCCGCGTCCTCACCACGAGGCTCGTTACCATTTACCTTAGCCTCGTACTCGAGCCACTGAGTGCTCCGATGAGAGAGAGAGAGAGAGAGAGAGAGAGAGAGGGGGTCTATATGCATCACCAGTTTGCAAACCAAAAAGTGTATCCAATGTCTTGGGGGCGCGGGGAGAAGATGAATAAGAGTGGCGGCATAAGATTGGCTCTATATATAGCAGGTAATCTGTCATCTCATTTTTGTCATCGCCCTTCCCCTCGTTTGTGCTTTGAGGAACGAGGCATTGGTGTTCAAAAGATCAGAGGAAGTAAGGAGGGAATCTTGGAGGCTTGCGGAGAGGAGAATACGGAGAGAGTGTGTTTGTGTGTGTGTGTGTGTGTTGGGAGGAGGAAGGAGGGATCCTGCGCTGAGTGACTGATGACTGCTGTTTTTAGAGTCCCAGTTGCAGCAGGCCGAAGTCCAAGCTGAATAGTTCACAAGACAAAAAAGTAACACTGTACATCTAACACTTTAGTTTTAAAAGATTTCCACTGATTCTCATCCTGCGCTGCAAAAATTTAATTTCCTGTCGACCTACAACATCACTGGTGCCCGCAGTCAGATATCTCTGAAGTGGATATTGTTTGAATGTCCTGTCAGATCCTGACAGGTTGGATTCTCTGGCAGAAAGATCAGTTAGAGACACAAACGGGCGCACACACACACACACACACACACACACACACACACACACACACACACACACACACACACACACACACACACACACACACACACACACACACACACACACACACACACACACACACACGCAAACGCTCTGAGGGGAAAATGCTGAGGGGTCTTATGAAGGTTCGCCTGGTGGTCACTTCAAAGCAGAGATGAAGGAGTGGATAAAAGACGGAGCACAGAGACGGAGGGGGGGGAAATAAAGAAGGGGAGGAGGAGTGAGACATGAGGCAGGATAAAAAGATGGGAGCAAAAGGCGGTAGAATGAAACAGGGGGGGGGGGGGGGGGGGGTGTGGGCCAGATGAAAGAAACACAGAGAGGGATTACTCTGCAAAAATAAAATTCAAAAGAGGGAAAAAATATCTGCGTGGGAAATGTAGCAGGACACACAAGGATAAAGGAACAAAAAAAAGAAAAGTTGTTCACATCAAGATGTTCATGCTCGCGCACACGCATCACGGCCTCACACCTGGAGAGATGAATCTGGATGTTTCTAAATTAACATTCTGAAATATCTAGACCCAGATGAGAGGTTTGGGAGGCCGAACCTCGCCGCTCTGCGCAAGTCCCGACTAAAGCAGAAACGTTTTGCTGAGAGAGAATCCCCCCTGCTCTCAATCCAGAAACTCTCTGATGAGTAAAACCTGCAAGCACGCACTATTACATATGGGAGGGGGGGGGGGGGCAGTGAGCTACATGTAGCTAGCTCCATCTAGAAACCTTACCCTGAATAATTCAGAGGTGTAAATAAAATATATCCAGTGGCCTTCACCTCAAAAAAAAAAATGTGAAAGAAGATAGCTGCCATGCTGAGTAATGAGTTCTTCTCTCGCAAATGAGTTCAGAAATGACATGCAAGTGGATGAGTACTGTAATATAAAAAATAAAAGACCGTACCTCAAAATTCAGTTATTCACATTGATATTCAAGGAGTGGGCTGTGTTGCTTGATTTAAAACAGAATATTTCATTTATATAGCTGCCTTTTCATATGACGGTAAAACATGCCATCTCTCCCGAACTGCAAGAAAATCATAACAGCAGTGATTGTAATGATGTCCAAAAGTGCTATTATCGAAAAAAAACAATAACTGGGAAACATTGTTATCCAGCTGTGGGTGCTCGGCAGACGCATTACTGTCCTTTGATTGTCCCCGGAATAACAGATGATGGCAGAGCGTTTATTGCTTTTCTCCGGCACTGAAGAGTGCTATATTTCCTGCATAATGCATGAGCGCCAGGACACGGCCCAAATCATCCCCAAAACAAATAGCCTCATAATGAATGGGGCAGCGAGCCGTGTGTGCGTGTAAGATATCAGTCCCTCAAATACATGACGGACTGCCACGCTGGCAGATGGAAGGTTACATGGACAAGAAATCAAAGCAGTAATCAGTCAGGAGAAGATGAATAAGCCACAGCTCTTTCCCTTTTGTCCCACCGGTGCTACCGTGTGAACGATACAGTGTGGTGCAGTCGTCAACGCGTGTGCCAAAACTACAATACAGAGTAAGTAGAAATCAATACGCGCTCCAGCCTATTCCTCATCGCTGAGCCTATGATTATGACAATCACGCCATGTGGTTGAAGCATGGATCGTGTTGCACTGCTGGCTCAAAAGGGGCGCTTCATGGCACACAAAAAACTTTTTTTTATTTTCAAAAGGTCAATCAATATGAAAACTGGTTCATTTCCCCTGGCCACCCTCGTCTTTCTGAAATTATGCAATAATCGCTCTTGAATGGGTCGAATGGGATGGTGAAACTCCCTCAGCACACACTGTACAGTAGCACATCTGCAATTTACATTTTAAAAGCAAGGAGAAAAAGGTTACAGCAATTACAGTTATTTTACATTAGACTTAACCCAAATTGCATATGAAACCTCCGATCCAAAAGCAATTCTTTCTTCCCTTTATGTAAAAGAAAGCTGCTGTTCAAAGACATTAAGTCATTTTTAGTCAGACTGACACAGATGGCCACACAATGGGCCTCGTGCAACCACTCATACAAAGAGATTCGTTGTAAAGTGGCTTGTTCGAGTGATTTAGGAGAACTTTCCACATTCACCAATTTTTTCCGTATTTCGTATTTTCAAACCCGATTTACGAGAGGGTCCAGACCAGAGTTATGCAACTAGTCTGCTGTTATCCAAGCCAAAGTTTTTCACTAATGGATTGTATATTTTATTACTTTGATGCAATTTAGAGTTTGAAAAACCCTTTTCAAACGTGTATGAATGTGTATGAATTACACTTCATAATTGTGTTGACATTATTATCCTGTTTGCAATTCAAATTATAGGCTAATACAATTCTAAATGAATCCATAAAACCCAAAGATAACAATTCATTTAAATTGGCTATCGATGCTATTGTATATTGTAACACTACAATATAAATTTGAACATCTCAAAGTGCATAACGACCCTCTCTGTTTGCAGTCATCGATCACCTTGCTGTGGCGAGACGTTTTTCATGTGGAAGCATTTTATCTTTACTGCAGTGACAGTACGACCCTCAGGTGACACGGCATTAACAGAACTCGTTAGCTTTACCCATTCCGTGACTCAGCAAGTCCGTTAATTCTGCTGCTGATGCTGCTAAATGATGCTTTCCTTCATGGATCTCTGAAAGCATGACTTCAATACAGGTCACATGGGACAGGACGCATAGCCTTACATGGTTAACTATGCTCATGAACACGCGCTCATTCACGCATTCATCATGTTTACGCTGGTCATACTGACGAGGCACACTCGTACACGCTCATCGTACGAAAAAAAAGTAAGAGAAAGTTACAAAAAGATAAGAATAGAAAAATGTTCTTGAATGAGGTCCACTATTCTCCATCCTGTCCGTACCGCTTTATTTCAGGACCCTGTGTTCTTATGTTTGCACTTGTCTTGGTGCCCAAATGCCAAGGTTGAGAAACTTAAAAGATGTTTCCTGGTTGAGCCCTCAGAGACAGACATCTGAGGACAGCTGCCTCCCCTCTCCCTGATCTCTTTCACTCCTTGCCTTCCTCTCTCTGT
Source organism: Anarhichas minor (assembly GCF_050575085.1). Classification (NCBI taxonomy): domain Eukaryota; kingdom Metazoa; phylum Chordata; class Actinopteri; order Perciformes; family Anarhichadidae; genus Anarhichas; species Anarhichas minor. The sequence goes on from NW_027466472.1 coordinate 2,943,442, forward strand.
CAATCACAGACAAACTTTTAACTCTCCTCTTCCAGCCCCACCTCTTTGAACTCACCATATTTCCTCCCCATCTGTTGTCTGTCCTAAAGCACTCTCACTCTCCTCTCCTTCCACACACACACTTTTCTTTCATTTACTTACAATGAATACTTGTTCCATTGAAGCAAATGGGTCAAGAGTGTAATGTCAGTAGTTAGTCAGGCAGATAGGAAGACAGCCTTTGTGTATTTGTGTGTGTGTGATGTGTATCACACTGTAGCTCCTATTACTCTGACACAACACTTTCTAAATTTGCCGCCTGACACGAACCACTGCCTGAGCCTCTGGGCCTGACCTCACCCAGCATGTCACCCTCACTTTACACACATCTCAGGTTGGAGCTCAAAAGATATCTCAACCTGAAAATGGAAAACCCCAAAACACATCCTCGTCAGACTAAATGATCCAAATCTCGCTGTGACGTCGTTTTGGGTTGAAAATCTGTAGCTGATATCTTTTATACTGCGCAAACGAACTCTGAAAACATGACTGACCTGGTACAAATATATATATGTCTATATATTGGAACAATATAGGCGAACAGATTTAAGGTTTGATCAGACAGTAAGATAGCAGCACAGCCACTGCCCTTGTGAAAGACAAACTTTGCCATGGCCTATATAATGGTAAGACCATACCAAATTGCCGCTCCCCTTTGAACTTAACTCAAGTTTGTATCCTGCAGGTCTCAGATACTTGAAGGTGCGATGATTAATGGTAGCATTGTCGACGGTAATGAGCAATGGGACGTTAGCTGTGCCCTTTATATTCCGTTCCTGTGGCTGGCATCTGCCCACCTTACACATGTAGAGAGAAAGTAGTCCTATCCCTGGCTGGAGGGCAGAGCAGAGAGAGCTAACACATTTTTATATTCTTGGCACGTCATGCGGGAATATAAGAGAAGAGAATGGAAGGGAAATTAGAAATAGAACAGAATTTAGAACTCAGTGTTAGATTCTCTGTTGTGCCACTTGCAGAGAGTGAAAACATTAATACCACAGTCCTATCTATATGACGCTACCTCTAGCAGCCATGAAACTATGCAGAAAGACTGAAGATGGGGGTTATTGGCATCTGTCACTCGCACGTCTCGCGGTACAGATATATTTCTATTTTATTACATTGCAGGTGTTAACCAGCTAAGATACACAAAGTCATGGCCCCAGAGTCCAGCACATATCTCTCTGTAAAACCACAACATCTTTTTGCTCAAACGCGATATAACATGTCAATTAGTGAGCTTTAGAAGTGTTAATTAGTGTTTAGAAGTGCCGACAGAGCCAGGCTCGCTGTTTCCCCAAGTTCCAGTCTTTGTGCTACGGAAATGAGAGTTAAATCAATATTGTGATCCAATTCTCCTCAAGAAAACAAATAAGCATATTTTCCAAAGTACCAAAGAGTTCCTTTAAGTTCAGTGCCTGTGGTTACATTGAGATTACGGCATGGATTCTTTTTTCCTCACATTTCACAATATAAACAACAGATTAGATATCCAGCATACCAGTGTGTGTAAATAGCTCCTGTGCAGCGCCAACTATGAGGACAGTGAGTGCAAGGACAGGTTCATTTAAATTGGACATCTGATCACGCTGAGACCCTTCAATAACTGTGGCACGCACTGTTAATTCCATGTGGTGTTTGTTTCAGCTTTAATAGGATTAAGATATTATAAAATACATTCTACAGAACTGCCAAATGAACTTTACGGTGAGGTAAGAAGAGTCAGGGTTCCTAGAGTACATTAAGGTCTGATTTGATGTCACACTGGTGGTAGAGCCCACTTTCAGCAGAGCAGTGAGCTGCTTGGAAAGGTGCTAGTGTGTCCCTGTGTCATTCCACTCATGCTTCACAGCCCTGACCTCTGGCTGTCTCATAAACAGAAGCATTGGAAACTTTGTGTGTGTATGTGTGCGTGTGGAAAGTGTCAGAGAGAGTATGAAAGTGAGAGCGAGATGAGTGACGTCCGGTCCGCAGCAATCAGCACACAGTGACGCACACTGCTGTTTACTGTACTCTACTGCAGCACCGATTTCCCCGAGATACATCATTACATTACATTACAGTCATTTATGTACAGTCATTTATAGACGCTTTTATCCAAAGTGACTTACAATTCAGATTCTATCACAATTCTACACCGTCAGCGCAGCTACAGGAGCAATTTTGGGGTTAGGTGTCTCGCTCAAGGACACATCGACATGCGACTAGTGGAGCCTGAGCCGGGGATCGGATCTTCCGATTGAAGGACGGCCCTGCTATCCACTTCGCCACAGTCGCCCACCCACATCATGACAGAGAGAAGATGCATTTTCATAAAGCAGTCTCTCTGATGTGTTTTACTGGAGGTCACAAAGTGGTCAGCGTTTAGAAACTGTTACTTTTACAGGATCTTGAACTTGTGTGATTATTTGGTTTGGCGAAATGGAAAAAAATATTTGTCATCACTAAAACAAAACCTTCATCCAATAACCAGTATACAGTACATACAGTATATTATTGTCACCTGTTACTTTAGTTGATGTTGGACATGAATGGGAGGTCAAACTGGGGCTGCCACCTTCTGCTGTATATTCGTCTTTCCAGATAATCTTTTTTCGACACCTTAAAGTGACACATTTAAGAGTTAATTATCGACTTAACCGTTGCCTTATCTTTGAGTTTTAATGAAGTTAGAATTCATTCAAAAATAAGTTCATTACTGTTTATCTGAATTGGACAACGTTATTCATGCATTTATCTTTTCTGAGACTGAGTGCTGCAACTGTCTGTTCGCGTTGCTCAGAGGAAAAGCCTGGTTAACATCTTTATCTGAGCATCCAGATTTCTGAGCGCTACAAAGAAGACTGATCACATTTCCCTCCTCGACAATGTCCCACAGCAATGCTTAATTGTCCCAATTCTGAAAACGACATGTGTTTGCGTTCTCTGTCAATTGCTCTCCTCTCGTCATCTAAATGACTGCTGGTGATGACATAGTGTGAGATTTGTATCCTCATTCAAAACCTTTAAGTGAAGACACACATACTTGAGAACCTGGTTCAGGTCTGATCTCTTACAGTATTTTTAGTTGTCTAAGCTTAACCCATGGAGTTGGTAGATCATAAAACTGTCATATCGGTTGTTTTGAAAAGAGTCATACGGGCAATTTTGGAAGGCACCGGTTTAACAACTTGTTGCTCCAGATTTTGTACAGTCTTGCACCAAATTCCAGATTTTACAAGTAATTTTAAAGACTTACTTGACTTACATCCATGATTTGGCTCCGGCATACTATGCACTGTACCCACAGTGTACACACACTCTTCTATCCTGCAGCAGTTCACCTCCTTACAATAGACCTTACAATCTAAATCTAAATTTAAAGCTAAAATGTATTTTTACAAACTTGCATTTCTGCAGTAGGTGTTCAACCCATCTGATGTGATGTTTCTCTTTTTTTTACTCCTCTTTTTGAACAATGGGAGCCATCTCCGCAGCCCTTTATTCCTCCATGCCTACTGCCACCGTCTCCCTCTTAACTTCCCTATCCCTCCATTGTGCTCGGATCACATTATGTGAACTCTCATTACAGGGGTGGTAATAGACTCTTCAGCACTAAGATCCTCTTTATTATCCGTCAACTGAGGACTACATCTCTAAGCTGATTAGCCCAACCCGTCTTTTCAGCATTTCAATTAGGAGCGTTTTGAATAGTCAAGCAGATTGCATGACTCATATTCGTCACTGACATTTTTAGAGTGCTACTCAGTGTTAGAATACATGTAATCCAAGAACTGCATTGCAGCAGTGAGGATATATAGAGCTACAGAAGAATAACATCGTGGAGGATTTTAATTTTGGACGTGCAGGGGAATGGCTATCAACAGAAATTCAAGGCAATTTACAGCAGCAGGGAGGTATGTTTTGGCATAAATGGCCCAGCTGGCAATCATACTACTGTCATACACACATTGAGTTTGTGCCGTTCTTAAGAAAAACGACAAGACAAATAAAATATTTCAAGGAGCATCATCATTACCATTTATAACACAAGATTATGTCTATATTAGCTTGAGCCTGTCTGCTCTCAGAGGACTGTAAAATGGACATTCTGAGCGGCGTAAAGAGAAGCTGGGTCTTTAGCTGCCACTTTAAAAAGCTGCAGCCTAAGTGCCCATGGGCTGTGAACACCTACACGCTTAATCTCACTGTTCAACTCACTCTGTTCATGTCATTTCAGATGAGCTCGCAGAGGAAATGTCCCACGTAGGGGCCCTTATGTTTGGGAAAGAACGACAGAGGAGGAACCGGAGAGGAGGAAATTGAGGGAGAAGAGCGGGTGGACGAGGTTGTGACTCCTAGTGCTAATAGATTTGGGTCAGATGACGACGATATGATCTGCTCAGGGCCGTGTGTGTGTGTGTACACGTGGGGTGCATCGTTGTGTGACGTCATTACAAGTTGCGCCAAAACACGATGATCTCGGGGTATTATCGGTATCTGTTTAAGGTATCCGGCTTTATCAAATACCCACTTGACACAGGAGTCACCACTGTGTTTTATCATTCTGTCTCTGTCTGACTCCCACACACACACACTCACTCACTAATCCATTCAGTCATTGTTAATCCAGCTGTGCGCTGGCACAGAGATGTGCTGTACACTGCTGACAACCATGTCACTGAGGTGCGGATGTCATACCTGTCTGTACTTTGGTTGCTAATGTTGTCCTTATTGTTACTGCTGCTGCACCGCTCTCAGGGGGAACACACATCTGAATCCACAACAAATGTTGTACTCTACCCTGCCCATTATAGCACAATGTCTCTCTGTGGATATCATCAATGTCGTCAATGCATGTACCTTTGCTCTAAGTGTTGTCGTCATGTTCTCAGTTGTATTCATTTGACAAAGAGCTCAGCCTCACTCAGAGCATCAGTCTGAGAGAGGAGGGCAGAGGAAATATGTGATACAGTCACACACTTTCTGCAGTCGTCATGTACGATTTGCCAGAGAACGACTCCAGCGGAGCAGCTGAGAGTCGAGTGCCTTTTCCCAGGGCACCTTCCTGGTACTTGTACAGGAAGATCAGAGCCATTCATATTTCAAATGTGAGCAGATAGATCTTTTTACAGTTGTGATTTCAGTCCCAAGTGTCTTTGCATAACATCTAAACCACTGTTATACTGTCAAGCTCTTGTATTTTCACAAAAGATCACAAAATAACTTGCTCGGATGCTTGGATCAAGAAGTGTATGACGGAATAAAATAATATAATCAATGTTCATCCTTGTTGTGAATGTATCTGTTAGCTTTCAGGGTCTCTGAACAACTAGTTTAATTGTTATCCTCAGTTATAAACTGCTTAATCTTTTCAAAAGGTATTGTTAAGCAGTATGAATGAGCTGGCAGCCTGTAACAGCGTAAGATGTATCGCGTTTTGTCAGCAGCATGACCAGCAAAAATGAGTTGGTTGTGGTGTCTGGCTCTACTAGAGCCGGTCGCACCACCTGTTAGTGACTTCCAAGTGAATCAAGTCACAAAATAAGAGTGTAGATTTACACATTTACACAAAAATGTATCCTCATACAGCAGTTCATATAACATGTTAAAGGTTATTTTTCATTTTGTGTGCATTTCCCACTAATGTCACTTGTTACATACATAAAGTATTTTCAAAATAAACTTTCGTCCTCACAGGAAACAACTTCATTAGGTTTAGGCAACACAACTTCTTGCTTAAGTTGAGGAAAAGACTGTAGTTTGTGTTAAAACAATTAGGGAAGTGGCGTTACGCGAGTGTGGAAGTTACATGACTAATAAATCGACGTTGTGACTTCTGGTTTCACTCAGGACACGAACAGTGGTCTGCTTGACGATAGTCCGGTGTCCTCCTTATGCAGCTTTTGTTGATTTGTATACTTTCATGTTTGCAATTACATCAAATAAATAAGAATTGATTTGATGAATATTTTTCAGGTAGTATTAATATATCATTTGGCTTTCTAAAACTGGTATTTCAGGATGTTATTTTAAAGCTCATGATGCTGCATTGACTTCCTGTTTACATAGTTGATTGCTTTTGATTGGACAGCGCTACAGATGTTTTTTAGCAACAGATTTACACTTTGCCAAGACATTCCTGAAGTTTGAATTGGGCGACCCAATTTAGTTAATCACCAGTTTGAAACCAGCTAGTGGTTACTAAGAATTTAGGAAGGATTTAACACACAAATTTAGTGATGGATTTACAAACAGCTGGTGCAAGCCACTCCTGATGAGCACTTATGCTGAAAGAATGTACATATAAAATATAGCTCCATACAGTCGTAATGGAGTTGATCTAAAGGACTTTCAAATTGGAAACCGGGGGTGTAGTCTGTGCTCATGAAGCCCAGATTAGGATTTGACAGCTTGTGGAAAGCGGTTGGCGTGGGCGTATATGTGTGGTCAGAGAGAAACGTTGTGAACTAGAGTGTGTAGAGACATCCAGAGATTTAAAAGAAGGCCAGATGAAAAGCAAATATTAGGAGGAGGAGATAGAGGAAGACATCATTGAAAAATGAATTAAGACCCATGAGAAAGAAGGAGCAGTCTGATTGGGATTAAGTGGAGGAAGGAGAAGGAAGGTGATGGAGAGTTAAAGCTTGAATATGAGAGGAGGAGTGGCATCAAGATAAAAAAGATGCAGCTGCGAGGGATCATAAAATATAGAGAAAAACAAGAAGAGGAAATGCTACAGAAAATAAACTAGAGCGACAGATAGAGGAGAGATACTGAGCACTAAAACGTAGTAGAGGAGACAGCAGATGGTGGGGATTATTCTGGACTAAAATACTCTGGGATCTACACAGGGAAGGCTGCAGACATAAACCGTTGCAGACTCCATCTGCCAGAAATAGACCAAAAAAAGCTGAAAGCCCACCATCGGCATAATGATCAAATGCTGCCTAGATGGCAAAACCCCCAAAAACGTCATCCTAGACAACACCATAAATACGTTTTTAAATCTCAGGATAGAAAGAGTGCTGATGTTCTATTAAGTCAAATCAGTTGGGAGAGACATCCTGTCGAGTCATTAGCCAAAGACACAGTACATGCAAAAATACGCACAGCAGGGGACCTTTTAAGACATTTGTATCAACTAAAAACTTAGCTAAGCCAGCATTACCGTCTCTCGGATGGCATTTGTGTCGAGACATAACGTAAAACACGAACAGGTACTAGTTGCAGCAGGTGCGTGTGTGCTGGAGTATTTCACTATGTGTTTGTGTGTGATTATGGCTGATACCATAAGACACCCCTAATCCACATTTGATGTTCGCCATGATTAGGATAACAGGCTGCGCTAACAGTGTGCGCATGTGTGAGTGTGCAGAGAAAATGACAAACCCCCACAAATCCCCCCAGTAATGCCTCTATATCCATCCGCACACAACCTGAACACACATAGTTGCAGATACAGTCTAATGCCTGCCAATCAAATCATCCCGTCTCCCTCCGCATGCAGAGAGAGAAAGAAAAAGAGGAAAGAGATCTAGAAGTAAATTGAAGACTTTTGTCTTACCTTTCCCTGTGTGTAGATCGAACCTCGAACCTGCAAAAAAAAGGTTAAAACATAATTACTGTTGTGTTCTGAGTGCACATACGTGGGGCTGAGCAGATCATACAGGGAGCTGCCGCACTGATGAAGCAATTTAAACATAAAATCAACAACAATAGCTTTGTGTGCAGGCAGAACCCACACACCAGGCTCGGTTTCTGTCAGCAGCTTTTCTCAACACTCCTCTATAATTGCCTATTGAGCCGTGTCACTCAAGACTTGTACTTTATGTTCCTGCAACAGCAAGTAATTGTTCGTACATTGTAGTCTCAGTATTAGTATTAGCTTGGCAAACATATTGACTTATTCTATGTGTGTTTGAAGGAGAGAGACACGTGTGCATGTGTGTTTTATCGACTAATTATCTACGCTGACTGGGGACAGTTAATTCAATCCTTTCGCGGCACTGAGCATGAAGTAATTATTGTGCAGGGGTGCATATCCACCAAAAGAAGTCAACATCCACATGTGCTAAGTACATAACGTGTGCGCACACATACTGAATGCACTTCTGTAACAGAGACAGACACACCACAAGCATTTCTCTTACACGCCTGCACACACTACGATACACCCGTACCTTGGATTGCAAACAGACACCAAATTGTTGCATCATCACCTTGTCTTGTGAGCATTCGTACAAAAGCATCGGACATCTTTCCATCACCATCAGCTGCTTGACAAGAGCATGTATGCCCAAACTAAATTTCTCCCTCAATAAAATCAGATGGCAGACGGATGTGTCTCCATTGACTTGCATCTGACAATCATCTTACTGCCATCTTCATTACAATTGGCCTCAGTCAACCTTTTGTGACTTCTGCTTGGGTGCACCAGCATGGTAGCAGCAAACAATGCTTCTTGCATTTCATAGGTATCAAAGAATAAAGTCGGTTACAGAGATTACTGCCAGTGCGAGGGCACATTTCATACATTGTTACAGTGCAAAATATGACTAATTATTTCAGCTCTGCGCTAAGAGGTTTGGTAATGCTCATTGGCCACAGAGGACATCACAGAAAATACTTTGTAGATATGTTTGCATCTTCATTTTGATACATAATAAATTATGGATTCACTGGGAATTATAATGAATGTTTTATACGCCTCCCAGTGCCAAACTGTGCACACTAACATTGCCAGTAGGAAAATCCCCAAAAAGAAAAAACTCTCCCCAATTTCTTGAAGTACTCAAGTTTGCCTGGATGAAACCATTTCATATGGATTCTCCTGGGAAAGACAAACATTTAGCTGCATCTCTTTGCTTTCCTAAATGACAATACTTTCTCAAAACCAGACTTACTTAAGCCAGACCAGCTGATTTTGTAACACCAGGAAATAAACTATTTAAACTATTTAAACTCTAGTTTTTGTTCTTTAATGTCATGCAAAACACATGCTTCATTGTCGTGCACTGTTACATTTACAGACTTGTGAAAAGAAGGGACTCTTTGTTACGATAAGTTCTGTGCCGAAAACCTTTAACTCACTCAGGCTGAACGGAGTTCTACAGGAGGCCTGGAAGCAACGGGAGCTGCTGCGGCATACAAATAAGCTTTACAATCAGCTTCTGACACACACAAAGGCACTTACATGCCAATGCTGTTCATGTGCAAGTTCATTTCTGAGGTTTTCATCCGAAAAAATGTGCACAAAAGATGTTAAATCACAGGATTAAATCTCCTTTAGTCCTACCATAAACACCCCTGTGTATATGTCCTTATGGTATTTGACACAAGTAATGTCTCAGTATTGCTGTTTCGCGTAACCAATGCAAATAACATTTCGTAGAGAGCCGAGTGCATATGATCTTAGAAACATATGCGCTTGCTCAATGGAGAATCCTATTACACCCTCTTCACGTGTGACAACATCAAATCCAACAGCAGCAGGCCAAACTCCCTGCTTTGTGCTTGTTAAGGCGAAACCTACGTTTACAAATTTGATTCCAAGTCAACTAAAGGTTCTCAATGATGTATTCAGTGGTGAAAAAAAAAAAAAAACGCACAGAGAAATAATTGCCCATATTTTCAGCATGAGCTGGCTGTGAGGGCAGAAGTGGGAGGCCGACACTTCGCCTGGCTGATCCTTTTCAGTTGCAGATGTTCACGGGCCCATCAGCAGCAGGGCTTAACACTCCATACGGCTAAAGAGTTGGAGACGGTGAGGAGTGATCATTTCATCATTTGTTGAGCAGTGGTGCCTGACCACTTACATTCTGATATGGCTTTCAGGTGGATCAAAGGCTCAAAGGAAACAGGGAAGGTGTGTCGAAATAACGGGAAAACAAGGGCTGCACATGCTGTTATTCTAACAACTGATAAATTGGATATACAGACAATGTCCCTGCTTCAAATGACCTGGTTGGAAGAACAGTTGGATAGGCCTCTCAGGAATATGAGCAATCAGCGACTATCGACACAAGAAATTATTCTAAAAGAATGACAAGTAATATCTGTGTGACTGACTGGCAGCCAAGAACAAAAAGAGCTCAAATAAACATTCAACCTGTGAGTAACAGACTATATATCTCCCTGTCTGAATGCCACCACACTCCGTCTTTCCTTTGCTCTAAAACGGTGTGATTAGTCACTGCCTGAGTCTACCTCGAGCAGGTTGAATTTAATCTCAACCTCTGAGGCACTTTAACAAGAATTTCAAACCATTACCCAAGCTCAACAATTGGTGGTGGCTGCCAAGCACCTTCAAGGGAATGTCAGTTTCCATGGAGACCAAGCCACCCCCCCCCCCCCCCCCCTTACCACAAGTAAAAGTCAGTAAAAGCCCATTGACGAGCACATATCACAAACCTCTTTTACTGTCTCTTGTGTACTGCCTCGCCCTTTCTTTCTCTGCCTGACATCAATGTTTGTGTTAATCTATACGTCTTTGAGGCAGATGTTTGAACTGAGGAAAGTGTTTGTCCATGTTAGTAATTACTCATTTGCAGTTTCCCCGGCAGTTTCCCTGGGACTCTGGAGGCGTTCGTGGGAAGAAATAGAGAGACGTATAACATTTAAAGAAAGTTAAAGAATAATAAACTAAGTCAGGAGGATTAACGCTCAGAGTTAAGAGGAGATGGAACCCAATAAATAAGAAGTGTTTTTGACAGTGGTTGTAGTTGGCCGTTTAAAACTACTGTAATCACTATTTAACCATTAAGAATGGATGGAATGACTGTTTGTGAAAGGCGTCACTCCTGGAGGTGGATGTGTAAATGAGCAACGGTTTGCCATCAACTTTCATTGTGACATATGTGAAATCGGGAATACAGTATGTCCGTGTTGACAGCTTGTTTCTGTTGTCCAGGGGATGAAATTGGGCAAAATCACACCAGAGCTCAGCTCCACTCTGATGGAACTCAACTGAATCTTCTTCAGTATAACAGCATTGCCAACTCTTTCAGACACTGACCAAACAGATGTGGAATGAAGGCTCCTTGTCTTTGACTTTATTTAGTCGCTGAGGCCATCACACAGCAGCAGGATCGGTACTTGTGTCTTCAAATTGAGAAAGGGGCTGTACGCAAGTGAAAGTTGTCACTGGCAGTGTATTTGGGAATAGGTCTATATATTTGGAGTGTTGTATTATTGTCTTCTGGGACTTCAAGTGGAATTCATATCAAGGGTAGCCTCATCCAAATTACCCAAAAATAAATATAGTATAAAAATGAAAATGTTCTTGCTTCTCCGCAATGGTATCTGGCTATTTAGATTCAGTAGTTAGATGTAGATGAGCGGGTGAGCGGGTGGGCGGCGACGGCCAGGCAACTGCCGAACTAATGAGGGAAGTGGGAACAGGTGTGTCGATGTGTGGGCAGACCGGTGATGGGGAAAGTCCGAGGGCATCTGGTGGATGGCTGGAAAAGGGCAATGAAGGGGCCTGGGGAATAGGGAATGTGGCTGTAGAGAGAGGGGGGGGGGGGGGGTGGCAAGTGCAATAATTGCAAGGAAACAAATCTCTCTTTAGTTTTGCCTGCATTCCTGAGGTTACTATTTGAGCTGTGAAAACAAGAGTTTGACAGTTGTATTGCTAAATATATGAGTACTATAATAAGTGAAATACCTTTAAATAGTCACGGTGAATCAAAGTTTATGTCCTGCATTGGTGTCAAGGTAAAAATTCACTCCTTGTAATCTAAGGGATTAAATCTGAATCCTTTAAGTAGAGTCAGAAATGTGTCTTTTGTTCGTCTGCCTCACTCACAGTTTTTATTCCATCTTAGCGAAAGGGAACAAGTAAAGGAAGAGAAATGCTCAATGAATGCAGCTTCAAGGAAAACAAAAATGTGTCTCCCAGAGGCAAACCTACGCTCTTCTCTCCTGCCAGCGTGTTCAGCCAGAAGATGCTCACCAGGTAGCGAGCGGCAATGATGGAGATAACATGCCCAAACAGACTCCCTCAGGAGGCGCAGCATTTCCTTAAAACCACACAAACTGCATCTATAAAAACACATCCTTGGCATGCATTCACACATGATTTCATGACCCACGGTGTTCACACCTGATTCTCTCCCCTCCTGAGTCTTAATCAAGTTGTTTGTTTCAGAAAGGAGTTGTTAGTTTCATCTTTTCTTTGATTGTGTAGGTGTGAATGCCTCCGAGTGAGCGTGTGTGCCCGCTCATGTGTGTGCACACTGTCCCTGAGAGTATTGTGAACACATTTAAACGCAAGTAACAAAAACCCCTCATGACTTCATCGCATTGATCATTTCCCATCATCAGCTCTCTTTGTTATTGGGAATACAGGTCATTACAATGCAGCGGAGAAGGTGTTAAAAGAGGTTTTCTTTTATGGAGAATGATTTGTTTGTTTTGCGTTCCAGCTAGCTAGCCTCCTGGGCCCTAACCTACATTACAGCACAAAGACTATTAATCATTGATGATCAGACCTTTTAATATTGCTCATATAAAATGTATCTGCACATGATAAAACACATGACGAGCTCTGTTCCAAAGCACTGCGACACAATTTTGAGGTAAAATTATCAAGTCTGTTTTGTCAATTGCAATTTGTTTAAATGTGGTGTGATTTGACCACTTTGAATGCTGGTAGGAAACAAATGATCTAAGTACCCAACATCTTGAAATGTAAGTAAAGCCTAGAAATATTTCTAGTAATATTCTGGAAATATTTCTGACACAGGCATCAAAGAAACGTTTCAAATAGGAGAAGTGGTGTGTTCAAAATGTCTCATTTAAAAAGTAATGAGCCACCTCAGAAGTCAAAGGCCCTTACGAATCTCATATCTAAAGCAAATGCAGAATAATCGCATCCAGACCTTCTTTATTACTGAGGAGAGAAACGTCTCCAGAGGTCAATTAACCCGGTGTGTGAACTGAGAACTCTTGGCGCGGATGTCTAATAAGCCAATATAATAACGACACACTCACACAGTCACACGTGCACATATACGAGCGCATGGTGTAATCTCACACGCACGCCAACAGGCCAAGATAATAGAGCCAATGTCACAGAGACACTTGCCAACATGGCCTCACTTGCACAAAGGCCTGTTTATCTCCCTCTCTATTAAACTCACATACACTCACACATACTGTACATATACACCAAGCAGACTGCCGGCCTTTAATCACAAGTCATGTTTTAATTGGAAAAGGTGTGAAGGAAAAAAAGACGGAAGTGGCTCAGTCTGGCACAGATACGTTAGAGCGTGAGACTGCTGGAGCCAACTTAGTGGATCCACATATGCTTTTATCAAAAGGTCATTTCACAGTCAATTTGTCGGTGGAGATATAGATTATTTTTACATTCTCTCCCAATCAGGCCTCCATCACTTCTCAGAAGCCAAAACAACATGGTAAGCTTCTTTCTGCAAAGTCGTTTTATGTAATATGACTCATGGACTGAATTGAATTAAGCAAAATGTACAGGACAGTAAGCCTGGAAATGTTTTGATGACATGCAAACAGTTGAAGTCAGGGATCAAAACGCCAACCTGGTGGTTAGAGTACAACCCGCTCTACTGAGCCACAGGCTCCCATTACCCCGACCAGTCTAACAGCACTTCTAAAGCTCATAAAAGAACGTGTTATATGTCAAAAACCAAAGCATAAGAACGATATGTTGTGGTTTTACATGCAGTTACAGTATGTACCTGACTATTTCATGGCCTGTCACAGGTGCTTTCAGCTGTCCATTCATTACTGTGAGGTTGCCAGGCAATCACCAGACACTCCAGTCTTTGTGCTAAACTAATCCCTGTTTGGTCAGATTTACATTAAGCTTTATCAGAAGTGTTTTCAAAGTGTATTTTTTCGGTTTTACAAAAGAAAAGGCCTTAGTGGTTGGTTTGGCAAATGTATATCTGATTAATTTCCCAACCTCCAATAAAAAGAAGCGCACAACCGCTTCCCTAAGCTTTTCTGTGGGGACCATCCGCAAGAAACGTAATAAGCATATTTCTAAAATTGTCAAACAATTCCTTTGAATTAAAATGACATGATTTGGAAGCAGAGAAATTATCCGTTATTCATTTTGAAATGTATTTACTGTTGGACTTGTCTGCTTCTCCTTTATTGGCCAGGTCTCCTCTTTCAGAAAGGTTTCTGGTTCTCGATTTAATTTTGGATAAGTTAAATAACTTTCAATAAAATTGATAAAAAAAGATCTGACTCAAAGCTAATTCCGTGTTTTATTCCTTTTTATTTTGTACTAGCTAATCCTAGAGGGCTTTAGCCTTCAGAAGCCCACTCCATGACACTCAGTTCCTCTCCACCTGAGTTCGGACCACAGACAGTAACTGGTCGTCTTCATAATAATGAGGCTTTAGCCCACAGTGGAGCCATTTTCTGGGTAACTGCATCTGTCTTAAACACGCTCAATCACACAGGCTTCATGGGTGTTATCCGTCTGCCCATTTATACATATTAAGTGCGTGTAAGCTGCATGCAATCTCTCACAGATGCAAGTCGAAGCATTTCAATGTTGCTTGCAGAAGCAGTTTAAAACACAGTACACACATGCATGAACACATCCATAAAAGAGCCCCCACACCACCTCCCCCCACACACCCACGCACACACACATACCTGCCCTGACACACTGATTCCCTGCAAACACAGCTTTACAACACCTCAGGTTTGCACTAGCAGAAGGAGTCATGCTGTCGGGCCCCCTCGGATATTCATGGCCTTAAATTGGTCCCAGTGAGATGTGAGAACTCAGACCACAGGGTTAACCTCTAACTCTACGTTCGCGTTTCAAAGAACTAGTCTGTGTCAGCTGGATCAATACCCCCAACAGCAGCTAGAGACCCAGCTCCGATGTAGGGAGATTATTACTAGAGTATTACTGGGCCGATAATGATAATGGCAAAGGCCATCTGCTTGGTGGTTCTCCTCAGAGCACAGGTCTGATTCTAGGGAAGGTTTTCCCCCTGTTGGTTGTTAAAATTGTCTTGGGATTTGATTCAGGAAAGCAGATTCAGGTCATCTGTTTTTTTAATTAGTAGCATGGTCAACACTTGATACAAGATGGATTTCCCCTTTTTGGAGACAATTAATCAAAATATCAGTCAAATATACCTTTATTCAAGATTAATTAGGAAATAGTCAATCAACTTTATGGTGCTATCATCAGATCTGCGGGCGTACACCTGGGACGCTCGGGTGAAGTAAAAAGCGAAGTTGTCAACTGATCACCACCTGGTGGTGACCCTGGTGGAAAGAGCACTTTGAGGAACTCTCCAACCCAACAAACAAGCACTCTGTGGCTCCGGACAGTGTTGGGCTGTGGTGGTTCCCTTTTTTAAAAAAGGTGTGCTTCAATTATTGGGTTATCACACTGCTCAGCCTCGCTGGGAAGGCTTATGTCAAGGTGCTGGAAAGGAGGGTCCGACCGTTTGTCGAACCTTAGATCCAGGAGAAGCAGTGCAGGGTTACTAGAGGGGTCACGGGAGTGTGCTCATCCAGTCTACATACATGCGTTAGGTGTACTTGGAGAAGGCTTACGACACGTGTGAGTTACTGCGGTCGAGAGTGCAGCAATCGAGATGAGAGTCAGCACCTCCAAGTATGAGCCAACGGTCCTCTGCTGAAAAACGCTATGTATAACTCCCTTTTTGGTTAGGAGTGAGTTGCTGCCCTGAGTGAGCGAGTTCAAGTATCTCAGGGTCTTGTTCAGGGGTGAGGAGTGAGGGTTAAATAGAGCTCGAGATCAACAGTATTTTACTTGTTTAAAGCCCAACCATGATGTTTTTCCTTAACTCAACTGGTGTTTTTTGTTTGAATCCTCACATTAACCACGTATTTACTGCGACCGAAGTGGATCATAATAATTTGACGCGCTGGGCTACCTAGTGTGTTAGAAAATGACGGCAAGAGGTTTTGACCCAGCGTCAGAGAGTTACGAGCTGAGGATGAGAGGAATGGGGGTTGAGATTAACGTCAGAAAAATTGATGGCTGGACAAAATTGGTGATAAATGTTGAGCTTTTGACCGTACTGTAAGACATTTCTGTAATCGTACTTAAAATGAGATTGCTATTGTAGAATTCAAGATTATTTCATAAGTATCTAAATCCAATCCATTTCTGAATGGTGTCTTTCCATCTCATTTCTTGCCGGCTGCCGAGACGCCAGTACAGATGAACTGAATCGGGCCGAGGCCAGCAGCAGTGTCTGTGGAGCTAAACTCCTGGTAAATTGTGCCAGCACAGAACCGCACCACGTTGGGGCCTGGCCGCTGTGTCGCTTGAGTCCTGGCAGAGAGAACAGGGCCCCACTTGTTTGGCAGAGGCATGTTGACAGGAAACATAATGCATTCACATGATAATGAGCCAGCGAGTACATGTCCCCTCGTACTACCCTGCTTTCTCTCCCTCCCTTAAATACAGTACACGTCGTTTCACAGATAGGGAGCAAAACACACACACTTTTCTACTGTACGCTGACACAAAACACACACACGTAGTCACACAAACATGCTCGCTCAATCACAAACCCCTCAGTGTCTGGTGCGGAACGGCCTGATCGCCGGTCTCATCACCAAGGAGACCGGCACTAAGCGGGCGCCTGGCAGAGATAGACTGGCATTTAGCATTTAGGACCCCACAAAGCTTTCAGACAGAGTATACAGGCCTTTTTCAATGAAGAGAGGGAGGCAAAGAGAGAGATTAGTCACGTGGTCATGCAGAGAAATGGAGAAAAGAGGGGGAATGAAATACTGTTTGACAGTCACATTAAAGAGCAGGATGATGAAGAGAAAGATTGGGGAGCAGAGACCAGGATAGCAGCAGATAGAAGACGGAAAGAATACAAGACTGTGGCTACGAGGTGGAAAAGCAGGCAGGTGGAGAGAAATTTTTTTCTCTTCTGTTATATTCTGACAAGTGCTGTACAGCGCTGACTAAATAACTGCTGAGAGTGATGTTTCTAATTAACATAAAACACCTCTGAGCGTTAAGAGGCGCATGTGTGCTTTCAGCTGACGTCACGAACGAAGGAAGCTATTAATACTTGTGCCCACCTGAGTCTCCACCGCGCTAGGGTGAGAAAATGCAGCGCAAATGAACGGTAAAAATAAACTTTCTTTCTCTTTTTTTCATATTCATTCACAACTCCCCAAGCTGGGAATAAAGAAAGGAAATGAAAAGAGGGGAAATCAAGCCTTTGGGTTGTCAAGAGCCCTCTGCCCTCTGAACCAAAAGCAGAAGATCAAGGGATGGCACGGAGAGAACAAGTGTTAAATGGTTTAAGAGAGAGGGATTTAGACTATGGTGAGTTCCAGATGTTTTGGAGTTGGAGCGGAGAGGCCAGATGACTTAATACTTCAGAACTGGATAAAAGCTGCCACAATAAAACAGAAACAGAGGGCAAATTAATTGTTTGGCAAATTGAACAGATAACTGAAAGTGTACGGTGTCAAAACAGCCTTTCTACAGAACTTATTGTTTTGTATAATTTTCACTGACAACATATCTTTATTTGTTTTCCCGCTGTCTGCTCTTGCAATACAAGTACTTAGGTTAGGGAAAGATCTAGAACCTGCATGTCCACTCACCCTGCACTGTCGGAGGGACCTCTTCACCCATCCTGAGTCCTGCATCTCCTCACTCACTCTCAGGTTCTCAGGTCTGTCATCCTCCGACCAGGTGTGAAATCTGTCTGTGTGGCTGATTTGTTCTCTCAGCTTCATGCTCACCTGTCTATCAGTCAACTGGTCTCCAGTTATTCTCACACGCACGTTCCTTAATAGTGTAGCACTCATTCTCAGTGTCTGCGATGCTTTGATAACCGGCTAGGGAACACTGTATCATTTCTGCCTCATCTCATCTGCACGGCCATATTAATTTGTCATTGTAATTCAAACAACGATTAATTAAAATTAGAATTTTTAAAAAATGTTCTCGCTGCTGTGCGTGGCGTTGGTGTAATCCATTAGAGTGGCTGCTTCCTCTCTTCAGTTCAACCTGTATTCATGATCTTTTATCTAAGCAGGGTTTTATTATAACAATGGTGAATAGCGTCTCATGCAGCATCTGATGGCAGTCTCCATGAGCACTCCTATTCCTCGTTTTAACAAAGAGTATTTTTTCCCATTGTGCTCTAATATACATCTCTACGTCTCCCTCATCACCCAGTGGTACAGTAATAAAGTCACGCTCTCTGCCCGTCTCACACCCACTCTTAAAACATTATATAGCCCCATTCTGCTTAATTACAATGTACAATAGAGGGACAGCCACACATTCAAACCTGGCCATTGGAGACCCACATTCCAATGGAGAAATCATCCCCAACATTGTCCAATGTTGATAACGCACCCTCAAGCCGAGTACAATAGAGTCAGTTTCTATGTTTGTCAATATTATAAAATACAGTTTGATCATCTCAGCGCCCCTCCGCCATCTTTACTGACATCACATCACTTTGGAGCAATTACAGTGAACTGTAATTGCACATCATTGTTGCTTTGCCATAATTACAGTTGTGATAGTGCACAGGGAGAAAACGACTTAATAGTCTCTAATTACCCCAATTGACTAGATGGTAGCAAATTGGATTGTTTGACATTGTATGGATGTGTGTACATCCTGCATGGGTGCACATGTGTGTGTGTGTGTACGTTGTATGATGACAATGACAGATGACAATAAGAAAATAACCGCAGGAGACTATTTGTAGGAACAGCAGGACAAAAGCATACCATTACCGTTTTCAACCACCTTGATCTCTGGCACAGCACACACACTTAATGTCACTTTAGGAATCTATTTAGAATCACTCCTAATGACTTTCAATTTGTTCTTCATGCATTCATAATTAATGAGCTATATAATCTCTTTCATTCAGAATTCTTGGACAGACTTTCAATTAACTGATTATTTCAAGAGTAAACTATGCTA
Source organism: Anarhichas minor (assembly GCF_050575085.1). NCBI lineage: Eukaryota > Metazoa > Chordata > Actinopteri > Perciformes > Anarhichadidae > Anarhichas > Anarhichas minor. The sequence goes on from NW_027466472.1 coordinate 2,962,430, forward strand.
ACCATCTCCACCACCACTAAAATCTGTCTTAAGAGCGATCTTACAAAGGCAGTGAAGGATTTAAAGCTTTGTTAAGATTCCAAATCTGATTTAAAAAAGATAAACGCGGGTGTGCCGCAAGGTTCATTCCTAGGCCCATTGCTATTTTCTATCTACATGTTATGTGGTGGGGAAGTTACTAAATTATGTCCATAATCATGACTTCATTTTTGACAGCTTTGCCAATTATACCAAAATCTGCATTCTAGAGCGCTGGAAGAACAGCCTCTGCTACAAGTTTTGCAAGGAAACAAAATTGCATTCTCTGCATGTTTCATCAACAGTCACATAATCCAATGCCATGTTTTCCAGACTACCAATCAACAGTACCAAAAACATTTAACTCGTACAAAAGGCAGCTTCAAGAATATTAAATCAAATCAGAATTTGGTCACACTGCACACATTCTGACCTCCCTTCACTGGCTCCCAGTTTGCACTAGATGTGATTTCAAATACTGCAGCTTCTGCTAGCCTATAAATAGCAAACAAGCTCACACAATCATATTTATCTGATCTCACCATCCCATATGTACCCTGTCACGCCTTCCGATCACAGGGCGCTGGCTGGCACACTGTCACCGACAATCAAGAAGAAATTAGCAGGCAGTGGAGCGTTTCCTACCAGGCTACATATCTTTAGAACCGCCATCCACTCGGGAAGATAAACTTGTGTAAATCTTCAAATCCAAACCGCTGTTTATCTTGGGAAAGAAACACTATCTTATTTTACTTTAATATAGAGTAGTACACAGAGTCAGGCTTCAAGTGTGTTTGTCTCTCTGCTAGTCCAGACACCATCATGGACGGTGGTTTTACAGTAGTACCTCACAGTGGATGCAAAGTCCTTTAAGAGATTCTTAAGGTGTTGAACACTACACAGACATGCAAGTACTTCAACACAGCAGTCATCTCCTTCACACATCTCCAAGTGGATTTTGATGTAGGAAATGTCCTGACAAAAATGGTGAATAACTGAAATGTGTAAAATGTAAAAATAAAAACAACTACATTGATATATACAGTAGTTTGAATGGTGTTGAATACAGTGTATAAGTGTGGCTTATGTGTATACTATACATGTGTTTGCACGCGAGGTATTGCTCTTGTGTCACTGAACTGATCAAATAAAGCCAAAGCTATCTATAAGCCAGGGTCACAGACCAAATGACAGTCATAATCTGCAGCAAAGCCCGTCTTAGCAGATGATTTGGGCCTTGGCTCAATAGTTTACACATTGTTCCATATTCACAAATCACCTCTTAGTGGACAAGCTGGCGACGGATCAGCAGCCGCGGCTCATCAGAGGAGGCAAGTGAGCAAGTCACAGCCTCCCCGGTCATATAGAAGCAACAAGGTTTTAATTTGGTGATAATACAATTACAGCAGAGGAAAATATATATATATATTAAATAAATATATTATGAACCTCACATCACCTCACCTTCTCTTTCAAGTGAAGTCACAAGGACACCCATGTAGCCTATTTCTCTTGACTTGCTGAGAGATATTTCAGCTATTGCTAGAATCATTTAAATGATCATGTTCCATCATACAAGAACTGTATATTTTGTATTATTCCAGCTGAGAAAGTAACTGTATATGGTTTGTACACTATATATTACACTCTACACTTTAGTATTAGAAACCAAATCATTCACTGAAATATACAGTCCATGTTGATTTTGCCATGCAACTGTAATGTTAGAGAATCGAATAAGAAGCAAGTTAAGGGTTTTTAAGGCTTCTTAAATCTGGGTTTATCTTGAGGTGAGTACCTTTAATTACAGGAAACGTTATCATATTCAAGAGTGTCATGACAAAAGTCAGTGTATTTCTCCAAAGTTGGTTTCCTGAATAGAGTGCTTCTGTGTCTCCACCCTAAGCCCTCTCCTCACTCCATGTCATCTGGGACAAAAGTGCATGGACGGACATTCCATTATTGTGTTACGCTTATTTAAAGCTCCTCCAATAGCTGGGATCTACTTAAAAGGCTTTTTGTAGGATAGTGGACAAATAGGACACAAACACAACACTACTATCTGGCATTATCAGTTAAGTCCGTGCAATATCCTCGTGATATGAATGCGTGTGGGAGGGTGGGGTGAAGGTTATTTGTGTGTGTGTGTGTGTGTGTGTGTGTGTGTGTGTGTGTGTGTGTGTGTGTGTGTGTGTGTGTCATTATGTGTGGGTGGGTAGGTATATCCTTAACATGTGTGTTTGTGTGTGGAAATTTGGCCTTTTCACATTCTGGCAGAACTATCTAGGGCCGAGTGGATTTGCAAATTGAGCACATTACAAATACAAAGCAGTGTGCAGCGTACTGGACAGTGTTTCCCTGCCCCCACCACCAGTCTCCAGGCTGTCAGGGAGGGCAACCAGATAAGGCAGTAGAGGCATGGATTAAGAGTTGAAGGGGCCCAGCAGCATATGGTGCCCCCTGATATCAATGCCCCTGCTCTCCTTGTTAGACTAACACCACCTACGTGGTCGCCACGAGAAGCAGGTCTCACGGGATGGAAGAAAACAGTGGTCATCTTATCATTTTTATCCAACCATTAACTTTAAGAGTGCCCTCAACAAGGCTTAGTGGCCAAAGTTAAACCGACATGTGAAACATAAGTATATAAATAATAGTTTAGAAAGACAACTTATTATGCAAACTGTGAGTAAGTCTGAAAATGAAAGGTGTTTTTGCCTCAGGTGTCTCCGTTTGTGCATGAGCATGTCCCACACTTGTGCACACAAATGGGCAAATGAGATGCGTCTGTGTTGGTGTAGGCATGTGCATGTATTGCAAACGTACTGTATGTCTATGAGATTAGTTTGCAAGGGCATCTGAATGTCTGTGTGTGTGTGCACGCAACTGGGCAACTGTGCGTTCCCCAGTTTGTCAAAGCCCCACCTGTGCCCCCTCCTGTTCTATTGGAGATAAAAAGCAGCAATGTTAAGGTGAAGTCTGCTGTAACAATGCAGATGGGATCTCTCATGCTAGCCTCTCTCTCTCTCTCTCTCTCTCTCTCTCTCTCCACCGTAACGCGCCATTCTTCATGGCTGTTCACATGCATCAGATTTGACATGCTCATTTGTTGTCTGTGAGGACAGAACAAGCGGGGACCACTTTTCAGTCTCACCCTCATCCCTGGAAAGTCATTTGTGTGTGGGCAGAGTGTGTTGGAGGACGGAGAAAAAGAGGCAGAGAGAGAGAGAGAGAGAGAGAGAGAGAGAGAGTGTGTGAGAACGAGGCATAGAGGGTGAAAAAGAGACACAGCGAAAGAGTGAAATTGGAAAACAGAGTGAAGTAAAGGGAAGCAAAACACAAATAGAGGGATGAGTGAGGTTGGAGGGAAATGTGGAAGGACACAAGAGAGAAAGGGAAGTTGGACCTGTAGAGAGAGAGCAGAAGACACAAGTGAGAGAGTATGGCTGTGGGGCGCTGTGCCAAAGAGGGACTTATAATGAAACTGCTGAGAACTGATGCACAACCTTTCCTAAAGGGAGCGACTCAGGCAGTTAACACACATTTACTGAGAGCCAAAGTGTGTCACACCAAGAGCTCGCCTTCCACTCCTGCAGGGAGATCTCATTTCTGAGTCCCAACTTACCGGATAGTAACACTGTAGTGTGGTGCTGACCCAACATTAAGAGCAATAGGCTATGTGGGACTAGCTGTACACTCACTATAGTTGGCTTTGTTGGAATTTATGTGAAAAAGTGTATATTTTGCCTTTTTTGTCTTCCAAATAACAAACCTGTGTTTGTTTTCTCTTGTTTTTGACTTACTTCATCAGCTTCAGCTCTGTTTGTATTTCTTGTTAATAGATTTTGAGAGTAGAGACATTGAGCTAGATTAAAAGAGCAAAAGCACTACCTTATCCCCCAACAGCCAGTTTATGAATTACCTATGGCTGTGAAAAGCCCTGGGCATATTTAATGCAGGAGAATCTGTCCCCTTTTTCCCTTTGTTCCCCTCTGTTCTCTTCAGTATTCTGCATTTTCCCTCCATTAGCAGACGTGAGCGTCAGGACGACAGGCAAAGGGTTTCAAATTAAATGAATCTGCTCACCCTGATCACATGGACACACCAAGCTTAAGATGTTGCTGCCAGAGGGATACAAACATGATTTAGGAAATGTACACAAACACAAAGGAAAGAATGTATATACAGAAGCAAACGCTGACTAGTTCTCCATCTTTTTTGATACAACGTCATGTCGGAGACCTCTGACCCTCAGATGCTTTTAGAAACTGAACAGAGAGAAGTCATTTATTTAGGTGCTCTCAACCAGCTAACAGCTAAAGGTAGCCATTACAGAAGAGCGCAGACGACCCATTCTGTGCGACAGTGAGCAATTTACAAAATGACATTCCTAGTATGAAATTATCTACAGTGTATTTTTGGAGCCTGCACAATTATCTGGTCAAGACAACTCAATGGACCGCCATGCAGACAAAGCAGGTCACAGGATCTGCATTATCTCTCAGTGCGACACAAGCGAGTTCAGCTGCCGGGTTCATCAAGTACTGTAAGGTCATTTAGTCGCGGTGTGGATCAATTAACAATCAATTTCAAATCAGTGATGCAAGGCCACAGTACTCCAGGGACTACAGTTGAAAGTACCTATATATAGTCCTTGCTTCAGGACTCGCTCGTGTCAGAAAACTGAAACCACCCGTCCTTCCTCTCGGAATGCTGTAAATCCAGCTCCACTACGATATTTCCTGTAGCTGTCTGTCTGCTTGCCTCCTCTAGAAGCAGTGAGATATTTGTTTTTGTATATATAACACTTTAGTGCAGTGGGATCTGTAACCCTGACCCTGTCAGTGCTCCTCCCGCTGTCTTGTGTTTTTACTTGTGCAGGTTGCCTGCAGGTAGAGATGGGCAGGGCCATCTAACGTGTGATGGGCCTTGGTTATTTCGGCTGGCTTCTCATTCTGTTTGTCTCTCTCACCATCATGATCTAACCTTTTGGATTACAAGCACACCTGACCTACAGACTACAGATTACTTTATCGTGTTTTTGTCTTAGTCTAAAATAAAATATTGCTTAAATCTCTTTAAATCGTGTGTGGTCTTCCACTTTCTGATGTTGATATTGTTAACATTACTTATACATGCTTTCTCGTGATATTGTTTAGATTGTTTCACTCTGAAAAAAATAGATAAATAAAAATAAAAAAGTAAGAGCACATGTCTGTAGGTAACCTGAGAACATGATTTCATAATTTTCAGGGAATCAATTTGCAATTATAGGAAACAAATTAAGTGATTTGAGGGTATGAATTACAAATTTGGGATAATAATGAATCAAAAAACATGTAGCCGATACCTTCTTGGCTTTAAACAATTTTTTAAGTTTTTGAAAGTTTTCCAATTTATTGCCAAAAGGTTTGACTGACCAAGTCAAAATGCTATTCCCTCTATATGCATAAAAAAGAACAGGAAGCCTGAAGTTTCCTTTCATCTTATTAAGCTCACTGGAGAGCTTGAATCTGCCTCATAAGACAAACTGAGTGTTTAGAACCTGATGATTCCTAATTGGTTGATCAAACTGATGAGGTCATTAAAGTCCGGGGGAAACCTTGATCCTTTGGGATCCACAGTAATCTATTTGTCTGGGGAATATGAGGTCCCAGACGCACGCACACAAACACGCAAACACACACACACACTGCTCGTTAGCACACACTTGTGGGAATAATGTGTGCACAGGAGCATTTCCTTCGCCATTGATCTGAGCTCATAATGGCCTACAATGATAAACACAGCAACTATTCTTATTAATACTAGAGATCAACTTAACGCCGCTCTGGCAGACACTGATTGAAAGCAGCAGTATATCACTCACACTATGAGGGTAATGTTGGGGGTTTTGTAAAATACAAGTCAATGAACGCAACCCTTTCATTGTTGCCGACGTGAGAGTGAGCAGGTGCCAGCATTATTTCTCTCATGTTTGTGAAGGATAAGTAAAGTATGAATAGGACCTTTAGTCAAGTGCAAAGTGTAGCTTTTAGATGCTGGCACATACATATTTTGGGTGGAATGTTATTAATGTTAGAAAACTGTTTGGAAACAGGTTTAAATTGATAACTTTTCTGATATGGATGTAATATTGCGAAGGATCTTGAGCGTCTCAACAATAATTATTCTGTCATGTAGAATGAGTGTAGTCTGTGGAAAACCCCAGTGTGAGACTGTAGTTGATGGTGCTCGATAGATAGAGTAAACTTTAATGTCCAAAATTTGTCTTGGGTGCCAATTTCCCCTCAGGAAGTCTGACTCCTCACACTCATGACTTTCCTCGGATTCATGGGATGAAAGAGACTTTCTTTTCACTCCCTTTGTTCATTCTGAGCCTTTGAGACAACCCTTAACAGTAAGTAACTGTTATACATGAATTTGTTATGCACGTAAGCAGAAAACTAAAACTCATTGATAGTTACAGAGAGTTGAACATTTGTTTTTTTACCATATGACACTCATCAAAACTCTATTATGCTCTATTATACTCTATTATCTTAATGTTACATCTGCATGTACCAAATGTCTGCCGAGCTACTCGTGTAATGAAGGAGTCCTGTCAGCAAAGGTCCTGTCAAACCTCAAGAGCCAGCGAAGCAAAACTGCTCATTTCAGGGAGAGTATCTTCAGGGTGCCACGACAGGAGGAAGACATCCGCTTTAAATATGTATAAGCCCAGGGCGCTTCTCTCTCACACACACACACACACACACATACACACACTCACTCGAAAGGTAAATCAATTTAAAGATGGTTTCAACCGAATGGTGCAATCTGTCACAGTATGTAACGGACCGAAATACTGTTTTATATGCATTAAGCGTGTAGATTGAGTTATGCTTGGTGGTCTTGTCAACAGACTGTGTAAAAGAAATGGACGAAGCCACCGTGACATCACCCGTTAAACCTGCTTTATGGTCTGTTTTACTCTAAAGGGGCGATAATGTACTAAAAGACTTCTATACAGACAGATTTATTTTTGCAACCAGAGGAGTCGCCCCCTGATGGCCATTAGAAGGAATGCAAGTTTTAAGCACTTCAGCGTTGGTTTCACTTTTCAGGACAGGTGGCCACGTCCACTTCTTTTATACGGTCCATCGTCTTGCACCGGACTTCCCTCCTGCACCAGACATACAAAGCATTGTTGCGGGACTGCAGTGATTCATTTTGCATGCTTGAGTTATAAAGTGGAGGTGTTGCCTTTTCCAGGTTTTTAACTAACATCAGGTTTCATAATAGCACTATTATCACACTTCCTCCATGGAGAACTTATCTTACCGCTCAGGGCAATTATCTCTTTGTGGCTCCAACATACTGAGATGAATCTGAGTATTGCAGTACTGCAACACACATTTTTACTGTTACCGTTTTGATTCGCTGATGAAAATGTAAAATATAAGTTGAAAACCTCTGCACAGAGTGCTGCACACTTTGTTCATCTAAAATGAATGAATTTTCACTGAAAAGCAAAGTGTTTGCCACTCTAAGTGTTACAGATGACTAACCTGGATCTAAAACAGGTTTGACACGCATACTACCTGTCAATGATGGATCAGCTTCTGTTTTGATAAGCAGCCCCCTGCTTCCTTTTTAAATCATTTAACCCAAATGCAGTTAAAAACATAGCTGATAACATTTCAGCTTCAACAAGCATCACGCTGCTCCCCACACACTCATGATCCACTCATGCTTCCCTCGTTTGCTCCTCTGATTAAAAAGGTACAACCAACCCCAAAACCTCAAAGCCCCAAACCTCTGTGAACTGACCACATCAGATGTTTGCTTCAGATGCTTGGCCAACTGCCATGCAGCAGCCTGTGGACTCTTAGGGGCCTAGTTTAATGTGTGCTTAAGAGACCGTGGGACCGGGTGAATGCTGTGCTCTCCTCCTCCAAATATCTGCCCATCATTTATTCATTCACACTCCCAGGATGGCCGCATGCCGCCATCATCTGAGGAGCCCGTCGTCTGAAGTCGTCTGTCGCTCAAACATACACACGCACATGCACTTTGCAAGCGGTCCCAGGGGTCTTTTAATTTTTTGAGAAGCTATTTTTAGTTAGAGAAATAATCGAGGTGGAAAGTTCCATCTGTCCAACACTCTTGTTCCAGCTGCTCCTTTTTAGCAGCAGGCGGAAAGAGGAGGGGGAAAAACACGCTACTTATCAGATAAAACTGACACAGACGGGATTTTCCATCATATGCGTTCTGCATTAGCAGGATTTTTAGACTGAGAGGCATGCTCTAAGTTGGATGCTAGGTGCATCACATCAAAACAACAACAACAACAAAAACTGCAAGATCGCCAGAGGTTACAAGCTGAGCTGTGTAGCTCTCTCCACCTCCTTAACACTTGTTCTTCTCTTTTCAAAGCTCTTGTCTGTTTCTCTCATCTGTCATCCGGCAATTGTTTAAAAGAAAAATAGAAACATCATTTTGGTAATTTGCAGATTTATTATGGGTTTGTTGTATTTAGTTATTGAATGTAGGTTTTGAAATAACTTTTTTCAAATTTCCAAACATTTTGCCCAGCTTTTACCTCAACTGCTGGATGTATTTTGGGCTGCAACTCACCAAAACCATCCTCACTGATATACTGTGAACCCATCATATTTGAACAAATTGATTGAGATGTAATCAGCAAACTGAGCGAAGGAGACCATGTAAACAACAATCAGACCAGGCATGCTATATCATTTCATACCGGGACTTTTAGCCGATCCACAAAGGTTAAGAAGCTCACACAGAAAGTGGAGAAGGGAGCTGGTCTAAGTTCAGCTTTGATGCAGACGTGAATGCCCTGAATGTCAATGAGCTAAAAAAAAAAAAAAACATTCCATGTTGTCTTTTTTTATTTATGCTTGAGTGCTCCTCGTCCTCCCTAGACTCTTCATTTCAAACATACAGAACAGTGGGATTGAAGTCTGGAGGCTAATCCAAACATTTCACTCTATGCAAATCTGAAATGTATATATATATATATATATATATATATATATATATATATATATATATATATATATATTATGCAGACAAGCAAAACAAGCAGTCGTTGTTGAAGAGTTCAGAGCCACCACCTCTGCTTGAATTTAATTTACTAAAATTGATTGAACCTCCGGATCAGTCCCTGCAACACCCTTGAGGGTTGTTCTGGGTGAATCGTTAAATCGGGGCATCATGGACAGAGCCGCTCTGTGTTGGTATCGCCATGGGGGTTCGTTGTGACAACAGCTGAACTAATCAGTTTATTAGCATAGAGCCTCCACTGTTTATTCTTTCAACTTCTACAAACTTCCTCCAAATGTTTTCAGCACTGCACATCTGAACGGCCCAATATTCCTTCACTGTGTGGCTGTAAGATTTCTAAATGATAGAATATTTATGTGTGACTGGGGAGGGTTGATGGCAGCAGAATGTCATGGCATGTCCTCCAACTGATACACTAGTACACGTACAAACTTGGTGGTTGACGCATGTCCAAGTCATTTATTTATTTGACTTCTTCCTGTCATAGTTGCTCACGATTTTCTACTCTTCAAAACTTTCCTCTTTTCACCTCCTTTTAAATGTTGAGTGGTACGTCAGCTACAAATGCATAGGGCTGTGGCTCAGTGGGTAGAGTGGGTCGTACTTTAACGACAAGGAGACGTGGTTCGATCCCCAGCTTCTACTGTCCGCATGTCAGAGTGTCCTTGAGCAAGACACAGAACCCCAAAGAGCTCCCCAGGAGCAGGAGCCCTCTGCTCCTGGGGTTTAAGTAATGTCTGCATTAAAGCCAAAAAAAAACGCTTTTTTGTCAAACAGATAGAGATTTTGTTAAAAATTAAACTTTTCCGGTCTCACTGTGCAATAACCAAAACAATCCGGTGTCCGCTAACACATTGAACAGATCAGATCAATCTAGTGACAATGTCTGACATGCAAAAAGTGGAGGTTAGTACACAAAGCCAAAACAAGCACCCACAATCAATACTGACTTTGCTGCATCAGAATGTATTTATAGAAACACTGGCAGCGTCCACCAAGACGTAAAAGTACAGAAGAAAAACTGCCCAGCGACTGCAGAACAAGCAGGCTTGTTAATAGAGCTGCTAGGCACCGACATGCTGAGCAGATTGTTCTTTCTATGAAGTCATATATACTTGAACCTTCGCTCATTACAATGGCTGAGGAGTTTTTGGAATTGGATGGACATGTGAGTGACTTGGGGAGGAAAATAAAGAGTGGCCGCAATCCACAATTGTTTATTTCAAACCGTTTTTTTTTCAGACAAAAGGGTAAGACATGGTCAAATCAAATAAGCTTGTGTGCACGCGTGTGTGTGTGTGTGTATGTGTGTGTGTGTGTGTGTGTAACCCTGAGTGAAGCTGACAAGACACCATAACACCACTCATTCCAGAGGTATACAGCTAAACAAGTGAGCAGCGGAGTGAAACACCTGGGCAATCAGGACTGAATGCAATCTCACACTGTTCTGTCCAAATTGACATGTCAGGCAGACGCACGCGCGCGTGTGTGTGTGTGTGTGTGTGTGTGTGTGTGTGTGTGTGTGTGTGTGTGTGTGTGTGTGTGTGTGTGTGTGTGCATCCGTGGCTCAGTGGAAATGCTTTGTGTGTCCTGACATGGGGCTCTAAGGGGACTAGGTTGGCATTGTCTAGCATTTTTCTGCTGTGCTTTGCCTTTTCTCAAAATAATAAAGATTTGAACACAATGTTTACTCAATTTACTCATCAGCCTATAGATCATATTTGCATTAATACATTTTAAAAATGATGCTAATGTTTTGTGCCATTAACCTTTTCTTTAATGGTAATTATTTGTCTTCCTAAATGCTTTCCCTGAACTACAGGAGATCTCTTATAGCATTCATAAAGAACTTATTTAACAAATGTCAGACAAGACTTAAGAGTCTTACAACAAAGAGCCAACACAAACATATGAAAAACTTGCCTTCACCTCCAATACCTGTATTGTTGGATTACAAAGAACACAACTAGACTAAGAAGGAAGATAAGGTCAACAAACTATAAAGTGCCACATGCAAACACACAATTCCCCACAGGATAGGAGGATATTGTGATTTTCCTTTGGGGTTTTCCCCTCCTAAGCTGCCTGGTCTCCATACTTCTCGGCTGGGTACCCTCCACCGTCTTTCTTTTTCAAAACACAGACTCTCTCACTGTGCCACGTTTTCATGTTTCATTTTTTTTTATTTTAAAAGCAGTAATTGTACTCCTTATGTTGTGTAAGACGCGCAAAGCGATATCAGGCACGGCATGGCACATTACGGATAAGACGTGCACAATCAAAAGTGCTTTTGGGAGAGATGATACGACTTACCGGGCAAAAGTCATCCTAAATCGGTGCTTTATTTTTTGTGGAAATGCCGGGGATTTGTCTCCCTGATCCAAACATACAGTATTAAGGAGGACGGGGGATCAAATGGACGTGGCACGCGCTCTCGGAATGGAGAGGTTGAGCTCATGGCACAATTTAATTCCAAATACATCTGTTTTTGCAGTACTGATGCGGGTGCATTGTAGTAATGATTCGTACACGTGACAGAACATATGTAAATCCTTTGGAATATTATCCCTATAACTTATTATTGTTTTAGTGATAATATATATTTGTATTATCATTACTCGTATTTGTATGAAAGCCTGTGTACGGGGCGCATTGTGCTTGCAGTTGAGGATAACTACAAGTTTCCAAGTGTCACACAACTTACCCTCCATGCAGAAAATGACCATCCAGGCTATCCATAGGTCCGAGTTATGAAACTTCACCATGGTTCGTAACTGTTCAGCGACTGCTTCTCAGTTTGAACCCAGTGCCTCCTTCTTGATGAAATCTCAGCTCCGCTCAGAGTTTCCTTGAAGATAAGTAACTGTTCCTCCTGATGGCGTGAGACATGAAAGCGGTCCGGGGTTCTTATTTTTACGCAGCGCACACCAGCGACATTTCCCGAATACAACGTGAAATGTTCAGAATGAGTGGTAAAAATAACACAGAGAGCATTTCTATCCAACGGGCACTCGTCGCTCCTTCGGGCGCTTTTCACTCCTCCTTTCCTCCCGTTCTTTGGTAGCTGCTGGTCACTCCAAGAATTTTCTTTCACAGACCTCTCCAGTCAATTTGCGCACGCTTGGGGGAAACGCAACATCCACCTGCTGGTGAACAACAATATGCCGACAGTCCCTGAAAGTGACTTACAAACAGATCAGAAACTGGCGCTCATCCAGTCCGCTAGGCGAGTCTCTCCAACGCGTCTTGTTGCGCTCCATGGTTTCTCGTCTGTTCTGCTGCGGCTGAGCAGACCTGGGAGCAAATTAATCGGCATTAGAAGCTATGCAACTTCCTGTTCATTTTTATTTCAAAATAAAACACCCGAGGCGGTTTTGTCATGTGGTGGATAAAGGAAGGAGGGTCATTGGCGGCAACGGCGTTACTGCGCTCTGAAACCTTGCGCGCCGCCACGACGGCTTTTTACCGAGCCGAGCAAAGTGTTGGGCACAGTGCGCCTGCGCCGTACGCTGAACCCAGCGTCGAGCGCAGTCCGTCAGTCAGGGTTGAACCACTTCGCTCTTAAGTGTGCTCCCCACACTTTTAAAAAGAAAAAAAATTGTTTCATTATTTTGTGAAGTCAGTACAAGTTGTAAAAAAAAAAAAACTCTCCGAACCAACAACTTAGCAATATGTCTCCTCCAGTCCAAGGTGAAAACAATTCACTTTACTCCACTGAAGACCGGAGGGATCCATTATAGTCAGCCAGGATTCGTCTAAGTAAATAGGGTTACAGTAAATGACTGTGAGAAACACACCTGAACTAAGTGTGCCTTTATTTTGTAGTTAAACTCTACCTGGCTTCCTGTTTTAGGCAGTGTGTCTGTGCGGCGTGACTGCGCTCACCAGCGGATAATTAAGACGAGCTCGAGCCCGGCTGTTGCTGGGAGACCGCTGACGCCAGACGTGAGTGAGTGAGTGAGTGAGTGAGTGAGTGAGAGAGAGAGAGAGAGAGAATAGAATTCTTTATATAGTGACTCCGTTTACACAGATAGGTGGACAACATTTTACAGTAAACAATAAATAGGCTAGAATAGAGAATCAATAATATAATATAATTAGACACACGACTGCATAGTTCTGCTGTTAGGGGAATAAAAAAAAGACTATTTTCTGCCATAATGATACTGGAATTAATCAGCCTCTTTGATGATCGTTGCTATATTAGGCCCTACATTCTGTGTCATTTTCAAAATCTGTAATATAAAAATCAGTGCAGTGTCACTGCAAGAGTGCTTCACTCAATCCAAGTATGTCACACATCAGAGGCAACAAGAGAAACAGGCAAGACAAACTGCATAGAAAGTGGCATCTCTTTGTGTGTGAACGTGTGTGTTTTTATCTTAATGAATCAAATCATTGCATGTGATTTCGTAGCAAAGCTGTGACTGGACTATGTCTGGTTGCTGCACAGGTTATTAGCTGAAAAAATTATCCAAAGATCAAAAGTTTTTGGTTTTGTTTTCTTCTCCAATTGTTTTTTTAGGCTTTGGGAAAGGGACAATGAAAGGCAAAGACATGATGGGGCAGTGGCCTACATCAATCCCTCCATTCTTTCTTCTGCCCTGAAGCTGTGGGCAGAAATTCACAAACGTTGAGCTGTCATTGTAGACAATTAAGCTACAAGTTAGATGATCTTAAGGATGCCCCGTGGCCTTCACATCCCTACGTTCTACATGTTATGTTTGACCAATAGTCCAAAACCCCAAAATAGCCCAATCTCTTTACTATCACACAGGGCTAAGGCAAAGAAAAGTTGCAAATCACACTTGATAAAATGGAACTAAGATATAGTTTTTAAAAAATACAAAAATGATGAATCAAATATCAATACAGTTAAGATTACTTATCAGTCAATCAGCTAATCATGTCAGCTCTAGTTCCGTTTGTGCCCAAATACTGTGGTGTTTTGTGCCATGGTGTCGTGTCTTGTGTTTTCTCCCTCCCCTGACTCGCCGCTCCAGTGAGTGATTGTATGCAGCTGATTTCAATCAATCACTCATCAGGGTCTGGAGAGCTGGAGAGGGCTACTGATGGGGCCACGTGGGCCGGTACACTGATGTCTGTCTCCATTGCAGACTTCAGCCAGGCAACAGTAAGGCAGTAAGAAGGGTGAAAAACATGCCCTTCTGAAAATACACACACTTTTGGCACAAAAGAAACCTCATACAAGTAAGCAAATGTTGTTGTAAATCATCCACTGATGTCTCCCTTCAATATTCCCTAAAATGAAATAAAGGTTAAAACATGATGGATGAATTGGGTTTCCTCAGCAGCCCCAGAAAGATGCACGCTTGATTTATTATTGATTCCTTTTTGAAACTGCTTCATTTTTCTTTTTTCTTCACCCTCATAAAAGATTCAAAAGACCAGAAGGAGATCCTCTGTGCTTATTGTTGTAGTTCTCTCCTCCTGACACTCCCGGCCGGAGTTCATGACAACTTGAATACTGCTGTCGGGTATGACGGGTTATCCTTTGTTTGGGGCTGCATGGTGTGTTTTTTGAGTCGTATCAGCCATTATTGAGAGGCTTCACTTACTCTACAGTGTGTCCACTGCAGTGATGGAATACAAGTTTTAATGTATTTACTCAAGCACTGTACTTGAGTACAATTTTGAAGTACTTGTCCTTTACTTCCATTTTACACTGCTTTATACTTCTTTTCCTATTCCACGTCAGAGGGAAATATTGGGATTTTCCTTCTTTTTATAGAATAAAATTGCATCAACTCCTACAACCTTAAAATCAGTAATAGCTACATTTTACTTCAGTGTTTTAAATTGAGCAAAAATTGAAATGTTGAACTTTTATATGTAAGAAGAATATTTTTATGCTGTGGCTTCTTTCAATGACAATAAATGACACTTATCCAAATAAAATGACAACATCAAACGTGATTCATTGATTTATTCTTTATCTGAAGAAAATATATTTATGTTCAAAATTTATTAAAATCAATTACAATAACAAAACAACTTTTCCTATTTATTTTTTTGTGTGTTCTGTAAATATAAATCTTCAAAATAAAACTGCTCTGATCTTCGACTTGGACTTCAAAACTGTTATTAACCTACAAAAAGAGAGAGAACACTGCCATCTTGTGGCGAAGAAAACACACTTCACTTGACAGAAGGACTTGTCAAAAAAAAGGCATTTTGTTGTCAGAACACTTATGTTTCTGTCACACCAATGAAAAGACACAAAGACAAGGTGGCACTAATCCACACTCCTCATTCTGCCAACAGAGAAGATCATACGAGACGAACAGAGCAGTCCGTTCTCCCAGGAAGCATCAGTTCTGAAATGTCCAGTCAGCCCATGACAGGTTTAACAGTTCACTTCCATTGAGGCGATGAGTCAACAACAACTCTTTTATGACTCCACTATCTGACCTGTTTCCCTTCTCTACCTCCCTGGGCTTGGTTCTTTACTCTTTTGCTTGGTAAACCTATTATTCATACAACATGTTCTGTTTCCTCTGAATAAAGCTGCAACAAAGTGAGGGGAAGGTAGCTTAAAGGTGATGAGATAGTAGAAGCTTGGCAGCAGGATAACATCTGGAAGATTTTCACTTGACAGCAGTGTGAGCCTTGAATAAAAACAGCACACACACACACACACACACACAGGAGGGTGTGGTGTGTCACGTCTGATTAGAACTGGCACTGCCAGTAAGACATGTTGTGGATGTTGCCAAGCTTTGACATGAGGCATGACAAGAATGTTACCTGTTGAGCTGCATTTTAGCACATGCTGCTCTTCAAAGCTTCCCGAAGAACTATAAATAAGTGTAACGTGGGAACACCTTCACAAACTGAGCACTGAGGGGAAATAATAGTCGGTCACAATAAGGCCTAGTTCAAAGAGTAAAGTTATTTCATATCAAACATTAAATGAGCAAGATATCTCTAAAGATAAACTGCAGCATTGGGCCTACCTCATCACTGCTGGAGGATGAAGATGAGGACGAGGACGAGGATGAGGATGAGGATGAAGATGAGTTGCCAGATTTCCCCCCCTCTTTATTTCCCTTTTTCTTGTCCTTTTCTTGTGGTCTGTGTCCGTCTTTTTGCCATGCTTGCCTTTGCTGCTTTCCTATAAAAATGGCAAAAGCTGACTCTGAATAAATCATTGATTGTGTTGGTTCCGTCTTAAGGATTGTGTTTGAGTCCAGTAATCATAACTAATCAATGTAGATCAAGGTTTCGGCTTTGCTGTCAAAAAACTGTCAAAATCACATGTTGATTCATATCAAACTTATGAACTATATGAGATTTTTTCGATAGAATGTAAACACTAAACACTCTTACTTTATCCTTATCGTCATCCTTATCCCTGTTCCAGGGCCATTGAAAATGATCTTCATGAGCATCCTCCTTCTTCACCTCCTCTTCCTTCCAACCTACAGACAATCGTTGTTTACACATTTAAATTTTGTTTCAAAAGCATATTGGATAATTACTGAAGTTGTCAGGCGCAAAACCTGCACTACAAATGCCTGTTGCTCTTCATAGACTTGAGAAATGTTGTTAAACTCAACAGAGACAAGCATTCACGCTCAAGATATTCCCCCGAAACACAGTCAACGTAGATTTGAGCCTACCTGAAAAGAAAGACATAGCGACTCCTGTTCTGCACTTTTCCAAACAATTAACCTCAGTGACACTCACAGGTAACCTGGATCAACCATATCGTAACCATGTGACATAGCCACGCCCCCCCCCCCCCCACACACACACACCCACGCACACACACACACACACCTCTCCCTCTGGGTTAAATGTTTGTATTTACTTCAGGAGCTGCTTTAAAGTGCAGGCGGAGACATCAGAGTTAGGAATTATGTGCACATTACAAACCTGCACAGTGGCAACTCTGAGTAGGACAAACTATTGTGTGATGGTCGATGCTGCGTTATATTTATTTCTAGATAGATGACTTCCCTTTTTATTACTTTTAACTTTTACTTAAAGTTGCTGTGAGTAAAGGTTTAAGGATCGAAATACTTCCACCTCTGGTCCAATGACAGTGATAGTGTCAGCCGTTACACATTCACTGAGGTTTTCAATTTTCATGGTTTCAATCCAAAACAACTATTTAACAATTTCACACTTATCAATGAGAAACGACTACATTAAATATGAAACATTTATTTATACTTTGTTTTAATTTCTGTTTTGTCTTTTCAACAAAATTGATTAAAATCTATTACGGTGACAAACGACACTCTTGAAATATAAATCTTGAAAATAAAACTCCTTTCAAATAATTGCACTTTTAACTTTGATTGAGCTTAAAGAAATAATAACACTTCCATCTTGTGGTGAAGAAAATGCACTTTATTTTGACAGTGGAACTCTTGCATTTTGTTGGCAGAACATTTACTTCTAGGAATCAGCAGGCTCGTTTACACAAGACCAGCATGTTTCTTTGACATCAATGAAAGGACAGGAGGGAAAGTTCAGACTCATGTTGTTAATAGGCAGGGTCGTAAGACACTGACAGCAGTCCGGTCTCAGCTTTATTCCTGAAATGACAAAAAGGACAACGCTGTTACTCAGAGAGGAGACATACATTATTAATAACATCTTAAATGCCACAGCTCCTTCAGTATCTGTAGGGTATGAATCGTTGTGGCAGCAGCGTGAGCCAAAACAAACAAAAAAAAAGAAAACAGCATACACACACAGGAGGGCATGGTGTGTCACACCCTTAGCTAAAACTGGTAATGTGGGTCACACCTGATGTTTACCCGGCCCCAACCTTTGAAACTAGGTTTGACAGGCATCTTACCTGCTCAGCTGCATTTTTCGAATACTTTACAGTAACTTGGGAAGACTTTGACAAAAAAGCAAACCCAGCAAGGCCTAGAGTAAAGTTCATTTCTATCAAAAATGTAAATGGAAAGAGATCTCTGAAAATGAGCTGTAACATTGTGCCTACATCATCACTGCTGGAGTCTGAAGATGAGGAGTCTGAGCCTGAGCCGGAACCTTTCCCCTCCTTCTCCTTCTTGTCCTTCTTCTTTCCTTTGCCGCCTTTGTGACTTGACTTCTCCTTTTTGTCCTTCCCCTTGCATTCTCCCTAAAAATGGCAAAAAGTTTGACAGTTGAATAAATAACTGATTGTGTTTGTTTTAGTCTTAGGAATTGTTTGAGTCCAGGAATCATAATTAAGCAGATTAAAAAGACTTAATGTAATAGGAATTTTTTTTTATTGCAGTTTTTCAGACAATAAAGTCACAGAATCACTAGATTCATATACCACACTTATGATCTACACATCCAAAGCTCTCACCTTATCCTTTGGATTTGGATCTGTGCAGGTCAGAATGAAAAAGTGTATCAGGTTAGAATAAAAGTGATAATAAAAAGAAGTATCCTGTGACAAAATAAAACTCTTTATACATCAAGAGAACAGCTACAAATAAAATACAACTTGCTTAGACTTTGCTTACACATTTACATTTTTTCTAAAGCATATTAGATAATGATTAAAGTTGTCAGGTGCGAAGCATGCCTCTAAAATGCCCGTGGCTCATCAAGTGTTACCGGGAATTTAAAAAAGACAAGCATTCAAAGCCTTAGTCAACATAAATTTGAGCTTACCTGGCATTGTGTCTCCTGCTCGTGTACTTTCACAAACCACAGTTACTACAAAGACTCAAATATAAGTACCTGGATTACCGCACCTAAACCACGCGTTTTGAACCTAACCACGCCCCCAAACCACCGCTCCCTCTGGGTTCAGTGCAGATGGAGACACACAATTATACGCACATTAGAAACCTGTACAGTAGCAAGTCTAAGCAGGGCTAATTATTGTGTGGTGCGACTAAGTCAAGGTAAATATAATTAAAGTATCCAAGGTAACAAGTAGTCATTATGAAGAATGGCCTTTTTTGAGAGTTTTATTACAGAAATATATATATTCCCCTCTGCATAAAATGGGAAAGCATTTGTAGCAGATTTCATTTAAAATATTCTGAAACACTTCCAAAATATATTATTTGGGAAGTTACGATGTTAACAGTTCCAAATAAGTAGTACTTTTATTATTAATAATAATATGGTGTTATTGTTGTTGCTGGGAATAAAGGGCTCCGCCTGGAGAGAAGGCTGTGACTGAACATAGCAGTATCTATAATTATGGTTTGATTAAATAATTGGGGAACAGGGTGTACTCTCTCCTTTCAACAATGCAAACTCATGTTAGAGAATGTAGAACAGCTTGTATATCATGTCTTATAATTACCAGTGTTTGTGACAGTAGAACTGAAGGAGCTCTCTCAGAAACAGGGAGTGCATTTACAAGAGAATTCACTAAATCAAAAACAGGAGTATTAGATACTAAAACGTAAGACTAAAACCAAAAAGCTTTACCTTTGAGCAAGATTCACCGACTGAAATGGGTCCTTTCTCACATGCAAGGCGTAAACAAAATACAACGGCACAGGTTTACTTTAATTTGCCAACCTTTAAAATCTCCACTACTGCAACAAAACACTAAACAAATGTAACCTTAGTCACCAATTGGCTAACCAGTTTTTGAAATATGATTGTATTTTGTATTACTTTTGGTGGAATGAAAATACTGCATAATGCCATCAAGTCTTACGGTAGCATACTGTTTGTTTAAATCTACAATCATTTACTGTATTTTGGAAGACAACATTGTTAGAATTTGGCTGTATTTTTTAACAGCAATTTATTAGTGAATGAACAGGTATTTGTGTTGATGTACGGACGCAGAGCAGGATGAGAAACAGTTGAGTGTCACACATTGCTCATGGAAAACTCCCTCCGACAGAACAAAAGCATACAGGTAGAGTGAGACTAAACATGATCAACAGCACGGTGACACTACATGTCTGGTTGTGTTTGATGCAAAAGGACACTTTTGTGGATCGACTGATTGACCGACGCAGTGAGTTACCAAGCTATGAAGCTGCTGGTCGGAGAAATGTATGATGCACACTCACTTTCTTGGCCTTTATTTTACACTTTTGGTTCCACATTATTCTGACATTGTACATCATGATTGATTTTGTGTTTTACTTACGAGGTTACGTTCCGGGCTGCAAGTAACGATTTATTATAATTTAAACTATTTTTAATTATTCATTATAAACAATCACAATTTCCGAGATCAAAAAGCGATATCTCCAAATTGCAGGTCAGTGAGAAACATTTAGAGGGAAACATTGTATTTTTCACTCCGCTACATTTATCCGACAAAGTGACTTTTTTTAAAACCACAATTAATTTGTTTATTTTCCTAAAGAGAAATGATTTCTGGTTTGTTATCTCAACAAAATGTATTACAATCACTTATAACGACAAACAACATCGTGTTTGTGTTTTGTACTCTTAAAATATAAATCTGCACTCCTATCTTATGGTGAAATAAACACACTTGACAACAGAACTTGATGGGAAAAAGAAGTGTTCAAACATTTATTTTTGTGAATCGGCAGATTCGTTTACACATCACAATATAATAGAAATATACTTTATTCATCCCCAAGGGGAAATTTGTCAAAATGCAAGGACAGGAAGGGGAGTTGGTACAACAGCACATCGTCATTTTGTTAAATAGACAAGATGATAAGAGACTAACAGAGCAGTCCATTCTCCCAGGAAGCATCATTCCTGTAATGACAAAAAAAGGACAATGATGTTACTGCAGAAAGGGCCGGAAACGTACAGCTAAGACCCTTCCCTATTTACAGTGCAACTCTTTGTACTTAAGGTGTACCAGCACAGTATGTTCTGATACATAGGCCTACACGTAGGTACGAGGGAACAACTTGTGATGTCAGGTAATGAGGGTGTGACAATGTGGGAACTGAATAAAAATGTATACTGTAGGTATTTTTAAAGTATACATTTAGGCACCAGGTACTTCTTCAAATATCACGGCCAGCATGATCATCCTCGAGAAGTCCAGGTCACAAAGGTCCACCATCAACAGCTGCTGTTGTTGTTGTTGTTGTTGCTGAGGGACACTTTGGAAATGATTTGCATATTGTATGTGGTTTTGGCATTAGATGTGCTCCTCCCTTTTCCCTCACTTCACATCTAGTTCCATCGCAGCCTGTCCTTCATTATGTACTGTGCGGGTGTACTGTTAGTCCAAATACTCACACTGTAAGCTGTATTCTAAAGTGCTGCTGCAGAAAGAATACATGATTTATTAAAAAGCATCGTAAATGCCACAGCACCTTCTGTACCTTTAACGTATGAATCGTCAGATTCAACATAACAGCAGTTCACTGTCATGGAGACGATGAGTCAACAGCAGCTCTTTTATGACTCCACTATCTGACCCTTTTCCCCCACCCTGAGGCTCGGTTCTTTACTCTTTTGCTTCTGTCATTTGCGTGGTAAACCTATTCATACAAATATGACCGACATGCTCTGTTCGGTTTCCTCTGAATAAAGCTGAAACAAAGAGAAGTTTGGCTGCAGCTTAAAATGAACAACATGAGCTATGAATGACACAGCACACACAAACCGGTGAGGTGTGTCACACCTGATTAAAACTGGTACTGAGGGTGAGACCTGTTCCACCAGTCTTGTTTTAGACCTTGTTCTACGCACACCGACCTTTGGTGTGAGGTGTGACGGGTATGTTACCTGTTGAGCTCCATTTTATTGCTTTTGAAAGGTCTTGAGGTCAACAAACAACGGAAGTGTATCGTGGGAACACATACAAACTGAACACTGGGAGGTGATTAAAGTCTGTGTTAAATTCTATATTAAAAATTGAATTAGCAAGAAATCTCTTAAAATGAACTGCAGAGTTTGGCCTACCTCATCACTGCTGGAGGATCCGCCTGAGGAGGAGGATGATGATGATGAGGATTCGGATCCTGATTTCTTTCCTTCACAATGTTCACCTCTCTTCTTGTCCTTCTTCTTGTGTTCTCGGCCGTGTCCTTCCTTGTGCTTTTTGTCGGACTTGTCTTTGTCAGACTTGCCGTCTTTGTCGGACTTGTGCTTTTTGTCGGACTTGCCGTCTTTGTCGGACTTGTGCTTTTTGTCGGACTTGTCGCCTTTGTCACACTTGCCCTTGCCGCCATCCTAAAAATGACAAAAGCTGACTTTGAATAAATCATTGATTGCGTTGGGTTAGTCTTAAGGGTTGAAGGGACATGAAGCAGATTTAACAGAAGCACTTGCTGTAAACAAAAACAAAAAACAGCTGAAATCACAAGTAGTTGCAAAGTATTACTCCTCAGTACCTGGAGAAGCTCTTGTGAGTATCACCTAGCCTGCATACTCATCTTTGTTATGGACACATACCTTATCCTTGTTCCAGGGCCAAGTAATCTCATCCTTCTGAGCTTCTCCCTTCTTCACCTCTTCTTCCTCCCCACCTAAAGCTGCACACGCGCAAAAGAGACAATTGGTAAACAAAATCCGAGTGACAAAAGCAAACTCTTTACACAACAGCAGTACAGCTAATAGTCTTTGGTTTCACTCTTTTTGTTTGGTAACGCATACATCGGATAATATACGTGGCACGTAGGAGACCTGAAGCTGGCCTAAAATACCTGCTGCTCTTCAATTAGCTTAGAATTTGAAAAATGAGGTCAACCGAGAATAACATCAGACTAACATTCAAAGTCTTCCTCCTAAAATAGTCAACATAAAGTTGAGCCTACCTGAACACAGATCGAAAGACATCGGGACTCCTTTTCGTGCTGCGCGCTTCACCAAACAAATGAGACTCACTCACAAGACACAGGAGGCCTCGGATTGACAGCACCTGAAACACGTGACCCAAAACACGCCCCCCAACCACCGCTCCCGCTGGGTTCAACATTCACCTGCATGTCACATGGCCTTCACATTCACCGGAGAAGTTTTCCAATGCAGGCTGAGAATACAGAGTTGCGAAATGTTTAAGGCTGTGTAGGTTGTTGAATCCCCTCTAGGGGGGGGGGGGGCAGAGACACACCTGGAGAGAGCTCCAATCCCACCCCTCCAAAAGTAGGAGCATCAATACTCCATTGCAAGTAAAATCCCTGCATATAAAGTTAAACAAAAGTTAAAAAAAACAACGAATGCATTAAATAGCATTATGCAGAGCAACCCTTATCAGTCTTTAATATTTTAAATTAACGTTTGAATATCATTATTAAAGAAATGACCTCGCGGTGGATTCAAGGCTTCGTCTGGGGAGAAGGGTGCAATGTAGCACATATAATTCCCAGCTGATGTTATTTCAAAGTGATAGTACACTAACACCAAGACAAAGTAATGAAAATATGGGAGAATTACCTCTAATATAATGTGCAGGCTATAAAATAAAGCAACCCTCGGTCACACCGGAAGTAGTGTTTTCAGTTAGTATTTCACTGGCATACTAAATATTTACACCTTCAATATTTTCACTGTCATTTACAGACTAATCTAAAGCGTTACCAACTGTTTTTGTAAAACAGCCGTTAGAAGCTTTATTCTCATTTCCTGAGATGCAGGAGTACCTGAAGGCAGCATAAACAGGAGACAAGAAACAAAACAAATAGAATCATATTGATTTATTCTGCAGTGAGGATTTTTCATTGTATTTTTTCATGTGATTGTGAAAAAAAATCCACAAATGTGCTTTTTATTAATAAAAAATACAATAATTTTTTTTAAATGGTATAATTATATTCTTCAACTTGAACATTTCCATCGTGACACAATGCGTGTTTACACAGTAACCTCTGTTTTCCACCAGATGAGTCATCAAATTTTTCTTGCATGAAATCAGGGTATCGTTAGGTTATCTCATAACGTTCAACATCCTCCAGTGTCATATAAGCTGTGCTTTTAAAACATATCTGTAACATGTACTTTGATCTATGACATCTCATTATTGCTAAGGCTTGGGGCCTTTCAATAGGTCACTAGAGGTGAGATGGGAGGTGGAACGGGTCCCTCCCTCTCCGTACCTCCGTGGGCTCCCCATCAGTGATTCCATGGGGCTGGGAGGTCTGCGATTGGGGGCCCTATCTCCAAAATTCAGTGTGGAGCCAGGGACAGAGGAGCCAGGGACATAGGAGCTATGGACAGAGGAGCCATGGACAGAGGAGCCATGGACAGAGGAGCCATGGACAGAGGAGCCATGGACAGAGGAGCCAGGGACATAGGAGCCATGGACAGAGGAGCCATGGACAGAGGAGCCATGGACAGAGGAGCCATGGACAGAGGAGCCAGGGACAGAGGAGCCATGGACAGAGGAGCCATGGACAGAGGAGCCAGGGACATAGGAGCCAGGGACAGAGGAGCCAGGGACATAGGAGCCAGGGACAGAGGAGCCATGGACAGAGGAGCCATGGACAGAGGACCCAGGGACATAGGAGCCATGGACAGAGGAGCCATGGACAGAGGGCTTGGAGACAGAGGAACCAGTGAAAGAGGAACCAGGAACAGAGGGCTTGGAGACAGAGGAACCAGTGAAAGAGGAACCAGGAACATAGGAGCCAGGAACATAGGAGCCAGGAACATAGGAGCCAGGGACAGAGGAACCAAGAGCAGAGGAACCAGGGACAGAGGGCTTGGAGAAAGCTGAAGTACTAAGAGGATCCAGCTTCACAACAGGTTTGGAGGGGAGCGGCACGAAGGAGACGATAGTAGCAGTGCCAGGAGCAGCACCAGGCTTAGAGCAGCTGCCACTGGGTGAAAGTCCGCCGCCACCTGATCCTGAAACTTCTGTTTTTGGCTCGCCGCTTTGCTCGCCATCAGGGCTTGCCTGCAATGAAATCAATAACCACCACATGAAGGATAGTGTCAACGGAAAATTCGAGTTACGGAAGGTGAATAAGACACTGAGGGGAAGATCACGTCGGTTTTCTTAGCTGGAGGAAATATTTTTCACATCATTTATATTAAGAGAAAACTTACACTCTTTTTCTTCTTGTCAGTTTCACTTCCTGATGAGCCAGAACTCTGAAGGCCAAACAGGAAAAAATGAAGTCATTTTAACTTCACATAGATATAGACAGAGATCATCTCATGATAATCCCATTTCACAAGTATTTCACCTTTTTCTTCTTCTTCTTCTTGTCCTTCTTGTCCTTTTTATTCTCCTTGTCACTGCCACTGCAACCATCAGATGGACCCGATGGACCGGAGCTCGAGTCCTGCTCAAATATAAAGCACGGAACACTCCATCAACTGTGTTTTGTAAAACAAAAAAATTGCATACATGTGTTTCTCCGTACTTTACAATAGTTCACCTTCTTTTTGTCCTTCTTCTTTTTCTTCTTCTTGTCATCATCACTGCTAGAAGAATCAGAGTCCTTGATGGATGCGAATATGGTAATTGTGTTACTGTATCATTAAAGACATCCCATCTTGATATACACAGGGAACGTACAAATATATTAAGCAGGAGGCTGCACTGGACACATACAACACATTCACATTGTTTTACCTTCTTCTTGTCTTTCTTTTTCTTCTTCTTCTTATCCTTCTTCTTCTTTTTCTTCTTATCGTCATCACTAGAAGAATCGCTGGACGATTCAGAAGAAGAATCCTGGACAGAAAGAGAAACAAAAACGTTTAGTCATCACACCACCTCATGCACGCTCACATGGTCATTCAGCTGTTCACGTCACTGACCAAAGATCATCAATAGTACTTTTTACAGGAAATGTCACATATAACAAGTTGTTAATGAACAAATGTTGTAACTCATATAATCAACCAAAAACAAAGGATGAGATGTTCTCACCTTCTTCTTCTTATCCTTCTTCTTCTTCTTCTTATCTTTCTTTTTCTTCTTCTTCTAAAGTAAGAAAAAGACATGTACTCATGATGAATTGTGTTGCCGTTTATCTCTGTTAACTTCGTAAACTTGGTTACTGAGAATAATTCACTAAGTAGGGACCGTAATATCTGTGTGTGTGTGTTTCATCTTACCTTGTCATCGTCACTATCAGAGGAAGAGGAGGAAGAAGAGGAGCCATCGTCAGAAGAGCTGGCCTTCTAGAAAAAAAGGATATCAGTGAGTCAGTCAGTCAGTCACAGAAGTGCATCCAGGTTCATTAAGACTCATTCATTCATTCATTCATTCATTCATACGTTTTCACATGGTTTTACCTTCTTCTTCTTCTTTTTCTTCTTCTTCTTTTTCTTCTTGTCATCTTCACTACCAGAGGAGGAAGAGCTGGAATCCTATAAAGAGAGCAGATGAATACGTATTAACATTAAACAAACACATCTAAAAAAGTAATGTACAGAAGTGTTGTAAACACAAACCTTATCCTTCTTCTTCTTTGTCTTCTTCTTCTTTTTCTTCTTCTTCTTATCCTCTTCACTATCAGATGATGAAGAAGAGGAGTCCTGTTAAGAGAGAGAGCAGAGGATGATATAATAACAGCACAATTACAAAAATGTAATATAGAGGTGTTGTAGACACAAACCTTATCCTTCTTCTTCTTTTTCTTCTTCTTCTTGTCCTCTTCACTATCAGATGATGATGAGGAGTCCTGTTCAGAGATAGGCCGAGGATGATATAATAACACTATAATAACAGCACAAGTACAAAACAATGTAATATACAGACATGTTGAAAACACAAACCTTATCCTTCTTCTTCTTTTTCTTCTTGTCCTCTTCACTATCAGATGATGATGAGGAGGAGTCCTGTTCAGAGAGAGAGCCGAGGATGATATAATAACACCATAATAACACTATAATAACAGCACAAGTACAAAACAATGTAATATACAGACATGTTGTAAACACAAACCTTATCCTTCTTCTTCTTTTTCTTCTTCTTCTTCTTGTCATCTTCACTATCAGAGGATGAAGAAGAGGAGTCGGAATCCTGTAAAGACAGAGAGAGCCGAGGATGATACAATAACAATAAACAATACACATACATAAATATAATATACAGAAGTGTATATTATACAAACCTTATCCTTCTTCTTCTTCTTCTTCTTTTTCTTCTTGTCATCTTCGCTATCTGAGGAAGAGCTATCAGATGAAGAAGAGGAGGAGCTGGAGGAGTCCTATGGATCAGATCAAATACAAATATTCACATTGATTTCCACAAGCAGACAATTTAACTTTTTTAATTCACCAAGCCTGTGTTGTATCTTGCATGCGACAGGTCTGTTGAAGTGATGATGAAGGATGCTCCGTGGACACTGTTCTTGCTGGTATAATCAAGTTTATTACAAACAAGCAACACATGCCATTACAGACGTCTAGATCGTCCGGAGGTCTCAAGTCGAATCCGAAAGTCCCTGCCTCTAGGGCTCTCGCTTCATCTTTATATAGGGTACATGTCATGCAACATAAAGGGCGGAACAATGAGAGAATGTATGTGGCCTCCCCATTCTACACATCCACCCTTCTGCCCCTGGTCTCCTGCACATCTGGTTTTCATCTAATACAACTCCAAGGGGTCTCCACTGTACTGTGTAAGACCTGAAAATATGCAAGGCCTGAAAATATACCACACCTGCACACAGAAATACTCATGGATCCGTTTTATACAAATAAACTAAATTTACTGTGTGCCACGATACAAAAAGGCAACATACAATATACATCCCTATTTATTTGTGTGATATAATTAAAAAACAAAAACATCATCACGGCTCTGTATACCTTCTTCTTCTTCTTCTTCTTATTCTTCTTCTTCTTCTTGTCATCATCACTGTCTGAGGATGAGCCGGAATCCTGTAACAAAACAGAAAAGTTTTTTTTGGTGATGTTGATTATCCTTTATCATAACTATATGTTGCCGTAAATGTTGCATCAGTACACGGTGGTGACAACGTACTATAACAGCTGCAATGCCTCATTCTGCTTGAAAGGTGCAGCATGTACATAGTATAATCACCTTTTCCTTCTTCTTCTTCTTCAACTTCTTCTTCTTATCCTTCTCCTCCCCTCCTTCGCCCTCGTCATCACTCAGGTTGCCTTCCTCAATACCATCGGGGAAGGCCTTTGCTCCCCCTGCTGGACAGGAAGCACCATTACCACCAAACCAACAACACTTTAACAAAGCCTCCAACATACAGTATGTGTGGTGTGTTTAAGAGCCTCGGTAGCACACATACCAGCCATTGCAGAGGACAGTTTGCCTTCTTCTGTTGCTTTCTTGGCCTGTCATGACAAAAGAAAGCAATGACTTTTAGTGCATCTG
Source organism: Anarhichas minor (assembly GCF_050575085.1). NCBI lineage: Eukaryota > Metazoa > Chordata > Actinopteri > Perciformes > Anarhichadidae > Anarhichas > Anarhichas minor. Next base: position 2,990,721 of record NW_027466472.1, read on the forward strand.
CGCATACATGTTTGGCACGTACGCATTATGTGTGAGTATTTCACCTTGTCAGCACATTCATCTTTCTTCTTCTCGCCATCAGCACATGGTCCTGCAGCCTCACCATCTGCAGAAAAGTCCAGCAATACTGCATCAACATCACGAACGCAATGATCGAGATGTCTATTTGTTGCTCTGATCATTCTGTCTTTTTATTTTTCAGTCACTTAAAAGTGAAACACTCACCGGCAGCTGAAAGAGCAGTAACACTGCAGAGCTCATTCTGCTCTTCATCCTGTGGAAGTCACAAACACAATCACGCTCAGGTTTACTGCTTAAACTGCACCCTGTACTTCCTCTTAACGGTGCACTGCATGCACACACATAAAGGCTTCTCAGAGGGCGTGTGCACTGTTGGAGAATCTGGTTTGTTTATTTATTACAAGTAATAAATAAGTGAACACACACTGCTTTACAGTTGTGCATTCATTCTTAATTCATACATAATGAAAACTAAGCCTCCACGTGTGCAGAAAAGAAAAAAAAGAAAAATGTATCCTGACTCAGCATTCCTACAATAAGTAGAATGCCCCGCGAGGTTCACGAGAGGAGCAGCCTCACCCCTGACCTGAAAACATACGGAATCATTGAGAAGCTTCAGACTTTTTAAAAAAGGAATACAATAAGGGCTGTTCACCTTTTTCTTGTCCTTCTTCTTCTTTTTCTTGTCCTTCTTCTTCTTCTTCTTCTCATCTTTGTCACTGTCAGAAGATGAGGATGAAGATGAGGAGCTGGAATCCTGTCAAGGAAAAAACAACACCTGTTAATCTCTACAGATAAAGAATCAGTCATCATAGTTGTATATGTATTACTGTATACTTTCTGCACAATCCTTCCAATCTTAATTGACACAGTAAGTAACAGCAGCACTTTATGTATTTAGAAGCAAGAGGTTTGCGTTACCTTTTTCTTGTCTTTCTTTTTCTTCTTCTTCTTGTCCTTTTTCTTCTTTTTCTTCTTGTCATCCTCGCTGTCAGAGGAGGATGACGAAGACCTATCTGAGGAAGAGGAGCTGGAGTCCTTTGAAAGAAGAACAAAACAATTAAAGAATCCGTTTTGATCATTTGTATTTACACACGTCAAACAGACAGTTGAAACCAAACAATATTGCAACTGCATAGAGTCAAACAAATCATACCTTCTTCTTCTTCTTCTTCTTCTTCTTCTTCTTCTTCTTCTTCTTCTTCTTTTCATCCTCACTGTCAGAGGATGAACTGTCAGATGAGGACGAATCCTGGGACAGAGGAAGTATGGTAGATATTCAATAACATAATAAATGTAATTCATATTTTAATGTTTCATTGTTTTCATTACATGTAATATTTAATGACGTGAGCTTGTCCAACAAAACAGTTACTTTTGCCCTTCCAAATTTAAAGTATATTATTGGGCAGCACATATACCCAGCATCCTGTACCAGCCCCGTTATGATTATGGCCTGAACGACTGGGACCCTACTTGTTGCAGATGGAGGAAACTTCGTTCAGACCAGCAGTACGGCGCTGGCCTGCGCCTGTCTAATCTAATTCATATCCCTGTATTTAATCAGTGCTAATATGGAAACAGTCTAAATGCCACTACAGAGTTCAAGCAATTCAAATACTTTCTCCTTGCAACAACCCAGTTTTCCCTCGGTCTCTGGATGATAATGTCAGTAGGATGTGGCACAAGAGAGGATTTACAGCATTTTAAAAAAATATAGAAAAAACGCTGGCCCTTGAAATTCGAACTCCCCTGAACTCCCCATTTCAGTTCTGTACAGTCCTCTCATTTCCATGAAAACAATAAAAACTAAGCTTAAGAAATAAACAGTTATTATTGTATAATCTGATGTATTGTTGAAAATGTGTACATACCTTCTTCTTTTTCTTCTTCTTTGTCTTCTTGTCCTTCTTCTTCTTCTTCTTTTTCTCTTTCTTCTTGTCATCCTCGTCATCTGACGAGTTGAAATCCTGAAGCAAGACAAGGACAAACATTCCATGATGACTACTCTACCAGCAAACAGCATGTTGTAAAATAGAAGGTTTAATTAATCTCTCTCACCTTGCTTATCTTCATACCGTCTGCACACTGCTGCTCCATTTGGCCACCAGGACCTGAGAACATTCAATAAGTTGAAAATAACAGTTCCACGCTTTGTCAGCTGAGAGACATTTCTTTAATCAAATGGTCGGCAGAATAAAAAAGGATATTTATAGACAATCAACACAATTGTGAATATTTCATAGACTTTTGTTTTACTACTGTAGAACAGGACCACATGGCCGATAATAAATATCAGACTGTGCATGTCAGAGTTTGACCGACTGGTGGCTTAGTCTCTTCTGTGTCATTGTACACTTAATTAAACTGTCAGTCCAGACCATTATGACCAAATAATGAGCGAATGTGGGTGTCTTGAGAGGCCGTGTTATGACCGAAGGCTCTGAACTCACTTATAAGACAAGCAAGACTCCGTCTACAATACATGCCCACCAGGCTGACCTCTAACCTACAATACTCGAAGTAATATAACGAGCGATGAACTGAAATCAACTTCTTGCAAAGAACCTGAGAAATGCTTTTTAAAGATTTTGGAATACAAGCGTACATGCAAACGTACATGGGGTGGGGAATATGATAAGCAGTATTTGTATTTATTAAGGAGAATGCACAGAACCAGGAAAGACATTATCCTCTTGAGAGCATAATAAACCAGTTTCACATAATAATAAATGAGAAACGTTGTGTTGCACTTACTCGATATGATGACAGTGTCGTACCAGACGTTCTCGCCTTCTTCGATCTTCTTCCTCTTCTTTTTCTTCTTCTTGTCATCCTGCGAGGACATGTTGATTCTTTCACAACAGTACGTTTGGATATTTAAAAACTTCTACTGTATGTCTCCTCGTGTATGAAGCTTGTTTGAAAAGTGAGTGTTGCACTTGCGAATACTGTATATATCAGAATCAGGATTGGGTGTCACCTACTAGTTACCCATTAAGAATTCTCTGCCTTCACTACAGGTAGATAACAAACATTCACACCTTTGGAAATGCAGCAAAAAACAATACACGAGTGTTGATATGCACAGATTGTATGAGTGGCTATCATTACACACATACTGGATGCATAAGCATACAGTATATGCAATTGTAATGATGTGACATGATGTGACATGCTGTGGTAGATATAGAAGTTGTTTAACACATTGTCAATGGGTGTGTTCCTGTCCTGTCAGTTACCACCTGCTATCGGATCCTGGAGCCTCCGCCCACAGCCCAGGGTGAAATGCATTCCAATGTCGTACACCTACTTTTCCCATTTTCTACTCTTGTGATTCATTTTTTTGTCTCAACGCTTTTTTTTATTGCTAAGCGGTAAGTGCGATCAGAGGTACACCGATGGGCGGTGGCCCATTTGTGGGATGCAAACTCAGTTGGCGTCTCTTGCGTTAAAAGCTCGTCGCTGGCTTTTCCTGAATCACCTGATTTTCCACCCACGCCCTTTAGAGAACCAGCAAGACATCACGCCATCGTGTGACTGCAGTCACTCCAAGCTAAACTAGACAAAAGAGGTGAATACTGACGCAGATAAGTTTTGGATTAGAGCTAATTCAAAAGCTGAAACTCTTGACAATTCACGCCTGGGGAAGGTTGATTTGCTGATCCCCTAACTTGCCAAAAGACATAATAAAAGCTCCTTTTTTAGGTTTCTAAATACGGTCAATTTGAAAGCCATTCCCGCCTAAATATTCTCATAACAGAGTGTATTGTTAGCTTTGACACTATCCTCACCTGAGGCAGTGACATAGTTAGAAGGGACGATCAATCCCCTGTGAGCTGATGGGAAATTGTTTGTGCTTGTGGCCAAGGACTTAATTTAGCAATGGTACAGGAAAGACTTGTGAAGGATTTACATAAACAAAACTGCATCGTAAAAAACCGTCACTCCGACAAGTCTCTTGAGCTCGTTTTGAAAGGAAACACGTTGGTTTCAACTGAGAGAATCCTGGGAGCTGTGCATCAAGCATCACACACTTTGCAAAACAAAACATTTTCCTTGTCACGAGTGAGTCTCAGGCAGGGCTCTGTGGTTTTGAAATGCATGTTATGACAGCAGTGTGTGCGTGACGTGTTAGAGCAAGACAGTCATTCTATACACCTATGTGATCCTTGAGCAGCACCTATGTCATAACCGCAACTCACCTCGCTGTCACTCTCTGAAGAGCTACTGGAGGAGGAGGAGGAAGATGATGAGCTGGAATCCTGTTAAGACAGAAGCAGGGAAGTTGTTGATCAACTCAATTGAACAGGTTTCTCTACACGTTCCTTTGTGGGTGAAAGTGATAAATGAAAAACTAAACCAATGAGTCACTACAAACACACTGCGGCGAGGCTTAGTCGTAACCGCTGAGAGCAGGCGGTGTAGCTGGCAGCAGAAGGGAGAGGCTCTTCACACACTTATAAAACTGCATAAGCAACCATTTTATCACACAGATGCACAAGAGCACACACACCCATTCCAGCAGTGCCCTGAGCCAATCAAAGCAAAAGTGACAGTTGATCTGCGTAATAAACTAATTAATTCCTTTCATAGTCCTCTCCTGTTTGACCGGCTGTTGCTAGGTGCAGGCCACATTGTACTTCCCTCGTCAGTCAGAAGACATGACTTCTGCCTCACATGTGTGGCCTATAATCAAGGCGACACCCTCAGGAAGCCGTGGGATCGACATGATTTAATCGTATTAGATATGAGGAGACTGTTGGTTGTTCAGCAGCACCGTCCCAACATAGTCTGTTTAACTTTCATTGGCGGAACATGACGAAGAGTTTTCAAGAAAATACTCAATAACATACTTTCTTCTTCTTCTTCGTCTTCTTCTTCAGCTTCTTCTTTTTCTTCTTCTTCTCGTCTTCCTTGCAGATACCCTCATCCTCGCTGTCCGAGGAGGACAGAGAGCTGTCACATGTGTGCAGCTCCTGGTGACAGAGAAAAGAATGATCTACTATGTCCCTCACACAATCTTTAGAATTCAGCCTAGTGGGCATAATTAGACATTAACATTACCGTTACAATTGCTAATCTTTACTTTCATGCAATTAATCATTTTGCAGTTGCCAGTGTAATTCACATGTATCTTTTTATTGTGTCATGAAATCATAACTATAACTACTGTTTTTAATGTTTCAATCAATGTTTTTAATTGTTTTTAAATCTCCTTTTCTTTTGCCTTATGTTTTGATGTTTTTGATGGTTTTATGTGAAGCACTTTGAATTGCCTTGTTGTTGAAATGTGCTATACAGATAAACTTGCCTTGCCTTACAAGTAATGAATAGTTAAGTGTCTTGAATATCTGGTGGAAAAAGTAACATCGGTCCATGCACCTTTTATTCAAATGCCGCTGCTGCTCACCTTTCCATCTTTTTCTCCTGCAGGCTGTCCAGGTTGGCTCTTGTTTCCCTCCACCTTGTCCAGGTCTTCAGGCTCCACTACCTCAGCAAGGGGCTGCAAACCACCAGGAGAGACGGCCGCTGGCTGCTGCACACATGCAGCGCCTGCTCCAACTGGACCTACACAGTACAGGGTGACAGTTTTTACATTTAGAATCCTGTTAGCTCAGCTGATGAGCCACCAGTATCATTATGGAGGATCAGCTGTTGTAGCAACCTGCACTTCCTTATTGTCCAACTTACTTAAACGGACAGTCAGATTTAAAAAAATCAATCATAAAGGTGATGAATTAAAGAAATAGCGCCTGTAGATTGGTTACTTTTTAGTTCCTTTTTCCATAAATCCAGCCAATTGCCTAACTATTAAAACAATCCAGAAAGCTCCACACCCTAACAGTAAAAGGAAAGACGACAAGGTGTTCTTTGTTTTGTGTAAATAGACTATATCTGTCATAGAAACACCTTTATCATAAAAAAGCAACACATGGATCATTAGCTTTCTTGCTGAAACGACAGTCATCTGATGATTAAAGAAAGAGACTAGCCACAATCAAATTAAATACACACTTTGCAAACTAAGTAGATTGCTAAGAAACAACTAATAATAAAAAGACAGCACACCTTTGAGCAGAGAGGACTCCATTATGGTCCAGACCTCTCCTCTGTCAAGGGACCCACGTCTCGTCTGTCGGACCTACCTGTGCACTTTTATGGCAAGTGTGTACATGACGCTTGAGAGTTTTATGGGTGGGGACGTGTCAAGACGTCCAAAATCAAAGAGACTTCCCTTCACAAGTTTCAAAATAAAACCCACATTGAAATACAAGGTTTAACATTACCATGTATGTACCCCTTATAGGCTATATCGAATGGGCCAGTTCAAATCTCATTATCCAGTTCTCTGAGACGTAACTGCTGACAGATTGTACGCTTTTATTTTTATAGGCTATTTTTATGCAGCTGGTTTTATTTTGAAAGCAACAACGTTTTACACCCAGGCCCTGCTTGGTGTTCTAAACGTCCTTCTTTGCTCTTACACTTCTGGCAGGTACTACTTCTGTCGTTGCACTCCAATGGGCTGGGCCTGTCAGTGTACTAAGGCACTGAGTCATTTATCAAAGGGCTCCTCAGGCACTGCTGTCAGGTCACCATTAGACAACAAATACTCTCTCTGACTTGTTGGCCCTGTGGTTGGTTTACCTCAAGCTGTATAAAGAGAGTCGCGTCAACGAAAGTTCAAAATGCTTGATTGCCACGCCATTCACGTAGACTTCAGATAGTTCCAGGAAGTACATGGCGCGCAATTTGAATGCGTAGATATTGGTAGAAATCAGTACAGAGAGACAGAACTGCGATTTTCGCTAATTAGGAGTCAATAAATTAACTGATTTACAATATCCATATAGAGCAACAACACATGTATTAAGTTACATGAATTATGTGGTTTTTAAAAGTTAAATTTGCTAAAAATTTGTGTAATAGTAAGTGTGACATCTAGAGCTCCCTGCCTTGTTGACAAATTTTAGGCTAAAGTTTCCATGTTGAAAGGAACAGTGTGTACGATTTTGGAAGACTCCATGGAAGAGGACCTGCTCCCTATTTAGATATAATATCATATTTAGCGATGGCAACGGCGGCGTATGTACATGCTGCAGCCGGTAGCTCCCAGGAATTTCTTCATGAATTGTTTTTGTTGGTGCAAATTCAGAAAACGCGCTACATCAATGTTCTACTGTTTATGGATGGTTTGTCATGTTTGTTGTGATATAAATGGGCTACAACAGAATTTCGTTGTGCATCCCTGTGTTGCATAATGCCAATTAATGATCCTTGAATAAATGGCTTTATCGACTTTAGTTTCAGGTCATTATACAATAATAAAAACATGGTTATGAATATCGTATTTAATTTCAGCCAATTAATCCCCCTAGATGTTACACACTGTTCCTTTAAAGTAATAGTAAGAATCTGTGTAGTATATAAATATTACAATTATAAATATTGATGTGCAAATGAGTTGAAATTGACTATTATTTATTATGTTTAACAGTTAATTGTTTTATTAATTTATTGGCGGTATGTCACGTGTTTTGATGTAAATATATTGGAGTGGCTGTAATGGCGCTATTGTAACTATCTTATTTACTTTACATGGGGTTAATGTAAAGACTGTTTGTCATTAATACACTTTATATTCTAATACGGATCACAGGAAGAGTATCGGTGTCACAGTCGTTATACATTTCAGACTGCACCTCACAAGCGAACATTGTGACCACAGCATGATTTAAAAAACAATGACATCAATACTTACAGTACGTCCACAGGTGAATGTTACCTCATCAGGACAGGGGGCTGGACACACGTTGCAAGTGAATTTGGCACAGATGAACCGGTTACATCATGGCATTTCCTGCACTTCCGGGTTCAGGGGGGGGGGGGGGGGTCTCGCAAGACTTCAGGGGCTCAAGCATCTTGGAAGAAGATCTAGAAAGAAGGGGGTTGACCTCTAATGATGTAGGGGTGTTGTTACCTGGGTAAACTTAGAACAGAATCAGAACCAAGACTTTTTTCAGTACAATCTCTAGCAGGCTAAAGCTGAAATCTCATTATGCTAGCAAATGTCCTAGTGGCGCGACAACCAGGAGGAAAGCTCTGCTGCCGTCCCTCGAGAACATGACACAGCACTCAGGGAGGAATGTGAAAGCTCTTACAGTGACATCTGCTGTTTCCTAGCAAAATAAACTTTGTTGCAAAGATGCATAACATTTTGAGCAACAGTACCGATCTTGGAGAAAAGCTGGGAATGTAAAGTACGGAACGGACAGGTTCCTTTGTGAACAGTGTGTGGGGAACCAATCGGGCTACCAGGAACTGGATGCCTGTTGGCTGAATTGGGCTGATCCTCATCAGTCCGAAGTTGCCGGACCAAGTCGCTCAATTCTTGAAGTTCACTGTTCATGATTGAAGTGACAAAGAGAGTGAGTACAAGTCTATGCAGCACTCTAGCTTAGCAGGGAGGAACTAAGGCAAGTCCGCTTCAATATCCTGCAGATGTGCACACTGCAGTTTTGTTTCAGCCAATAAGGGAAAAAAATGAATAAAACAATAGAAATACTATAAATAAAAAATAAAAATTATACGATTGGAAGTCAGAAAACAGAAGGAGAGAGAAGTATCTCCCAAGAGTGCAAGATTTACAAAAAAAAATACAAGTAAAAACAAGCACACCATTTAAATTAGACAATTACTAAGCTATTAAACAGTTTAAATATATCAGTTCATAAAATACTATTTTAATGGTACAATGGTAGTAAAAATGAAAGATGGTGATAGAGGGATTACTCACCGTGCACGTGCCCTGCAAACTGAAGAAGAAAATGTAAAATTATAAAATAGTGAAAAAAAAGAGTGAGGTGCACCTGAGAGCCTGCTCACCACTGAACTTCCAATGGCCACTCGCGGCCCCTGTAGTCTGTGATCCTCATACAAGAAATTATGATCAGTTCACAAGATCCACAGAATCACGAAGTACCATCAGAATAAGCAGTACACTCTCCCAGGAGTGTCTTCTTCTTCTTCTTCTTCTTCTTCTACATCGATGCATCGCAACGTGTGTTCTATTGCTCTTTGATAATATAACCAATACATTGACGATAAGGAAGTGGGAGGTGCTACCGCGTCTGCATGGGACTACGGTGCCTGGGAGGGGTTTTGACTAAATCAGGGCTGGATTAACCCACCAGGGGGACTCGTGGCTAAACTGAGCTATAGGCCCCTTGACCAGGCAGACTTCTGTTGTGCTTATAGACTGTACATTTTGAATTTGTACAGGTTTTTATACTTGCAATATTACATTGTCTCCCATGTTGAACGTTCTAACTGGCCCCTCGGTAAGATGGGGTCTCTAATGCAGAGGATTTGTTGCCTTAATGCTTTATTAATGCAAAGAGTATTAACAAACTTGCAATGAATTGAATGATCACAACCAGGTAAGCCTGGAGCCTTTGGGCCCCCACAGGGTTTGGGGCCCCAGGGCAAGTGTCAGCTATTGTTTGAAGTGGGTCGCAGACAGGAAAGTTGTTGCTTTGGCCTGTAGTGATCATGTACCTACAAGAGTTAGAGTGAACACTGATTTAATTTAAATCTTATGGTACTGATGTGTGGCCCCCACGGGATGTAACAGTTATAGAGAGAACGGTCACCCCTCAGAGGATATGCAGAGTTTAAACCGCAGGGTACTATCATAGACATGTGTAATAGACGGGTAGTATACCACTTCGATTTTCCATTTATTTTAAGCTTCAGTAGTATAACAATTGAGTTCAGTTATCCAGAAACAATAGAGTCAGCGCAATTCCGGAAATGGGATTTTGTTTTCAAAATAAAAGCAAGGATATTCCAATTCAATTAAAACATATTTAAGAACAAACACTGGCTCGCACGTGGCTATTATAAATCATATGAAACACTTACTCACTACATGTAGAATCAGATGAATATAAAATACAAACATGGACTAGTGAAGTCGATACAAGACGACAAAGCGATTAGCGTTAGTTATATTTTGAAACGTATAAGGAAACGCTATCGTTTAACGATGTGAACAACTTGACATCTGTGTATAATACGGCTGGCCAGTGGCAAAGTAGTTATGGAAGTACACAGCACTTTTTATTACCATTTTCGCGTTAACTAACCGAGCTTTATCTTATTGTTTTAACTTTCTAATGCAACGTAGAATAACGAGCTAACTTTAGCTTGACTTAAAGAAGACAACGGACACGCGACACTGCGGGACGGTTACATTTTTATGTTATGGGACTTTGCCAAAAGAACATTTGTTATGGAAATATGAACGGTCAGTTCCTTGTCACTCTGTTACCAGCCGACCAAAGAGGAACTGTGACAGCTATCTAAACATGCGTCTGGTCACACCTGAATGAACCATGTCGACGGTGACGGTGCTGGCCGCGTTGTGGGTCAGTTTGTTTCGGTGCGGTGTCTCCTCCGGGTCTCCGGGACCCGGATGTGACAATGGAAAGGTAACTTACAATTTAATACCTGTTGAGTTTATTAGTGTTTGAGCCATGGTCACCCACTGGTTTGAAAATATCAGTCATTGTAGGCGTTAAACATGTAATCAATTGTGTGTGTGTGTGTGTGTGTGTGTGTGATAGCTGTATTTGGAGAGGGACATGCCTCCGAATGCTCTTTATTGGAACTGTCCAGGGACTATATGGCCAGAATCTATTTGGGTAATTATGGATACAACCTACCAACCACCTCCTCCTCCTCCTCCTCCTCCTCATCATCATCATCATCATCTGTGCTAGTAGCATTATCTCCCAAAGGAGCAATGTCTCACATGGGTGTGGTTTGCTTCAGTGTACTGTGTACCAGGAAGTTTTAACAATCATGAGAGAAGTAATTGTTGTGGTAGATCCTGTACTCTGGCACTCAGTCGGTAGTGTAAACCTGCTTTGCTTGTTCATGTTTGCTCCGTCAGTATTTTAACCCGTGTCTTCTCTTATCTACAGAGACTTCCCAGTATTGAGACAGTGTATGATCCTGTGGTGAGTAAACACTTGTCCAAACACTTTGTTTCACCCGTGGCCTTAAAACACCACGTAACATTTCCTAAAAACATCAACGCACAATGGGACAACACTTTGTGTTGTCCCACATCCAAATTCCAAAAGCTGTTTTCAACTTAACAGAAAGTGATGTATTGAAATGTGTTCACTGAGATAACTTAAACTTGTTATTGTTGTCAACAGCAAACGTGCACAAACTGAACGGCCGCTAACTCAGTGTTGGTCTCAGGTGACTGTGAGTGTTCATAGTGAACCCGAGAGTCTAATTTGGCTAATTTCTTTTCACCGCAGCCAGCCAGGCAGCTCTGCATGGATACATCTATTTCCTACAACCAAAGCATTCCCAGCAGGTAAGGCTGTTTGGACAGACACATGATGCAAATTAAGAGACACTGACACATGCACACACACGTATTAATATATGGACACCTTTACTCACAGAAAAACTCATGACAGTGTTTTTAATGTCCTTTTCTGCTCTTAGTTGCTGTGCTTTGTATTCGTTGTCGTGCCTCTGAGGGCTATTGAGGACGATGTGTGTCTGTATTTGTGTGTTTGTGTGTTATAGTGGAGCGTACAGACCGGTGAGGGCAGAGAGTGGAGAATACTTGTACTGTCCTCCTCAACGGTGGCTCAATAACTTGCACGTAAGTCTCAACATCAAACACGTCTTGGTTGTTCTGTCTCCACTCTCTCAATAGCTGAGTCACTTTGTCTGCTTAGTAAATTATTAGGGTTTTGGGTTTTGCGCAACGCTGAAGAGACCGTTTTTTGTAGTGACTCCAATTTGCCCACAGTCCCTTCTGTATTATTTCCCGATCTAGAAATCAGTTTTAGCCAGAAATGCATCAAGACACAATCGATGTATTGTTTCCTTGCAAATTCAATTAAGAGTAATACGGGGAAGTCTGCCAACACTCACATTCTACCTGTTCAGACCCTCGGTAGCAGGGCTGCCACTGAAAGTAGATTGTAGCAGGTTGAACACATTTAACCCAGACGGATATTTGTCAGCTGAAAAACCATAATTAACAGACAAGGAGGGAATACAATATTGACATTCAGGGTTCGTACGGTCATGGAAAACCTGGAAAAGTCATGGAATTTTAAAATGGTTATTGGAAAAAAATAAAATCCCAAAAGTTTTGGAAAAGTCATGGAAATGTGTTATATTCATATTTTCATGTCGTTCATTTACGGTGAGTTGTCAGCCAGCGTTTCTCAGATTGGAGTGAGACGAGGAGAAAAGGTGATGTCGTGATCTTCACAATAGAACATATTTGATGTGTCGAGTCTTGGCCAATCAGCGTTCAGATGTCTACAGCGTCTTCATTTCCCTCCGTTACAGTTTAAGTTACGTTATGTTCCGTTACCGTTCAGACTTGCTGGGTTAAGTTAACGTCCACTACATGCGGAACTTTGTAGACTGTTAACGTTCGTCATTATCGCGATTTAGAAGGAAAAAACGTAACGTGATTAAACATGCAGCCCCCCCGTGTTCCGGTTCAGTTCACGCGGTCACTCGTTAACGTTAAACCCGAACACCGGCGCATCTGGTTGCAGGTTGTTTTGTTTAACTCAAAGTAGAATGAGGATGATTTCGTGGTCAGAATAACTTTCATGACCACGAAACATGAGGCCCAGATACTGATGAGATGATGAGGTCAGTGAGCTTCAGGGAGAGGAGGCTGTCTGTAGCGCAGCTTGACGCAGGGCTGAGCTGTGAGTGGAGCTGGGCCTGGATAAAGGTGGAGGTCTAAACAGACGTGAGTACAGCTTCCTGCTGTCACAGTGTTTTAAATACATTGATAAGGCAGCGTATGCTAAATGCAGCCTCTGCTCCAGGGAGATAAACTGCAGCAACAAGGGCTCATATGTCCTCATCACACTGTACACACTGTTCACTGTAATGACCACAGCCAGTGTACCAACAGTCCCAACAGTCCCACGTTGCTCCCAATAACCCTGAAGTAATGAGAGGGTTAAGGTGCCTGTACCTTCATTTCAGCAGGTTGCTAATGCAGAGGTGTGTATAGATCACAGCTATTATTTTACTCTTGATAAACTACCATAGCCAGAGTAGATTATCATTTTCATTTAAATAATTGAACTGGATTGAATGCATATTAATTGCAAATAGAAGATAGGCCACAATTCCAACAGCTGTACAGTAACAGTGGGAGTTAATATTAAGCCATCCAGTAACAGGGTTCAATGAATAATTTGTACTACAAAAGGGAAAGCAATATGTGCACTAGCTGGATGCTACTACCTACTAAAGCTCTTATTGATGTGTCAGTGTTATGAATGCCTGTCAACCAGAGTATATTTATAAATGTTTATTCTTTTAATCAAACTATTGTCTCTCATTCGTTTGTGTCATTTAAGGTATACTGTATGCTTTGGAATTCTCATTGTTAGTTTAAATACTACATTTTCTCACTTTTTCATGTATACACCGAGATTTCACAAAATGTTTGGTCATGGAAATTTGGTTTAGAGTCATGGAAAAGTCATGGAAATCCATTGGTCAAAATGTGTATGAACCCTGGACATTATTGTGAGCAGAAGTTACTGTGTCGTAATTGTGACATAAATGTTGGTGAAAACCAAATCGGGGGAAACCCCGTGGTGACCGTGAAGGCTGGTGACAAAAGACCGTCACATGTGTGCGTTTGTGTCTGTGTGTGTTTACCAGCATGGAGCGACTGTGCTGCTCTACCATCCCTGTGTTCCTCTCCACGAGCGCCTGCTTCTGTCTGTCCTGGCCCGCTCCTGTCTGTCAGACTACATCGTTAGCGCACATCCACAGCTCAAAGAACACATGGTGAGAAGATAGAACTCACTACCGGTGTGTGAGAGATACTTAAACACCGCTGTTTGAGGAGCAGCAGCAACAGAAGAGAGTGAGTGGATCCTCACTGTTTGCTTTGTGTTCAGCCCATAGCCCTCGTGTCGTGGGGTCACACCTTGGAGCTGTCCACCACGTGGTCTTCAGACGTCTATGATTGGCTGGAGACCACAGCATCCACGAGGAAGAAGTTTGTTGGTGTGAACCCGAGCAGGAAGTTCAACCTGCTGCTAACCCGGTCAGCTGAGCAGCACCGGCAGCAACGTGCAAATCCAGAGGAACAGGTTAGCAGACTCTGCGTGTTTATTTACACGGTGTGAATAATCATTCATGTTGAATGTGCTCCAATAACAGCAGTCTTGTAGATGTCTCTTAAGTAGCTGTTGTTGTAAATCCCCAGGAGTCTTTGAGGCGATGCTTTGAGCGGACCATCTCCTCTCAGCTGAATGGAGCGATGGAGAAAGTGCTGCAGTCCAACATAAAGAGTCGAAGCTGGAAACTAATTAAAGAGGGCGGCAAACGCAGGCGGTTAAGAGCCGCCATTACAGAAATACGGGAGAATGGTAAGGAGGAGAAGGAGAGAGAAGACACGATAACACACCAGAGCAACAGAACCACCATCAGCAGGACAGGGGCCATCCAGAACAACAACTTCACGGTTGGGCCATCGACAGATTCTCCTCCAGGGAGCAGGACTCTCCCAGATCCTCCAGGTTCCAAGGAAGCTCCCTCTCAGTCTAAGATCCAAAACACAAATCAGGGCCTTCCACCCAGGCCCACAACTCCTTTGGGGTCACTACAAACAGCAGCACAGCAGCCGAAACACACTGACCTCAGAGACCCTCTCGCAGGTGTCGTGAACAGGGAACAAAACCAGACTGCCAGGGCTGATGCCCCGGCCCTCAGCTCCAAAGATGAAGGTACAGACTCAGTCAAACAGAGAGACAAAGACTTTGGTAAACACAGCCTGAAAGGTAATGTCTCTAAAGCGAACATCTACGATAAACACAACACAGCAGACGGCACGAGGAAGGGTAATGAAGTAGTAGACGTGAAAGAGAGAGAGTTGGAACGTAACCAAACACACAGTGACACACACTCTGAGCACAAAGGTGAAAAAATGGGCTTTGATTCCGTTTCCAAACCCCAATCAGAGCCTCAGCCCCAGAAGCCACAGCCGGCCAGTCACCCGCCCAACAGCCTCGACTGTGCCGGCTGCAAAGCGGGCGAACACTGTGAATGCAACAAAGACTCGGGGGCCTCGGACGCTGTAGATACCGGGTCGCTGAGGACCCCGAGGACAGATGAGGCGGTGTGGGCCGCAGCAGCGCTGAGCTTCCTGCTGATCCTCCTGACCCTGTCAGTGCTTCACACACGCCTGTACCGCCACTGGAGGACCACGCCCAGTCTGTACTGGCGGGACCCGCAGCGGGACTACGACAGTGTGGCAGGTAGGTGGACCAATAACCAGAGAGCTGTTTTAATCCTCTGACCAATCCCAGTTTGATCATGTTAGGTTACCCAATCAGTTATTAATTAAGTTTTTGTGTTCTCTGTGTGTGTGTGTGTGTGTGTGTGTGTCCTCTAGATGTGATCCGCAGGAGGTTACGAATTGCAAACAAGAGGCACAAAAGGAGCAGACGGCGGGAGTGTGTTCTTCTGCCCAGCTCCTCCAGCTCAGATGAACATCCATAGAACAATGAAGGATCACAGCATGAAGAGAGGACGATATCTGCAACAGCCTCGCTGTCAATGACACACACTGAAACTCATTAGTAGGGCAGCATTGCTAATACTCTGTCTGTACAGTATATAGCACACAGCAGCTATTCTAACCACTGGTGGGCCTCAGAGCGTCCTCTAGTGGGCTGCGAAGGTACTGGGAAATGGCTAGCTGACATTGGAAAAAAAGGTAATTCATAAAGCTAGCTATTTTTATATCTAAATGTGCTAAAACTGACGTGGGAGAATACCTGAATACGTTAAGTTTGGATCCATAATGATGGGTGAGGGATAGCAGAATATCATGTATTTTGGTCATTACAGCTGACATTGGCATTACACATATTTAGAGCCCCGTTTTCTTTTCGTCTCCTTTTTCTTTGGGAAGGTGGTCTTAGGAATTTCTTTAACAATCAGAAGTGGGCCTGGAGTTAGAAAAGGTTGAGAACCCCTCACATGCAATGTGCTGGATGTGTGCCTGTATGCTGTTTGTCTGACAGCTGGATGAACCACCTCTATCTAACAAGCTGCAGGATAACCTGAAAGCTGAAGCAGTATTACCACATAGCTGCTCAAGGGTCAGTTAGGTCCTGAATTAAATGGTATAGAGCGATCTGAAACAGAACCTTTCACATGTGTTTTTAGACTGGGACCATCTCTATATCTAAATCTCCTCTCTTATTACATTACATCAAAGAAGCCTTTAGGTTTTATTTAGTCATTTGAAATGTGTATTTGTACATCACATAGTACATACTCCTTATTTTGCTCACTCCGTGTATTACTACAATATTTAGTCTCCAGCTCTGGTGACAGTTTTTCTATCAGAGGATCATTTATTTTGTGCTACATTTTGCTAGAATTTAGTTTTATATTCATAGTTAAATAATAATGTGTTGCTTTTACCTGTGAAGGTTTATTAAGTGAATATGTAAGTTGCTGTTGTAAGCAACGCTGTGCGCAGAGTGTGTTGTCGTTAAATGGTACGAACATATGAACACCTGTGTTTTGAAGACGGTTTTTGGACAGACTTTAGAGAGACGATAAATTCCTCGGCTGAAATGCTGAGTGTGCGCTTCTGTTTGAAACAGCGGTTGGATGTCAGGAGGCCTTCTGATACCCGTTTGTGTCGTCTTAAATGTGTCATTTTAAGGAGTTGTGACGAAGATATGCGCTGATCAGGACCGCATATACAATAACAACATCATTTGTTTGTCGACCAACATGTCATACGGTTTCTAGATGCTGTGGTGGGTTGTCGTGGTCATATTGTAACTACATACTTTTTCCCCGAGAGGTTTCCAGCTGCTTTCTCTGGAGCTCGTTAATGGAAATAAAATCTGTGGAACCAACAGTGGCTGGATTGTCTTCATTAGGAAACAGAGAGCTCAGTGTAGAACCAGCTCAACTAAATAAAAGAATAAATTAACTGTAATGGTAGAAATGTGAACAATAATCGAGGGGCCTAAATGAATAAAAAGTAACAAATAATAATACAAATGTGGCTTAATGTCATCAACATGGAATGAAAAACATTTGAAGTATGAACATAAAATGTGAGTAAAAACAATGTAGGTTAATGGCACGGAATAAAGAAAACCTTTAATAATAAAGGCATCAGGAAGTAAAACGATGCAAACAAAGCTTCCAGTTCATAAAAACATTGCTGGTTTTGATCTTTTACTGATTTGATTAATACTTCATTCTCTCCCGTTGATACTGAAAGGTTTGGGGTCTCATCTTGACTCAAACTGTCCTTCACACATTACGGATGTAAATACACACTTGTCCTTATTAGACGGAGCATCCATACAGTAAGAAGAAAACGTGTAAACAGATCCAGGACAATTGACTTGTTTTACTATTTTATTACAAATGTACAGCTTATGAGTTTCCATTACGTTTGACCTCTTTAAGTCATTGTTTCATCTACTTTATACAGTTTTTAACGTCTTCTGTTAAAAGATAACTCTCCCGTCGCCCATCTCCCAAAGTGTAGAGCTGTGAAGAAACACAGGGACAGCAACAGTGCACTGCCAATGGCTGCGTGTCACGTGTGTGTGTGTGTGTGTGTGTGTGTGTGTGTGTGTGTGTGTGTGAGATTCACTGGCTGCAGACTTAATGTTTGTACTTTGTAGAAGGCTTGGTCCAACTGAGAAGTTGAGTGTGTTTGTGACGTTGGAGAGTATGTGCTGAGTCCTGGACATGACGGTGTAGAACGTGTGTTGGACATGAACTGGCGGAGGCCTTAGACATTCATACTAGAGGCACCCTACGTAGTGTCCACTAACTCGGGGAAAGGACTGGGCCATGTGCATTGTTGACCCTCCTCCCGACATTTTTGAGATGACTGTATAGTGCTAAGCCGAAGTGCGCTTCAGACCTTTCCTATTGCCCCATCCCGAATCAAACCCTGCGTCCTGCACCCAATGTACTTGAACGAAGACCTGGAGGGAGGGGGGGGGGGAGGGGGAGTGCGGTACATAATGTAGATCCTACTTCACCCCGCTTGTGTTTGACAATAGAACTGTTGTTCCCGCTCTTCGGTAGGATCGCTACTATGTACACTATAACTACATAAGGGGCTAATACCACAGCATGACCGTATTCACGAGACTCAAAATACCTACGAGTACATTGGTGTCAAGACTGAAGCGCTGAAGGAAGAATTTGGACAGCTCCCGTAGCCTGAAGCCCACTTGGGCCAACAAATAAGACATAAATATCTCGCAGACATACCTAACATATAGCTTAATATAAAATATAGCATGAAAATATATGTTCATATATATATGGCTCTAGTCTAAAGCTTGGGCAATCATGATTGAAGGGACGAGCTCTGCTGCTGGCCCCCCTTGTGTGTGTGTGTGTGTGTGTGTGTGTGGAAGTATCTCTGTTGTTTCAGCAGTCAGTACAACATCACTGTAACTCAGCCAGGAGCTGATGATGATGTCCAAAAGGCAACCGATATCAAACGATGATACATGTCACGAGTCTTCTGGACATGATTTGTTTTGACAGGGTACTGAAGAAAAACAATCCATCCTTCCCTACAGAGACGCGTGCGACTGTGTGAGAGGCTGACGAACACGGACACTCACAGACCCCGAGTGATGATAAGAGGGCGGAGTGGATAAACTAGACACGAATAGAGCGGACAGGGATGTGCTGCCGGTGGTCTAGCGTCCGTCTCTCAAAGTGTTCGGGGCTAATTAAGGTCTAATTGCTTCTTGCTGAAAGGCAGCAGTACGAGAGAAAAAGACTGAGATGTAACAGCTGTTTGGAGGATGAGGTCAATGTTATGTGCAGAGGCCTTCTGAGCACCAAGCCGGATTATAGAATACACCAACGCGAGAACAACCAACTATTAAAGCCACAAAGACTTTGAGAAACAGTCAGTGGTGACGGTAAACTAGAAGAGGACGGTCCTCCTGCCAGCAAGGAGAGAATCTTTAGATCCCGTCTGCGTACTTTGTTACAGATGTGACCTTATTTGTTCAGGACACAGTACAACAAGCGAAGGGGAAGAGCGCTCTCTTTTTGAAAACACACAACAACAAAAAAAAGAACTTTAAAAACATCTTCGTTCCCAATGCCGTCTCCCATTGGCAGAGTTCAGAGATGGTGAGCTAGAAGTGAACACTTCTGTGGCCCAGATTAGCAGGCCGTGACGGAGAACCGAGCGGCGTGATTGTGCTTGCCAGACAGTCTGAGAACTGAACATAATACACGGCAAACTACATCAAGCACTCATGAGCTGGTTAAATCCATTTCAAATGAGCGTATTTTCTCAGGTGAAACGATGTGACGGGTATCTATCATCACTTTTACTTTTCAGGGTGCTGGATCTGGTGCTTTCCACAGGACTACTTAAACTGCAAACATACCAGGATGTGCGTCAATGTGACGTTTGGGGGGGGGGCCCAAATATCATCCTGCTTGGCACAGCAAAAATGAATATGGGATTGATTCTGAGATGATTCCACTGGCTCTGTTAAATGAGGCAATTGATACGATACGTCAGGACCTAACGACAGCTGAGGACACATGAGGAGAGCATTTTGATCCGGGGGCCTGTCATAACGCACCAAGGGGCTTTCGGTCTGACAGAAAATCAAAAACAAAAACAAATCTCCCCCCAACACCCTCTCCCCTTTTGGCAACCGTTCAACCCCTTGGCCACAGGACACCTCGCGTCATGAAGAAACACCCTCAACTGTGTGTGTGTGTGTGTGTGTGTGTGTTTTCTTGAATCCCAGTTGAGCACATACTCCCACCACTAAATGAGAATCATATTTGAAACAATAAAATAAACATACATACACAGTTAAATCAAGATGACAGTAAAAATATCAATACAAAAAAAAACAAAAAACAATAGGCATGATAAACGACAACAATAACTCAAAATTATTCCAGTGTAAGTGTTTTGTTTGTGTCAGTAATCTTTGTCCTCAGAGGTGCAGACCAAACCAATCTGCGTATTAAAAAACATCAAAGAAAAAAGAAGAGAGGAAAGAAATTAAAACATGCCAGATCATGCTGTGTACCACCGACAGTAGGGGGCACTGGGTCGGAGAAATGCTGGAGCCCCCCCCCCCCCCCCCTCCGGCAAAAAGCTAACCCAGGAGGAAGCATCTTGAGAGCCTGGGTGGGGTGATGAGTAAGGTGGAGCCGGATGGGTCCCAGGGGGTCTTTTCTCTGCACCGCAAGCGCATCCTGTCTGGGACGGGGTAGGAGACGGAGGAGCCTCGTGTCGGGTTGGAGTGAGAGAGAGAGAGAGAGAGAGAGGGGGAGGGGGGGGGGGGGAGGAAGGAGAGAATGTCCCAACTCCACCTGACGGAGGGATGGAGATGATGTGGCGTAGCTCACGGTAGGTCGATACCTACTTCCCTCTCTCGCAGCATACACTCCCTCACTCTCTAGCTCAGGTAAACAGGGGGCGGGGGGGGGGACGAGTGACGGGTAAGAATAAATAAAGCGGTAACATCTCCGGATCCAGTTCACTGTACATCGCCGTCGTTGTGTTTTTCACGTATGCTTGTCACAGTTTTTAGCGGTTAATTATACACATCTGATTCCAACAGTTTCTTTAGCTTGCAGCAGGCTGTGGGACCCTTCTACTTGTCCTTCCCTACTTTCTCTTCCACACTTGTGGATTTTCTCCTTCGGTCCTCTGTAGTGTTTCTACTAAACAATCAATTCTCTTTGCTTTCATCCGATTCCTTTCCCATGCATATTACAAACTTCTTCTTTCCTCATTGCGCCCATCGTTCTCCCGGTTACTCCCCCTCCCTCTTTCTAACATCTACAGTGTGATCAGGTTTTCCCTCCGTCTCCCCTCTTCCTGCTGTAGAAGCCCCTCCCATCCCTCTTGGCCCACCCATGCATTAATGCGTTCCCTCTCCCCTCTCCATCCATGCATTTGTTGGGTCACTGTTTCTTCTCTCGAGTGGTGATGGTGACCAGTTGCTTGGCAGCCTTGGCGATGTCGTAGGCGCACTGGATGACCTGCTGAGTGAGGAGTTGGTAGTCCACCGCGGGGCCCCCGGGCTCCGAGGGCGCCGCCTTGCGGCACTCCACCTGCAACCGCGAGGCACTGGACGCCAACAAGCGGAGGGAGCAGTGCACTGCATCCAACGCCGGGCGCTACGGAGGAATGAAGGGAATCAAAACTCAACTCACATAGTGTAAACAGATCAAGACAGATGAGAAGAGACACACCGAGACAACGAGAGGATAGAGACACACGAAGAACAGAAATACGGGGAACTTACTTTGGGGAAGAGTGAGGCCATCTCAGTGACAGCTGAGTGGATCTTCTCAGAGCACGGAACAAAGCTAAAGAGGAGAGAATTTACTTTATTTTGCTTAGTAGCTGATGAGCTGAAAGAGGCAACAAGGTTGTCTGGTACTAAATGATGCTTTGAACTATTACAGACATTTTTATATACGTCCAAAGTACAACCACAACATGAGTGCACAACTCCCTCAACAGTGGCTATCGCAACACTAACAACCGCATTCACCCGGTGCAGCTGTTAGTGAGTGTGTACAAGAGAATTTCTGAAAAGATGATTCTGGCTCTAGATGTTCCTGTGACTTCCCAATGTGTTATCCAATCAAGAGGATCACTTGTCAGCGAGGATACAATGAGTATTGTTTATTCTAAGGCAGACAACATGTTTTTCGTGTCACGTTTTTCCCCCTCTCTGGGTAGTCTTACCTGTCGTGTTTGAACTCCTGAGCAGCCCTGAGCAGCTCCTGGATGTTCTTGGTCACCTGCTCAGTCTTCAGTATGACGTCCTCTGTGCAGGGCAAGGTGGGGTCCGGCTCCCAGGCGTCCCCTCCTCCCTCCTCAGAGTCCCCACGACCTTCCTCCTCACTGCTGCGGCCCATACTGACGAGAGAGACACATAAATACACCTTAATCAACACCTTGTAAAAAAGCCGTCACAGAGGACATTAACCACCCTGAAACACTGGAAGAGTCCAACATCTTAAGAGACAAACTGTTGTTTTCTCATTAACGACTGATAGTAAAGATCATTAACCCTCTCTGTGTGTGGGCCGAATTTACAGGACTGCATAGTAACAACACACAAACATGGAGCAAATAAAGTGAAATATACATTTTCAGAATGATTGTAAAGGTGAATTAATGACAAAATGTTTAGATTAACATAGATAATGCCATTCCCGTTAGCAGATACGTAACAATAGTGTCTGCAGAGAACCTGCCCTCTGCCTGCATTTTCTTATTTTGCAGAGTTTGGGACGTTTCTGAAAAAAAACAGATGAATAGCGAGGCAAAACGGCAAGCGGACAAAGAGTTTTCAAAACCAGAGTAAATCTGGGGTTGACTTTCACTATCGCTGTCACATGTGATGCTGCAGGTGGTGCAATGAGCTGTCAGGGGGCATGCTTCTCTGGGGGGAGGAGGGGCCCCAACTTTGACTGTTATTAGCAATTTATTACACTTTATTACACCATTTCCCAAAAGAATCACAGAATAAAACACACTCATCAACGACTTGCAGTGTGTGTCTGACCTTAGCGAGAGGTCGTATGTCTGTGTGTTGTCGTAGTCGCTGTCAGTGCCACTGCCGTGCTTCTCTGATTTCGTCACCTGAGGAAAGAAACAGAGCAACAACACGCTCCATCAGGGCAATTATCAGCCACCTCACCAAACCTCCTGAGCCGTTCACTCCTGCAGAGCTTAACGAATAACTCCTCCCACAAAGTTCAAGCATTCGTTTCCAGTGAATGTGATGATTTCAACAAGAAGTCCACTAAGTTGTGTACATTTTAAAAAGTTGTGTCAAATCATCGGTTTGAATATTCTTTTATGAAATGCAAATAATTTGGGGATGTTTACATTTGAAGCCCAATTTGGATGATGAAGTTTGCTGTAATAAAAAATCCAATATTCCAAGCTTTGCAGTGTCTGTAGGAGATGGATTTTGACACAAAAATGTAAACCATATGTCTAGAAACCAAGCCGGTAGAACTCACCATGTATCGGCCCATCTCTGTAGATCCAGACAGATGATGGCCTCCATACGGCGCTGTACCACCCTTCCGTGCCTGTGAAAAGGAGGGGAACACACGGACGGGGAGAGGAAGAGAGTGGTGGAGGGATAAAGATGAGAGGAGAAAGAGAGATGTGTGGACGAAGAGACGGGAGAAGGGAATGAAAGATCAGCAGACAGAGATGGATGAAGAAACGGGGGGGGGGGAAATAAAGAGTGAGGGGACAGAGAGAAGAGATGCTTTTATAAACAGCAGAAAAAACAAGATGAATGAGCCAGTGAGAGCTGCGGCAGATCAACTCGGCAGCTCACCCATCATCCCCTCAAGACCGCATGCCTCTATAGTTATCTAACACTGAAATGCAAAGAACACTGTCAACTAAACTAGCTGGTGAGGAAGGACTGCACACATCACGTCTAAAATGGACTACACACATACTAACGTTGATCTCCATTATGATAATGCATAATGAGCAGCAGTGGGGCACAGTTGCATGTGAGAGAATCCTATTATACTATTCGATGAAATGGCAAACAATGCAATGACAGAGAGAATGCTTACATCCAGAGGATGCACGGCTGCACTGCAGTGAGCAAAGGGACAGACAGGTGAAGAGACAGACAGACAGAAAGGAAACAGACAAACAGGTAAATCTTGGTGTACGGAGATGGAGACTCGGACACGACTCCATGGAGGTCTCCCTAGAATGGCTGACAGATGTGGTTGAGTGTCTGCATCCTGTAGCTTTCTGTTAGTTAAATGCTGCCGAATGCTATAACTGGTCAAATGTCCTTCCCTTTGTGTGTGTGTGTGTGTGTGTGCACTCACATGTGTGTGAACAAAGCAAAGCCTGAATAAATTAAGCAGCTGTCCAGAAGCAGGAGCACTAACTGGGAGGTGAAAAAGGGTTGAGAAGGTGAAGATCAGAGGGTACCGAGCAGGCCGGAGAGCGGAGGAATCAGAGGCGTCCCCAGGCAACCAATCAGAGAGCATAACCCCTATTTCCCATCTTTCTCCTTCACGCCACAGTTATGCACTTCACCCTTCATGGTGCTACAAATCAGAGGCCGAGGTCTTATTGTTATTAGATAAACTTCACATTTAAATAGGGTTCAAGCGCAACTGGGCCTGTTAAAGAGAAGGATCGGGAACTGAGATGCAGGGAGGGGTAAAGTCGAAGGGAAATAGAGAGATCAGGATTGGACTGTGACCCGTCAATCAGGCCGGAGAGAGCCAATCACGGCCACCGAAAGGAAGGTGGGAAGTAGAAGGGGGCCGGGGGAGTTCTAACTTACGTTGGCTGTGTTGAGGGGCTGCAGGCGGGCTGCCAGGGAGTCCAGGACTGGGGGACCATGGGCCGTGGGGCCGGGGGCCGCCCCCGGCTCGTACATTGAGAAGGCCTGGCGGTCCCTTCGGTGGGGATGGGAGTTGGGGGCGACCGAGGAGGGAGCCGACAGCCCCGGGGGGTCCCCTCCTGTCCCGAACCCACTCAGGCCCCCTCCGCCTATTCCTCCTCTCATCCCGCCCCCATGCCAGTGGCCTCCTCCGCCCCCCCCTCCTCCTCCGCCAGGTCCCCCTACCCCATGGCCAGCTGGCCCCCCAGCCTGCTGGCCCCCCCGCAGCGCACTGTTCTCTGTCTGCATCCGCGTGATCTACAGGAGAGGAGGAAGGGAGCAGGGAGGGAATGAGAGGATGGAGGGAGGGATGGAGGGAGGGACATGGGGAGGTTGAAGGGAAGGGAGGGGGCGTCAACTGAATGGTCAAAGACAAGCATCCAAAATCACAGGTACAGTAAAAGGCTCACACAAGCTCATACATGTTAACTCACATCAGCACCGGGGAGGGAGGGAATATGTAGTAAAGACACTTAAATAGGTTACATGTCGAAGTAGGGATTAGTTTTTGGGAATGGGATGGAAGAAAAGCATAGATACGTGTATGTGTATGTGTGTGTATATATAAATATAAATATATTGTTTTCAATGGTAAATGAGGGCTCACCTGCACTGAGGTACTTTAACCTCAGTAGTTGTTATCTGCGGTGTTTGTGCACACAAGAGAGTGCTTACAAGTTCAATGCGTCACTAAATCCTCAAGTCACATTACGAAAATAAACACATGAATGAATCATGGGTCACATAAGCTGACACTAGCAGCCACTAATGAATACGACGAACTAATGATGATGACGACTCGCATAAAAACCAAATGAAGCGACCACGAAGGAACGTTATTAAGTGAAAGCTGTCTGAGCTGAAAATGAGTATCTGTCGCAGCCCTCGCTCCGCATTAGAATGACGTCTGCTTTAGTTACTGAATCACACTGAAAAGCTGTAACCACATACATCTTCCAGGGACAACATTGGAGGAAAATGACAAGACTGTCAGGAATAATACATCAGCTTACAAAGACATTAAAATATTCACTTGTCTCTCCATCATCCTGCCCTCCTTCTGTCTGAATCAATTGTTCCTTCTCATTTTGCCACCCTGTCTAATCTTCAATACTCTCCCTCTTTGTCTAGGCTGCATCCTCTATCTGATTTAATAATATGTAACTTCTATATTTAGGTTCTTGTGTCGACCTTTTTAAGAAACAATTGATGCTGACCTTTCTCGCTTCATCCCATCTCTCTTTCCTGCCCCCCTTTGTTCTCTACTCTTATCAAATAACGTAAGAAGTGAGCTAAACTCCCACTTTCTGCTTTCTCCTTTGCTCTGTACTTCTCAACATTCTGCTGTGGTTAAGGTTCTGCACAAGCTGACCCCCTGACCTCTTGTCTCTGCCTGTCCTTTCCTCCGCCCTCGCCCTCCGTACTCCCTACCTCCTTCTGGAGCCGCCGGAGCTCCTCGCTCAGGTTGTTGTTGACCTTCATCAGTTGCTGCACCTTGGCTTCTGAGGAGGCCAGAGCCTTCTTCACCTCCAGGTACTCCTGCAGGGTGATGGGGCCGTCTGACAGGTCTGATGAGTCCATACTCTGGATTGATAGGACATGCAGGCAGGCAGACAGATGGACAGAAAGAAAGACAGACACACAGACGGGTGGACAGAAAGGCACAGACAAAGTGAGGAAACTGACATAGGGAGACTTGGGAGGCTATTCCAGGGTAAAAACCCAATGTGGAACACCTCATATCTCTATGAATCTGCTGTTAACTCACCATTCTATCTTATATACAGTATGTAATGTATGCAGTCTTTCTGCGGAGGTACTATGAGGAAGGATTCGGGGTTAGGAAGTATGAATTAGTGCCTTTTAAACTGGATACAACACAGCTTATAACTGTGTGAGTGTGAGAGGAAGTGGGCTGGCATGCAGCCTGGAGGGTCAGCACTACAGCTGATCACACACACACATATAGACAGTGGTGCCTCAGTTCTTGCTCCCAAGGCAACATCTGGGCCCACTTCCTGTGACCCCCCGGAGCATGCTCAAACACATGTCTTTACCACTCCCTAAAAGGCCGCATAAAACATCTTTCATTGACTATTCCTAAGAGCTCTTTGTTTACAATTCATCCACCTCCGACCCAATCCATTTCTATTTTACTGTGATGCCTCCACTTAGTCCTATAGATAACACAATGCATAACTGAACACACTGACATTTGATACGAGCGCAACAAATGAATGCACATATTTTTAGAGTGCAGATGGGAGTGGAACCTCACACTTGCGGTTTGTCAGAGTTCTGCCCAATGAGCTAAACAAGTCCACAGGAAAAGGAGATAGTTACTGGTTTAGCCGTTTACTTTGTCATTTCTACCACTCCCACTCTGCACCATTTCTCCCCTCTTTTCCTCTCTCGCTCAATCTCTTCCCTCTCAGTACACACTCTCTCTCTCTCTCTCTGTGTGTATGAAACAATGCCTCTCTGACAATCACTCAGAATAGCTGATGATGTCACTCAGGAGCTATGTGGCGGCCCTGACTGTGGCCACTCCCCGCAAAGCATGCTGGGACAAGCAGTCATGAAGAGGAAACCCTGGAATATCTTTGCTAGCTAATGCGACTGCTTTTCCAATATCCTATTCGAGAGGAACGTGACTGAATTGCCGAGTAACATTTTCAAACTCCTTGTGTGTCGGCCTGTGCAGAGTTGTGTATTATCAAAACTAAACGATGAGTGTGCATGCGTGTGTTTTAGTACTATACCTTTGCACGGTTGCTGCGTTGCGTGTTGTTGTTGTTCTGGGTGGTCAGCTCGCTGTCTGTGTCTTCATCCGACGCTACGCTGTCGTAGTCATGCTGGTCATCGTCAATGCCCAGATCTAATGGGTCTGACAAAGCAAAAAATGTACATCTATTACACTACTCAATATAAAGTGTAGCAGCCCTCCTCTTTCTTTTCATCTCTGCCTTTAGGAATGCTCAGACTGATAAGACTGCTCACTGATGTCGGGCCAGCTTCTTTTTTTACAACTTATTTCACCGGGGGTTTCCATGTTGGTTTCACATCAGAACCAGTTGTTAGATTTATATTCAGAGAAAGATATACATGTAAATGTAACTCTTTAACAACGAATCCCAAAGAAATCACCCTTCTTCCCTAAGTTGCTGGACTGGAGCCCGTTCAACATGTTGCTGCTTGGAACAATAATCACGTTTGCTTCAAAGCTCCACATTGTTGTACAGAACGGTGTTGCAAAAAGTCATGTGAACTGACATATCCATCTATATTTGTAACTAGGTTAAGTTATATGCCCTTGTTTTTTTTTTTTGCTATTCTTTAAAAAGCTTAATAATTGCCTTCAGCCCTGCGTCCTAATTTGTCTGTCCCTTCCTCCCAGTGTCTCACCAGTAGGGCTGCTGAGTCCTTTCCCCTGCTGTCTCCTTTTGGCGTCACTCAGGATGTCGATGATGAGCGTGGCAAACTCCCGCGCGTTGAAACGAGCCAGCTTCTGACGGCCCTGAGAGCGGAACGAGTCAGGAGTTAGAACTTGGGGTTACTGGCATGAAAAAGGTCTTGAAGTTGTCTCATCAGTTGTGTGGAATACAGATACAATCCAGCCCACAGTTAGTGGTTCGCTGCCTGTGGGACTGCTGTGGTCAACGACCATGTGATGTGGAAAAATACAGTCATACTTTAACACTCATCACACACACCATCAGAAGTATGCTCACACACACACACACACACACACACAAACACACACGAGGAAAGAAACCGTGCAATTACGCGAGCATGCTGGCATCCATAGAAGAGAATAAAAAGTCCCTTTCAAATGAAGTGCTAATCTGGAAGTACTGCACAGAGCGATGTGTTATTCATAACATATTTCTTTGGAAGACAAAAAGCAGGTAAAAAGTTCAACTCTAAATGCGTGCGAGTGTGTTTAACACCATAAATAGACAACACTTACTGACTACAGTGAAGTGCCCAATCAGGGGAAGAGCAAACATGAGCGACGCAGGTGTGTTTTTTATGGTGTGTGTTAGAAGTCAATGTTTACACTAATGAGCCACACAGATGAGGAGAAACTATGTGAGAGGACATATGGGAATTCTCTCTCACACACACTCACAGAGAGAGTGAGGGAAAGAGGGGGGGGGGGGGGGGGGACACAGATGGATTACATCTTTTCCTCCTCTTTCACAGGCGAAGAATATCCCTCGTCAATTTCACACTCATTCTCGGCCTCCCCCCAAAACACATACGCGGTCCAACTGTCTGAGATATCCCTATGCTCTTTTTTTGCTCGCAAGTTCTTTCACCGTAGTTTCTTCTTTTTCTCAGTTTCATGATTGTGCACAGGTAAGAAATATCTACAACACCAACGTATACGAGTGCATGCATGCCACCTGTGATTGTCTGCACTATAGGCTTGTGCATGTATGAGTGTGTGTGCGTGCGTGTGTTTACCTGGTTGCGTGTGGCAGAGTATTCAGGATTGACTGGAAGGAAGGGCACCGCGCTGCGCTCTGTTACCAGAGTGCTGTGGTTCTGGGTCGTAAGCCACACTGGAGACACAAATATGAAGCAAAAAATAAGTCTGTGTGTGTTTAACAAGGAACACCCAGTCCATCCACCCACACATGCATACAAACCAAAAAAACATACAGTAGGTCCTAAAACTGAATTCCGGCCCCTATAATCCACCGTTGTGATTTGAGCCCTCCCCCTGTGTGTGTGTGTGTGTGTGTGTGTGTGTGTGTGTGTGTGTGTGTGTGTGTGTGTCTTTGTATCCTTGCCACTTACCTGCGGTGCTTCTGTCAGAAAGCACAATTTGACTGCTACTGCTACTGAAGGAAAAGAGAGAGAAGAAATGGAGAAAAAGAGAAGGAGACAGAGCGAGAAAGAGCCAAGGAGGAGGAGAGACTCAAGAATTTCGGAGGCCCTTCCTCGCTCCGTCTCTCCTCCTCCCTCTCTCTCTCCTTCAACAGTCACTTTCCTTTTCTCCTCACTCTGTCCTTCGAATTCACTCAACATCTATTTTCTCTTCCTCTTTCCTTCATGTCACTGATGTCATGTTGGGGGTGTTTTGTATGACTTTAAACATCTAGTTTCCATATAAGGACAGAGTCAGCACACATGACAGATATGTCTGCTTCATAGAAGGATGTGACGAGGGAGGAGATTAGGCTCACCCGCATCGTTTTCTCTGCGATCGACCTCGTCATAGACGTCCATCGCCAGCTCCTCAAACAGCCGGTTGTTGAGCTGTCACACACACACAAGCAAATTGAGCCCAGATATATATTAACAGGTGTATTGGTACATGCATACACATCAGCGCTGCAGACGCCAGTGTGAGAACCAGGAGACAGCAGAAGAAAACAACCTGATGTGCAGTCACTTAGCTGAAAATGTTAAGACTACATTTTATATTTACTGCCTCATTTTGACAATATCACTCTCAAAATCATATTTATCTTTGTTGTTGTAATTTTACTATTTCTATTTTAGTCCACTTTTTACTGTATTTATTTACCTTACTCTTATTGCTATTATATTCTATTTTATACTTATTTTACACTTAATAATTGTTATTCTATTGTTCATACATGTTTATATCTTTATTATTCTTCTGTCTTAATCTTTGATCAGACTCTGGCTCAAGAATTTCCTTCAGGATGAATAAAGTTCTGTCTCATCTTATTTATGCTGAAACTTCTGCGTGATGATCTGCGAGTACTTTAAGTACTTTAAATGTTGATAACCGACCATCAGCTCTCAGTTTTTTTGGATTACCGAAATGTGGAGCTGAACAGATGGCCCTGGAACGGACAAACAGAACTTTGGAAAGGAACAGAAAATCTGGCTGATACACCAACCAACCTTTTGAACCAATGTTTCTTAATTACTCTCTGTTTACATTCATTTCAAGGACACAAGAAAACTTGCTCAATTTATTGACTAAAAACTTACTTGACAATTCTTACCATTTTCTGTAATGTAAATGCACAACAAGTCATCATTCAAACCTCACAAGTCAATCCAACTCACCGCTTGGAGCTTCTTCTTGGCAGCCTTGGCCAATTCTGAGAGGTCCAGACTAAAAAAAACACAGAGAGCAACAGTCAGACAGTCACCACAAAGATGCAGTGGAATGAAGAGGCGGAGGGAGAGGTTCGTGAGGAAGACATGGATATGGAGAGAGTAGCAAGAGGTGAGGGGATGGGAAGGGAGTTTGGTTCGAACAAGGGAACGGGGAGGATACATTTAGGGTGGGATGCCTTGGGTGTAATGGAGACTGACATTTAGAGCGGTCTAAACCTGACAGCAACTGTACAGACACAGGGACAAAGTGCATCTGTGATTTTGCAAGCTACAGCGCTAGAGCGCTAAAAACTGTAAAATAGCTGCACATATTTATGTCAGTCAACTTTCCTACAATATGTTGCTCTAGACTCAAATACGTTAGACTGTAATTAAGTTGAATTCACAGATATAAGAGCTAGAAATCAATCATCTTTAATCTTATTTCTGGACAAACTATTGTTTATGTGGCCACATGCTAGTGTGCAAGGTGAATATATGGATATGACTGGTGTGATTCTCCGGAGCACAGCAACACCTTACTTACTGCAGGAGGCCCTCTGTCTCTATTTCCTTTCAGCTTTTAGTCATCGAGACTTTTTCCCCCTCATAACTAGCTGTGCAGCTGTATTTTCGAGTGATAACAGATTAAGACCTAACAATCTCCCCACTGTGAAACCGCTGAAGAAGAAGATTGTGGTGTACAAGAAACATCTATAAAAGATGGGGTAGCAGACAGAGGGGACTGAAATGAAGGAAGAGATTGTGGGGGGGAAAAAAGGAACAAGGAAAGTAAAGATACCTCTGTGTCGGGCACTTAGGACGAGCTCTGGCTCCACCAAGCGCAGCGAAATGGAGAGAACAGAAGACGAGTGAGAAAAAGGAAGAAAGAGACAGAAAGAGGGGTAGAGAGGCCACATCAAAAACGCTTCAATTGTTATTATCAAGAGGAACCATTTACCAGAACAGAACAGATGCAAGTGGAGTTAGACGGCAGCTCAGAAGTCAAATACTTACTTACATATGCGAGTGTATTTTTAGGCTGCTTCTCTGACTCAGCTGAGAAAACCCCAGCACCCATCAAACATTTTGAAAGAAGCTGTGCCAAGTAGCACTGAAGTTGATTTATCATAACCTGACTGTGCACTTCTGCACCTCTCAAATCAAAACCTGCAGTTTAGGAGTTATAAACCAAGCACACCTCAAGTATCTAAATCACTGCGGGTACCTGTAATAGCTTCGATCGGCATTCACGATAAACAGCTGCCTTTCATAGAGACCTCCTTTAATTACCTCCTTTTTTTTGGGTGGGGTTACATATACTGTGGTGCCACCCTCTGGTCACAACACTAAACTGCATCAGTATCAATTTACCCACGCCAGGGAGACGCAGTGAAAAGAGTAATGGAAGTATAGTCAGGTAGCTACACAGTCCAAGTATACCAACAAAGACACTTCATGCAATCAAACCACACCATGCAGGCAAACGCAAGGAAAGTATAACCAATGTATTACTAAAACAATAGCGTCATGGTGCATACCTGTCTGCCATTTGAGGAATGATATAATGGCCATTCTTGTGATCTGAGGAGAGGGAGAGGGGGGGAGGAAAGAGGAGAGGAGACTGAACAACTGGATAAAAGCTACCGCATAGGTCACTGAGGTTAACTGCAATGTACAAGGGCATGTGAGGCGCACACGAACGGGTGCAGTGGGTTACCTGGACGCCGTCCACAAAGGTAGAAAGCTAGTCTGTCCGTCAGTTCGTACTGACACTCTACCAGCCGATCTGCTAGCTCTATATGGCCCGCCTGCCTGGAACACAAGACACAAACAATTCCACCTTCTTGTTGTGTTTTTGCTTTTCCTCTCACCATTCTCCAATAGCAGGTTCCATTTGAGATTTGATTTAAATGCAAACAGTGTTATTAGTGAAGTGCGTGTCCAGCGTTTTGTACCTCGCGTAGTCCATAGGCGTGCGTCCGTTGATGTCCGGTGCTCCGGGGTCAGCACCGTACACCACGAGCAGCTCGGCCTGCAGGATCTGCCCTGCCTTGGCCGCCACATGGAGCGGGGTAGTGCCTTTCTCCTGAAGTTGGACACGCAAACAGAGTCAGGACAAGAGACCTGGCATAAAGAGAGTAACTGAACAGCACGGCTAATTTCTAGACGAAGTGAGTCAGCGAGTAGATTTTGTCCTGACCGGGTGGAAGAAGTTGGCCTGAGCGCCGAGGGACAGCAGCCGAAGACACGTCTCCAAACTCCCTGTCCGCACACTCGAGTGTAGTTGCTAATTAAGAAAGCAGAGAGGAGAGGAGAGAGAGGAACACAGAGTGTCGGGGGTGGACATATTAAACATTGTGAAGAGACAGAAACAGACAGAATCCCCTTATTAGCCCGATGGAGCTCCACAGCATTAGAGATCATCATTACATCCTGCTGTGTCATTCAGACCACTTCCTGCCAGGCAGTTAGCGTGCATGAGTGTGTGTGTGTGTGTGTGTGTGTGTGTAGAGATGCACATGTACGAATGTGAGGTCTCCCACTGATATCTTTAAATAAAACATAATTTGTGCTTACACATGCAGTTCAGCAATATGGAATATCTGAACGGGCTAATTATGTCGAAACCCTGCTGTGAAGTACTGAGCCCTCACCTTACTGAGGTCCTTGGTAGTGACGCCGTCATCATCACGGCAGGGCAGCTTGTGCACAAAGGCCAGCATCTGGTATTTGGCTCTGATGAACTCAGACTTAGTGGGACTGGACCAGAGTAGAAGATAAGATGGTTATCAATAAATACTTAATTAATCCCTCTTTGGGGAAATTTAATTTTTCCACTCCGTTGCTATTTTTTCGTTACACACAGAGGCCCAAAATAAACACACATGCATACACAGGATGTATAGAGAGGCATTCTTTTCTGTACAGAGATGTCAAAGTGATGCCACACTCAGGCGCTCTGAGCAGTTAGGGGTTGCTAAAGGGCACCTCGGCAGTACCTAGGAGGGGAACCGGCACCTCTCCAGCTACCGCTCTAAACTTGAACCGGCCACTACTAGCTACTGCCGCCCCACGACATTCAAACCTCAGAAAAAGTGCATTAATCTGTGTTTCAGTTTCAAGTTTTTTACTGAATGCCACAAACAGCTGATTTGTATTTTGGAGTGAGAAGCAGTTCAAGCTTTGAGTTCCCTTTATCTCCTCCTCCTTTGATTCTTAAGAACTCGGCTACACACCTAAACAAGACTGCGGTTTCTCAGCAAAGCCTGAGTTCCTTCACATCTTACTGAATGAGCCACAACTGATGGGTTACTACTGGTTTCCTGCTTGTTTTACAAAGACAGTTACACAATACTGTAAATGTTAAGGGATTAGGCAGAATGTGCTTCCACACAGTAGTGACGTGACACATTAAGTTCAAGGAACAAAAGATGTTGTGCAGGTCCAACTCCTGATCTCATGACACTCCCATATTCACATTTCAACCCAAATGAAGCACTGCAAACCTACAACGACAAACCCTATCCTGTGTTTAGATACACAAAAACCCTGAGAACAGAACAATATTCATTAGGACGGCGTTACAAGACTACGAGACGACTGTTTAGAGGGCATTAAGGAACAATCGGGTGCAATAGCTCTTCGCCACTGCAAACAGCAGTTAAAGGTTATATAGCATTCCTGTGCAGCAGGGACAATCATTTCCCACAGCAAAAGTGTGATAGTTTTGTTCTGTGTATTTTGAGCCTGTAGGGAGTATACTTACTGGACTTTGTCCTGGGGGTTGGGTTTCCTACGACCGCTCTGTACCTGAGCAGGGTCCAGGAGACTGTGTTCCCATATGGAGTTGGCCCCGTTACTGGCCAAGGTCTGGACCATCTGAAACCCACATGCAGCAGGGTCTCAGTGACGGTTCACCGCAATGCAAGTAAATTATAAGAATAACCTGGTGTCCCCTTAAAGCCCAAATGCTATATTGTTTGTTTTCATGACCAAAAAGCTAAAAAAAAAAAAAGATGTACAAACAGATGAATATGCATATATTTGAACAGAAATAAAGAATATACAACAACAAAAAAAAACAGATGGAAACCCTGTGGGAATGGATTTGCTTCCCCAGTGCGGAGTCAGATTTCTGTACTAGTCGTCACCTTCTGGACCTCAGGTGGTGCATTTGCTTCAGCTTAATTTACCCTTCCTTTCTCAGCCTTACCTGCAGCAGTGCGGGAGGCCATCCGCTGTGCCTCAGGTGCTTGACTATGGAGATATGGCGGCCCAAGCTGCGGTGGACTGAACAGCATTCATCACAGATCAGGACCCCGCGGTTGATGCTGGTCCAGCCCGGGTCTGACAGGGAAACAGAAAGAGATGAATGCTATTACCATATTATATATTACTGGTTATAGCAGCTTGGTACGAGACCAGTGCCTCACTGGCTGTGCCAAACGTCAGATCTACTAGTTTATGACAAAAACAGAGGTTTCCATAACAGCATTTGGTATTTGTTTTAGTCTGGTCAGTGTGATATTACAGTGGCGAGCATAATGCTGGGGGGAACGTCACTTCTTTCAACCCGACATTGGAATAGATGAGTGTGAATGAGCTCAGAATGGGCCATAGAGTCATAGAGTCTGGGTCCCATTTATGCCCCCAGGAGCCTGATGTGATGAAAAGCTCACAACTCCTATGGTCTGCAATATCAAAAGAATTATATGCAGACGTAGATGCACATGATGCATTCACACACACACACACCTACTGTCTGCATTAGTCACTCTCAGGCAGGGATAAAACTGTCTGGGCTTAGGAGCTAAAATAGTCCATCATCAGATGAGCTGACATGCTTGCAAGTGTTTTCGCCCCGCAGAAAAAGTAGCAGCGATGCTAAATGGCTTCGATAAGAGCTACAGCCTAGTTTAGAACAGTAGCCCGTGGGCTTTGAAGGCTGGACTGCAGCAATTTAATTCCTTAATCTTCGTAATAAATATAAAAACTCCCACAGGCTACGCTATCCGCTTGGCTCGCTGGATCAATATGAGGATACACCATTAAGCTATTAGACCTGAAATTATTGGCAGCGGGTATTGGCCAAATCTGCAGCATGACATAATTTAACCTAAAGTTGGTCCAATTTATTAATAAAACATGGACATTTGTTTTTAAGCCTGCATAAAAACATGTATTACAATAAGTATTAATGGTGCTGAAATAAACACTGTAACTTTTGCTTGCACATAATTACATCATTTGTTTCTACACTAAAGCTTAGCTTTAATTCAATATCCAGAAGCAACATGTAGGTCCGCTTGCTTCATCTTCTCTAAGTTTTGCTTTTTAAACCCGACCAAACACCGGTCACAGCGTCAACAGAATCATTTGACAACACAGCACGATGAAGGAATTAGACGCCACTATCAAACTGCTCTAAATGCTTGCATGAGAGCTTATTATACAATTGCATCTGTGATCAATAAAGAGTTTACTATCATGACAACGTGATTCATTGTTGCTGTAAACTGTGCAGATTGCCACGGCATGACATTAAAGCCTCCTGAGGCTTGGCTTGGGAGTATCAGTGGTCCTTTGTAGCCATGCCATTGAGTTGTCCCCATGACACGAAGCCAGGGTAGTAGGGAGGTGGCTTGTCACCAGTGGCTAGGTCAGCACTTTGCAGAGCGCACTGCGTGCGTGTGCATGTCGTCGTAAGGAGGGGATACATGAAAGGAGCTGATGGTAGTAGAAGAAATATACAGCTCGTAACAGGTACACCAACGCAAAGAAGCCCACCACCATTATGAAAAACTGTGTATTAATCTGAGAAAACCCAAGTGAAGAAACAATTACTTTGCAACATTCTCACACACACACACACACACACACACACACACCATACTGTAAATTGCTCTGGCATTCAAGGAAACTGGGGTTGTTTAGTGCTGGTCAGTTTATGCAAGAGGACAGACAGCAGGAGGGTTAGTAAATATAATAGTAGCAGGAATGAGGTCCAGGTCGGAAAGCAGAAGCAAGGTGCAGCCGGCATGCTTTTGAACACTGAGCAGTAGAGCTTTATGACAGTTTTGCACACACAGAGAGACACTGCTATCAGGGGGAGCAGCTGTGAAGAGGGCAGCTGTAGAAATGCATGTACAGACGAATCAATGTAAGCAACACACACACACCAATGAACAAGTGCTTTAAACTAGACATGAGGGCATGTGAGGCTACAAGGTAGAGGCATGAGAAGGGATACCAAGGTTGACTTGGCACTACCTCACTTTCTGACAAACACAGATGGGGTAAACGAGGTAAACAAATCCACAAACACGGATACTCATCGTAGTGGTCATACAATATGGGCAACATGTTGCTTTTCTCTGGTGAAGTCAGAACATATTTATTCGTTTCGACTTCATTGTGAATCAGGTTAAATGTTCCACTTTAGGGTGGCTTTCAAATTAATTCCCTCAGCGTTTGTAAAAATGTAATTTCTCAACTACGGAGAAGACTAAAAATACAGTGAAATAAATGAGTATTTTATAGAAAGCTTAACTCAATGAGGTAAGCTCTTTCGTGGTTTTCCAACAACCTACGGAAACTGCCAATAACTAATGTCAGATTCATTTAAAACGACTAACTCACGGCGCATTAGCCAAACCCGCTTAGCAATAACTTGCCGTTTAGCAAAAGTTAGCTGGAGTAGCTAACGTTGAAGCTAAGCTAGCCAGGTACACAGCCTCAAAACGCCGCTGGAAAGAGCTAACATTAACACAGCATATAAGAAATATAAGTATGACGCTGGTATACTGTGTGTGTAAGCTAAATGTTTAACAATAGCTAGCAACGCAGTGAGTCACAATCGCCTGCTCGTTAGCGAGGCTAAGCTAACGCGATGAGAAGTCTGTCCCGGTTACGAAAAATCAAAACAAACGTCTCTTCAACAAGGAAGGCGACATAAATCTGACACTCAGATCCACAATGCAGAATATTACGTGGTTATCCTCGCATATGGTCAAATGAATGTGCACATCAAGCCGCTTAATTAACGTTGAGCAGCTATTAGCCACAGATTTTTCCCGTTGTGGTAACACGCCTATTTTTCACTGTTTATTTTGGGCCTAAGCGACGCTTGGGAGTCCTGGCCGTTTTCCTGCTCTGCGAACCCGCTGACAGTGACAGCATCTTCGGCCCTTATTGTCCCACCGTATCGCCTCCCCCCCCCCCCCCGACGTATTGTTCCAAGTAAAGTGGTCCATTTAGAATTAATTTTTCCTCCTCCCTACCTGGCGCACTGCAGTCGGCGCAGACCTCTGTCCTTTGTAGCTTTCTTGACATCTCGAAAGTCGGTGGATGGCGGTGATGATGTGGTGGTTCGCCCTTACTCCCCCGGAGCTACCGACCGACGTCTGCTGTCTCCCGATGCGGCCCTTGAATCCCCGGAAGCCGGGTGGTGTGATCGGTTTTCCCGGGGCCAGCTGACAGTTGGATTTCCCGTTTGTTCCTGCGGTCTCTTCGCCCACGTCCACTGCCGAAGTCAAGCCTGGAGCCAGTGCTATGCGAACATGGTTAATCCGGCTGTTTGTATGAACCTCATAACGGAATATTTACTAAATATGTTCGCTGCATTGCCTGCAACTCACCGGGAGACGGCAGCTCTCTACCTGTCAGTTTCCGCACACACACACACACCCAACATCCCTGCAGCCTACCTACGGAGGGGCAGGGAGGGGTGAGAGGGCAACAACAATCATGCTGTCATTATTTAGGGGAGGTGGGTTTCATAGACAGATCAAACTCGACTAAAACATAGAAGAGTCCACTCACCAACATATTTTGTTTACATGTTGCTGGATATTTACGAAAATATAATATTTTAAAAAAAAAGTTTTAGGCTCATTCATAGATTTGGTAGCAATCAGATAAATAAAATGCATTAAACAAATATGTGGAATATCTTTCTGTTGCTATTCATATTATTATCATTTAATAACATTTTAGTATTATTAATCCTGCTGTTATTACTGTTTTTTAATAATAATTTTGATTCCATTCTGTCATACAGTTAACAACACACAAATTCAAATACAACACACACAAATAAAAAGACTCAACCTGGGACATAGAGACAAAACATAGATTTGATTCAAATTAAACTAACTTGCATGTAACAAAGCAAGGTGTTTTGCATAAAACTGAAGCATGACACAACAAAAACACTGAGGAAGTAGAGGATTCGACTTGATTCAGACTTTCAATTAATGCATTAAATTCTGAATCGGTTTACTTGGTATATCTTGCAGTCAACGTGTATGCTTTGCTTCCCCCCCCCCCCCCCCCCCCCCCCCCCCCCCCCCCACAGTATAGCACTACTTCAAGAGTCCTGTAGGGGGGTTATGCTAGATAGTTTCCTTTTAAACATTTGTGTACAATTTCTGCGGTTCTCTTTTTTCACGATACGTCTTTATCACAACATTGTTGACAGCGGATTGGCTGAGTGTGCGCACATTTCATTGCAGCCTGTCAATGCATCTTTCTCAGTCACCGCCGGATGGGAGGAGAGGAGGAGTATAGATGAGAGAGCGAGAGATAGAGGGGGAGAGAGAGGGAGAGAGGGGGAGGTAAGAGGTGGAGGAACGGGTAGTTAAGAAATAAAGGTGTAGCCGACACGGAGGCAGTCAAACGAGGGGTTTATATCTCTAAATGCTTCTCACAGGGCTTTGCAGGTTATTCTAAGCAGAGCATGCAG
Organism: Anarhichas minor; assembly: GCF_050575085.1. Classification (NCBI taxonomy): domain Eukaryota; kingdom Metazoa; phylum Chordata; class Actinopteri; order Perciformes; family Anarhichadidae; genus Anarhichas; species Anarhichas minor. Next base: position 3,030,123 of record NW_027466472.1, read on the forward strand.
GGAGTCATTCACTGTTTCTGACGCGTAAGGCTGCCCTTGTACGCCGTTGGGCATCACCGCCGATAAAGGATGATCCGTTTGATTATCTAGCTTGAATTGATAACAAAGTCTCCTTACAATCCACAGTGAAGAAAGAGGAGGAGGCAAACTATGATCCGAGGATGATTTCTGCTAAGAAAACTCCGGAGAAGAGTCGCTATCCTATCCACTATTTGGTGTGGCACAACAAACACCGACAGCTGGAGAAGGAGCTGGCAGCGAACGAGCAGGTGAGACGGTGATGAGCGATCAAACGCCTCTCTCCTTCCAGACATAGGGGCCTGTGTCTTCATTATAAGCGTTTGTATGGGCGTGTGGGTCCATAGATTAGGTGGTAGATGCCATCCACTTCATTCAAGAACCTGCTCAATAACTGGGAATAGCGCAGTAATTTGGTATCAGTGGGGTGGAGGGGGGACACGTGTAGATATCCCCACACTTGCATTCACACATATTATTTATTTTAGTCATTCATATTAAACTCACAGAGTGGCACAACAGACTTTATATGTCAAGGATCTGTGTTGTTTCCTGCATCAGGGCTTAAAATATTCACCATCCCAGTCATTTTAATAGGCATGGGAAGTTGTAACTGAAAAAAAATCCAACTGCAAATGTCTGTAATTGCTGACCCTGATGGTGTTGCAGTGCGTGTGTGTGTGTGTGTGTGTGTGTTGTCGGAGTCAAGAGGGGCTTTATGCCTGTGTATAAGCAGCAATATTTCAGGATCTACTCAAAATTGTAGACTCTCTACCTTCCAACCCCGGCACCTAAACCATATTTGAGTGGGTAAGACAATGCAGATACTGAGCATGTGGGCGAACAGTTGCCAGCCACCACCACAGTATAAACAATAATTGAATCATTAAGGTATTGGGTTTGGTTTCCAGAGAAGATGTTTGTCGTAATCAAAAGAAAATTATTTTCACCCACTGGTAAGAGTACTTCAGTTTAGGGTAAGGGACTCGATAATATGATAAGAATCACATTATTGAGTGTGTGTGTGTGTGTGTGTGTGTGTGTGTGTGTGTGTGTGTGAGAGAGAGTGACTGTGCAGGAGCATGCATACAAATTCAGTTATTTTTTTTGTAAATGCACTGAAGCGCTTTGCCATTATATAAGAGATGCTCTGCAGGTTAGCAACCAAACAGAAGTCTGAGTGCATGCATCATGCATCGAGACGTCACGCTTCCACACACACTTCCCTGCTCATGCATACTCTTACCTTCTTGTGGTTACAAAATCATAACCCTGTAAGCTTTTCCTTTACACCAAAATGGCCAGCTAGTGCCCCAAAGGCAGCTATCAATTGGTTTACCACAATCCCTACATTCACAGTAAGGGAGCATGCAAGTGACTGTTACCATGTAATCCTTGACCATAATTATAACTACTGGGAGATAAATGGCCAAACTGAATACACCTCACAGTGAAGAGGGGCCTCTATTATTCAAGTCAATGTCTGAGGTAACGCCTGCACGTATTTCCTTGAAAGGGGAGCTGGAAAAGAACCGAAACCCTTTCAAACGTATATGTAGCTTTGCAGTTGTTGAATGCACATTTTCATCCCCTGCTGGCTCAAACTATTGGAATGAACAGATGAGGTTTCATTGGTGCTTTGGTTTAAAAGTCCTTATTAAATGTTTAGGTTAAATGCACAAGGATCTATCTTTAGCCAGTAGCTACGCTAGTGACCCGAAGGATGATCACGTCAGGTCAGTCGGTCAGTCAGTGCAACGCTTAAAATGTCTCGACAAGTCAAAATGATTGGCTGGATTGCCAGGAAATTTGAAACAGAGCAATTTGAAACTAGAGCAGAATTAATTACAATGACTTCGGCGATCCCCTGACTTTTCATTTACTACCACCAACTGGTCAGAATCCAAAAGTGGTCCAACACTGATGCAGGATGACTCTAAAGCATAGTGACCGGAACATTGTCATTCATGTTTCAGGAACCCTTGTATCTATAAATATTATATGATGCAAATGTTATTGCTCCTCTGCTGTGCATTTGAACCCAGGACCTCATATTTTGATCTTAGCCAACAGCCCAGCCGCCTTGTAGTTATGCTTCTCGTGTGAGAACAAACACAAATACGTTGAACATCTCACGTACCAAAGTGTTCAGAATCAAATAAGCTTTGATGTTAATCCTTAGGAAAGCTTCATTAGTCACCCTCCTCTTTGTGCTTGTTTAGGATAACGACTCACGATTGTTGTAATTATCCGTGTAGATCCATCTACCATGGCAAACAAATGTTATAAATATATTATGTCATGTTGTTCACCACAGTAGAAACTTGATGTAACTTGAACACTGTAAGACCTTAGATCTATGCGAAATGTAAAGCTATATGTCTACACACACACACCATATGTTTCAATGGCTTCTTGACTATATTGGATTTCATAGGTTCTATCGTTTTTATGGCTTTAAAGCTTTTCAATGCTTTCAAAAGAATCACAAACGAAATAGAAAAGAGGGAGAAAGGCAGTGAATAGAACTTTCTCTTTTACATTTTTCACAACAACCATAATGCATTGCTCTTTTCATGCCAGCTCCAGAGGCACTCTCCAAGACCCGAAACCTCAGTTATCAGCTATCTGTGTTTGGAGGTAGATCAGAGCACGTTGTGAGGAGGCAGGTAGTAAACAACTGAACAGCAGAGCTTTACTTCTTATTTCTCCTGTTCCCCTCTCATTGTTAATGAAGTTCTACTCAGTCTAAAACTGTAACTATTCAAACGACCTCTCTATCTCTTGCTCTCCTGCTATTGCGAGTGTTCTCTATGTAGTTGTGTGTGTGGGTTCATGCACATGTAAGTATGCATCATGGTTTTGCAGGCGTCGTACAACGCAGTGCTTTGTTAAACATGTTTACATCCTCAATTCGTTTAGTCTAATGTCAACTTCACATCCCGAAACCCATTTGACATCCACTTTATGTCATAAAGTGGATGTCAAATTAACTTCATATGGTAACCTGAGCCCCTCATCTATATGCATGGTGCTGCTTATACTAGGGCGGCACACACACACACACACACACAGAGACACAGAGACAGACCTTATGCATACCTATGACATTGTGTCCCATGCATTGACTGGTTTTATTGAACATATTCTCTTTGGATCACTCTTTGCATAGCTGACAGAGAGATCTTGCATGCACTTGAGATACACATATACACCTGGCACACTGAACTGACTTCATGATCCACTTGTAGAGAGAGATTTATATTGTGAGCATCAGCCATGACAGAAAAAGACTGGGGGAGCATATAGACAAAGACGAATATTAGAAATATATATGCGTAAAATGCATATTGTATATTAACAATACAGTGCGTTGTGATAGATCCTATGATATCACATTATGGCAATGCAGATATTGCATGATAATGGTTGGTCTCTGATGAATTCAGTACCCACTCAGCTGTAGAAGAACTGTGTAATGTTTCTGACCTCTGCTTTATGCCACAGTAAAATAAAGGTAATCTACAGCCGGCTGCATATCAGCTTTTTTAAAGCCTGCCCAACCTTTGGTGAAATGATGAGGGTAATTTCATTTTTTCCCTGTGCAGGCATCAAATATCCGGCACTGTTTCTGATCACACTCGTATTTCCTTCCAGCACAACAATGCAATGAATGGCTGGTTGACGAAGTTTTAAAAAATGCCTTTTCCCCAATACTTGCGGTATGAGACTGTACGACTATATGTAGAGACGTCTATGCTTGCCCAATCTTCTATGAGCAGCATGTAGCAGATTGTGAGTGAGGGGAGCGAAATGCTGCCACAGCAGGCTACAGTGGAATAATTGGCACATCGGATATTGATGTTACGACGCAAAGCCAGAGAGGAAACTGACCATAGTAACAGGAGGAGCGGTTGAGTAAATGCCAGGGACACACAGCTGACCACAGAGAGACGTACGAAGGGAAAGACAGAGATGAGGAGTAGTAAAATAGGCAGAATAACAAGCAGTGGGGGGGTAAAGGAAGTGATGAGAGATACATTTTTCGCTGTGTTCACCAGATTCACAAAACAAAGTTGATGTGAGGGAGAGAAATAACAGCCAGTAAAGAGAAGTGAAATAGTGAAAGCAAGGAGGTAACATTGACTGACTGAACCAAGGAGTGGAGGCGCAACCAAGATGAAGAAGGGAGGAGGTGGGGAGGGAAATAATGACAGACTCTGCCCATGAACAGAGTCCATCTGGGTTGCAACAGACGTAGAAGCCCAGTGTGATTGAAAAAGAACAGAGCCACGCAGACGGGGATGGTCTATCTCAAGACGAAGGCAGGAAATAACAAAGAGATCTGCTCATTGCTGTATCTTGTCCTCTCTGTGACTCTGTGTCTGACCCCTGCTCTCTCTTTCACAGTGCGTGGTTTGATCATCGTGCCCCTCAGTGTTAAATCAGCATTATAAAATCGTATGCCGGGTTGCTGGCGCGAGGGAACGGAGCCATAAATTAAGTCTCACGGGTTCGTTGGCCCGAATCTATACGCCAACCATCTGCTATCTACTTTCACCTATCTCCTCCAAGCTCCTTCTCTTCTCTTCTCAGCCTGCGTCTCCCTGTTTCCTCTAATCACATCCAAACACTTTTTTCATAGCGTCTATGCCCTGGTGCCCTCCCTCCCTCCCTCTTTACCTTTAACCATCCAGCTATCAACCCCTGCTTCACCCGTCTTACTTTCATCAGTGTAATGAAACCCAAGTCCTAACTGCAGCGCAGCAAAGCCACAAAGAGAGGTCATGAGGGCTGGGTTAGGGTCAGATTTAGTTAAGCTGCTGAAAGCTTTTAACAGAGAGAGAGAGAGAGAGAGAGACATATCGGCAGTTATAGGCAAAAGGAAAGGAGGATTGGTGATTGAATAAAGGAAAGATGGGGTAGTAAGAAATGAAAGTGGTGAAGAATGGAAACAAATAGGCCTACATAAGAAATCAGAGGAGATTGAACACCTAGAAGTAAAGACCCGCGCAACAGACAGGATGGCACACGTGACAATGTTGACGATGGAGATTCAAGTCCAAGGAAGGATCAGACGTAACGTTAAGGGTCATTGAGTCCTTTCCGCCACAGTCCTTTCAGTGTGGTAGTGGAACACACTGAATCAATACGCTGACTTTTCTTTTTGTTTTCAGGGAGAAATGCTATGTTGTTACACGTACCAAGTACCAATAAATGAATACATGTAAACTAATACATTTTAGACCTTTACTTTGTTTATTTTCTGGCAGTTAAATGCTAAATGTCCGATAGCAAATGACCCTCTGATTGCATTACCAGCCCCGGCTAAGTGCAACTCTTGCCAATCCACTGGGTTTACCTGAAATTGCTACATAATTCACATGCTCCCATGCAAACACATACATAAACACAGGAAAGAAAGTGACAGCTGTGGTGTTTCACTCCAATAGGCTACGGCCGCTACATTACGTGATTATGCTCTTTTATAGCGCTTTGTATGCGCTGTCTGCCTCAAGCAAAAAGATTTGCTTTCTCCATCTGTGGGTGTGAGGAGTGAGAACCAGTCCTCACTCTCGCCGTGCAGGTCTTTCCTCGCGCTTCGGTGAGGTCTGTCAGCTCACTGCAACAAATAGGTGTCACCGTTTTTAGATAGACATCAGCCATTCCGGCGTTTTCATTAATGATTTGGTACATTTTTCTTATTCCTACCGCTTGATTTCACAGTGCTTTAGTGCACCTGCACAAGTGGAAATGATGGCTGTGTTAAGATGAGCGTGAGACTTGGCGAGATGTTCTGTTGCTCCTCTGTGGGCTCATCATCATTGTCCCGTCCTTTTGTATCTCAAGCAGTGCCACAAAGAAAATGGATCAGGGTTTCGTGGCAGTGTAGCGTTTGTCAGAGTCTCCGCTGCATGTAGAATCACAGAGGAGCCAGAAGGGAGGCAGGGGGGAGGAAAAGTTATTTTTATACTCCTCCCTCCCATCGCCACCCCACTGCCCCTCTGCGCCCCGTGCACAAACATTTTGGGAAAGCTTCTGTACAGTATATGCACAGTTTTATGTGCGTGTGTGGTGTTTGTATGAAAGATTGATGTCGGCCTAAGTACCTGCCAAGCTGCATCAGGCCAGGCACACACTGAGGGAGGGAGAGGGGAGGGGGGGGGGGGGGGGGGGAGGAGGGAGGGGAAGTGAGAGAAGGAGCAGATGCCACAGATAGAGATGCCTATCAATAATGCAACCTCCACTGAGCTCAGTATTGAGGGAGGGCAAGATGGGAACGCATTAAACTGAGAGAGCAAAGCAGAAGGAGAGGACAATTAGGAAAGAAGTTGATTATGAGACGTAGATATTGGGTTAAGGAGAGAGAAAAGAGAAAGGGGAACGGAAAAATAGAGACAAAATAAAGAGGGAATGGCGCAAAGGGATACATTGTGAGGGGGACTTTGAAAACCAAAATAGAGCAAGAACAGAGATACAGATCTAAGAAAATGTTTTTCAAATGGGGTGGAGGCGTTGAAGAAGATTTAGAGAATATAGAGAAAGACAGCAGATAAATGGAGGCAAGAAATAGAAGACATGACGACAGTGTGCTTCCATTAGGTCAAAATTGTATCCAACACACGCAGAGCTGCCACGGTGAAAAAAGACTTCTCACAACTTCTTCTGCAAATACTCCATTAAGGCACCGTTTTTCTGGCAAGAAATAGTCCGGCACATAGCCACCTGTAAAACCACAACATGACCTTTTCACATTTCTTAGATGCATTTGGTTATCGCTTGGTATGAGAACACGTTTATTGTGAAAAGGGTTTGTTTCACCTTTTAACAAAAGCTTTTATTTTTGTCATAATAGGCCTGTTTGTTTTATCACACTATCACACTGTCGTAGCTTATCGGGGTGCTTGAATAGAACAGAGACATCTTACATGTTTACAACTTTCCTACTACGGCGAGTTAAAATGTCTGCTGTCAAAAAGAGCCTTTGAAATACATCGCATCATTATAATGTCAGTGATCAAGTGCTCGATTTACTCTCTCTGTGTGTAGTAAACACTTCCTCACTATCTGTTATCAGCAGATAACAAAAAGTTACCAACAATTTCCTCCAGAGAGCTCCTGTTCTGTTAATGGGGGAAGGGAACTCGATGTTCTTCATCGTGCTTTAGTTTCAAGTGTGTGTGATGTACGTATGTATGTGTGTGTGTGTGTGTTTTGTTTTTCAACCGAACATTGTTCACATGTGAATCAGTAATTATGTCAGTGTGTCTGCAGGTCAGTGTTTAGTGGTGAGTTGTTTAAGTGGTGCTCCTGTGTGTGTGTGTGTGTGTGTGTGTGTGTGTGTGTGTGTGTGTGTGCCACTTATGTTAGTGTGTTGCTGTTCAGTGCATTGCAATTCTCAATAGATACAGTAGCTTAGCATGTCGCTGTCGCCATCAATAGCGGTTGTAGTAGCTTCCTGTCTTGAACTTTCATCTTGAACTCACGGTGTAAATCGTAGCTCTGTTAACTCTGATCTCCGTCTCTCTTTGATTCAAATTGGACCAAATGAACCCCAGCTAATCGTTGAGTCCACATGAGACTGTGCTCGAAGGTGTCATCACAACACATGCAATGATAAAGGACAGCTGGTGATGGACAGGTTGCTAGATTAAGACCGTGATCCAGACTGGGGATGCCTGGCCCCTCAGCGAAAGTGTAGAAAATATGAACGTGGCAGCAGATTTATGATGCGCTCAGTCAAGATGTTCTTACTTTGAATAATAGTCAAACAATAGGAATGAGGCCTTTTGTGAGGCATCAACAAGCTGACATGTACTCAGCAATATTATAAGCTTTAATTTGACAACCTTGCTTAGCGTGACTTGCAATGAGTATAATGGATGTAACAAATAACAACTGCTACCTAAAATCATCACAGACGCCAAGTAGACAGGTGCTCATGTTCTTGCTTTTTTTTCAACCATTCTTTTACCGAGACAGCAGCTGCATCAGGTGCAGTTGAGCAGAGGTGAGAGCAGCTACAGAAGCTACACTTCAGTGGATTACACTGCTGTTTCCCTGTCACCCCATGTTATATAGTTCACATCCGTCTCCCTCTAAATCCTCCCTTGTAATCACCTCACTGCAACCCTTTCTTGACTTTACCTCCCTCCCATGTCTCCACATGTTTCTGTTTAGCCTCGCCCTTATTCGTGTCCCTCTTTCTCTCCTCTCCTCCCTCCTCTCCTCTCCTCCCTCCTCTCCTCCCTCCTCTCCGGCTCCCCTTGTGTCTCTGTGCAGCATTTCAGCCGTTCCCCCTCAGCTGTTGCACCCGGAGTCATTGAAATCAAGCACAGCTGTAAAATAAGCTTAAACTGATAATCACCAACATTACACGCAGCCACTTAAAGGGGGAGCAATGGATGAAAGGACTGCTGTGAGACAGTACAAGTGGCATAAAGAGACAAAAAGGAGCCACGTTCTTCCTTTTCCTTTTTCCCTCATCTATTTATTTTACCGTCAGCTTTGTTCTTGTCTCTCTGTTTCTCTCTTCTTTCTCCCTTTCATGTGCTGACAACCATATGTGAGGGGTTTCTTTCTTAAAAAAAAAAAAAGGTTCCACTTGGGCGGTAAATGTTTTCAAAGACTCAATATTAATATTCAGTATGGGGTCTCTTGTGTTGTTTAAATGATGGACACTTCACTTTCCTGTGACACTGACAGTTCTTCATATTCGTGCTGCCAATGCACCATTGTCCTCTGAGACGCTGCTTGTGCCACACATGCACACACACACACACACACACACACACACACACACACACACACACACACACACAGCACCGAATGTGGCTGTATTTGCATGTTACACCATGTTCGTTATCCAGCACACACAAACAAAGTTGACTGCTCTCATTCTTACCCTGCGTTGCTACGCTTCCACCCTCTATTCCCCAGTCTCCACGGCTCCTGAGGGACTCCCTCGTGTTGTTGTCTCCTTCGGCTCCCCTCTCTGCCTTCATCCTCCACCCTAACTCTCTTTCTCCATCTGTTCTCTTTCCTCACCCCTTGCTATTATCTTTGTTTGCCGGAGTCATCGCTTGCCACGGCAATCTTTTCTTTTTGTCTCCTTTTCTCCACCTTCGTCTGTCTTGCACGTTGCAGTCGTTGCTGACAGGCAGTTTCTTTCAAGAGAAATTTCTGTAGCCACATTATTTCTGTCTGCCTCTTGCCTCTTCTTTCACTCTCACTCTTTCTCGTCAGGGTTGCTTTTGAGAGAGCTGTGGAGAGCAGAGAATGGTTAACCAAAGAGTGGGTAGTTAGGGATCATACAGAGATAGCACACCCATTAACACACTGAAACAGTCAGGGCAGCTGTTAACATTGTAAGAGCCTGTGAGTGTCCTCCTTTATGCAAACATGTGTATCTACATATTTTATTTTTGTGTCTGTATTTGAATTCATACGCTCCCTGATGTTTGTGTGTTTCCCGTGCGGTTTTCCTCATTTCCCTTGCAAATACCAGCAACAGAAACCCGCAGTAACTGAGTGACAACGTAACTGCTGGGTCTCTCCTGCTCTGCTCACCCTGTGTGTTTCTCAGAGCGCAGCAGTAAACCTGTGACAGTAGCTGCCAGTCATTTTTATTAGGATATTATACACTAAGAGTAAACAGTCAGGGCAGCTTCCACATATTGAGTTGTTGAGTTGTTTGGTTTATTCTCAGTTGCTTAAGAATTCCCCCTTCTTAGTACATTTTCTCAGCCTCCACTGCTTTGATTTAAGGATTTATGTGGATCAATAAGGACTCAGGGCTCTTCCCCGAATTCACCTACTCCGCCATATTTCTCCTACTTCAAATATTAAAATGATAAACAACTCGAACCCTTACATTGTTCTCCAAATAGTGTCATTTTTATTCCTCGAAAGAAGTGTCCACAGCTTCCTTCAGGTCTTTATTAGAGTGCCGATTCTGAGTGACTTATCTCCGAGAGAAATCCTTAATTGTAATTCAAGCCTGCCACTGACTGACAGAACTGACCGTGGATCAGCCTAAAGGTCCCGAATAATGGTGGCTGTCAGCGTCTGTTTAATTGGATGGCAGACCTGAGATCGTTGCAGCACCCTGCAGAGAGACTCAACATGAAAACAGTGGTGCATAGAGCGGCCTGGCGGACAGACAGAGAGAAGGATGGGCAGTTCTAGCAGAACAATACAGCCTTTTAGTCAACTGAGTGTAGAGACACCAAATCGCATCAGGTGTACAAGCACCACGGCTCATGTTGTAATGAACAGATTGTAACTAACGTGGGCCCTGTTGCTGTTTGACTCGGGAACACTTGTGGGATCCTCAGTCTTCATGATCAATAATGACATGTTACATGTTACCTTTATGCTAAGCTAAGCTCATCGTCTGAGCTGGCTCTAGCTTCTGAGTTACAGAAGCCTTTTCATCGAACACTCGACAAGAGAAGAGAATTGGCGTTTTTTAAGGCTCAAAATTAGACGTACACAATTATTTTTTCAAACCAATAATCCCCTTTTCTTATTTTGTTTAATTAAACGATCGACCAAAACCAGAGACATCAATAAGTTAGTATTCTGAGAATCTTAAATCATCCACAGGTGTCTATCAAATATGTTTTAACATGTCTGAGAGGGATTTAAAAGCAATGCTTATTTTGTTAAGTCAGTGCATCAGAGCATTGGTATGATTGATGTTACACAATAGCACTAATGTAATATGGCTGACAAATGAGGTCTCGTTGACATGCAGAGTGGAGCTGAGAGCACCAAGTGAAGCCTGAAGCATTAATTATGCTTTTTGTTCATCAATGTTGTTGTCAGACGGTTACATGTGTTCAGAGGAAGAAAGAACAAGGCATGGCAGATGGAAAACCGTGCTCCTTATTTAGTTCACCTGTTTACATTTCCCTGCCAGGGATTCAAACTGACAACCTTCTCTGGACCTTTTTGAAGGATGACAGAAGGCTGCCCAGGCGAAAAAAAAATGTACTTTTTTGTATTTAAAATATACTTACATTTTCAATAGTACACTGCAAATATACTATCAAAGAAGTGTACTTTCTGCAAATATATAAAAAGTATACAAAAGTCACGCTTTTAACTATTTTCAAAAATCAACTTTTAACACACTTTAAAATAATTGTACTGTAGTATACTTTCAAGAAATATATTATAAGAAAAATATACTTTAAGTGAAAGTTCTGTGCAATTACTTAAATGGATTTCTTTGAACTTTGTTTTCAAACATATTTTTGGTATATTTCAAAATGTATGCTATAAATTCCATTGAAACAATGTATTTAAAGCACATTTTATGAATATAGATTTAAAATACAGGTGCACACTAGAAAATATGAGCGTTCTGCTGAACTGTGGTGGCATCCCCGACAACAGTCTGTTGTATCTTTTGAATAGTTTGGCGCCAAGTCACTGACCAATCAAGTGCAGCATTTTTGTTGATCACATCCAGCCAATCAGAGCGACCGACGTTACTCATTCGTTGCATCCTAGCTAGCTTACCCACGTTAATGCAGCTCTTCAGGTGAGGAGGACATGATGCCGTTTCAATTCGCCATATATTACTTATGTAATAAAACACTGAAAGTGGAAAGTACTTCTTTATAATAAAGCCGACCAATTGTATCAAGTGATGTCACAGCCTGACCTCGATGAGGACGATAACTGGATTGAAATCAAATGTCCGACGAGAAAAGAACCGGAGAAGACAGTGGCCGCGAAAGTCCTGCTATTTGGCGGTGAGTTTGGAGTTCACATTTTTCTTTTTCAGCTACTAGTTAACTCCTTAATTGTCTTGTTTTGTCTGAAGAACATGAATGCTTAACTTTTTTATCTGTTCTCGTTTTATCAGATTCGTGCAAAGAACTTGTCTCAAAGAAGAATTTATTCATTCTTGGCAAAGACATATGGGCAGAGGAGGAAAGCAGGAGTGCACGCATGAAAATAAAATGTGTGAGACCGAAATCTTGGAGCCTAAAAAAAGCTGTGCGGGTGAGTGAATATTGATTTGTACGAGTCGTTTTTGTGACGTGATAATTCAATTTATATTTTTGCTTTAACTTTATATGTGTACCCTACATGCTGATATGCTAGCTCAAATACTCTGGTAGCTAGCTAAACCTTCGGCGCTCTCTTGTATCCAGTAGGAGCTGGCTCAAATCGTAGCATCGGCAACTCGTAGAGGCACTTCCTGTTGCAAGCACTTGTCGCGGCAGTTTTCCACTGTTTGTGGCAGCACCTCTCCCAAACAGTGCTGCGGCAGTTTAGCCTTTATTTTTCGTTTTTTGACAATATGTGACAATACAGTAAGGTTCTTGAAGGTATGACTGTTGGTAGTTGTAATTGGTTTAGTAAAAAATGACGAATTGTAATAGTATGGCTACTCGTTTTTATTAAACTAACTCACTTAAAGGTATACTCCCTCTTGTGGCCAAATGGGTCAATAACGCTTGTCTTTAATATATACTTGATGTTACTCTACTGAATGGAGGCTCTGTGAAAAATGACACCACGTTCCTTTTATCTTCCCCAGCATCGTCTGCTGTTCAAGTTCAAATGTGTCAGAAATAAAGTGATGGGATTTACTAGGTTACATGTGTCACACATCAGTCATGTGAATTAGTAGAGAGTGGGAACCTCCACACCACTGGTGGTACCGCTCCATAGAGGGATGTACAGACTACTAGCACCGTTTTAAATAATGAAGCACATTGTATAATTATGTGAATAACGTCTATTAATTCCTAATAGGTAGGTAGAGATCTTCCAACTGTATATTAATGTGTTCCATTGATTCTCATATACAGCACGCCTTGGCTGGCAGCACAGTCACGGTTTCGAAGAGGGCCTTCCTGCAACTTAATCGTTCCCGCATGACCCTTTTTTGCCAGGAGCTGGCTGCTCTGGTTTTCACGAAGGATGTCCTTGCACTCTCCGCCCTGACTGGGAAGTCTGGGAAAGAGGGAACACCGAAAAGACAACTGGACGTTGCCAAAGTGCAGGCCATAACAGGTAATTGTCTTGAGTCGTATGTAGACAATTTAAAGCTTCTGCGATTTATAAAGCAGCAGGATCACATGTTCGTGGTAAACACACCACCAGTGATGAAATATACGTTTGACCTGCACTGGTAGGAATATTGGCATATCATATTGATATAGTTCCTCAATATTAATCCTGATTTACTGTTCAAAAAATAATATTGGTTCAACAGGATTTCCTGTGTAGTCAAAATAGAAGAAAATGTTGTATGAATATGCTGTGTGACATCATTTCCTCGTCTCTTCTCTTAACAGATGCTGTTATCGAAGAATTTCCACAGACGAGAGCCTCGGACGTGCGAGCAGCCATCAGAAGGAAATGCAACAATGAGCAGTTCAACAAAAGGAAATGAACATGTTTCAATTTCAATTTAGAGAGCGAGAGTCTGAAGCGGTGCAATTTTTGGATGGTTCTGTGTTTTATTCTGAAACATTCTGTTTTGTTTGTACCATGTAAACTTAAAATTGTTTTGCTCTCTGTTCAATATATTTTCTTTTATTTCTCAAAAATGCACTATATTGCAATTGTTTCAAAGTGTGTTTTAAATTGTTGTTATAAATATATTATATATATATTTTAATAAAATATATTTGAAATTCAATAAAGTGTTTTTGATTACTATCTGGGAAGTTCATTCAGCATTTAGGATACTGGTAATACATTTGTAATATTGTAATGTATAATAGTATGTAGTGTACAAAGTAATATAGCATAGTAATAAGAAAGTGTGCTTTCTTAGTAATTGGAATAAGCCAAAAGTATAACTTTTGGTATACTATTACCACAATATCAATATATTAATATTGTATTTGCAAAACACTCATAATATATTTCAAATATACTTAAAACACACAAAGTATAATTTAAGTTAGCTATCAGCATGTATATTAGTACATACACAGTCATATACTTAAATTGTACTAAGTATACATTAAGTTGTTCCAATTTAGCACACAAAAATATACTAAATACACTTCAAATTGTGCATAACTACTATTTAATCACAACTAAAATATATTAAGTACAAAATAAGTTGTTCCAAAATAGCACTCTTTAAGTATACTTATGATTAGTAGGGCTTCAAGTATACTCAAGTATGCTAAAATTAAATATACTTAGCATATTTATTTTTCACCTGGGTGCTCAAAACGCTCCGGGTGTTGAGCAGATAGTTATACTAGAACCAATCCATCCAGCCCAGAAAATAAGTGGGATACATGTAGTGTGTTGAGTGAAGAGTATAGAGTGTAACACCCAGTCATGTTGGAGTGGTGACAGATGAATTAGCACCTGACACTGTGTCTCTTTCCTTCTCTCTATCGTCATCTTCACACTTGTGTCCCTATTGTGTTTATTTCTGTTTCTCCCTCCCCCCGTCTGGGATAGAAGAGAACTACAATGATACACAATTAACCCTAATTTCCTCTCCTCCTACTTCATTCTTCTCTGTCCGCTCCTCTTACCTTTACGCTAACTCTCCTCCCTTACACTTTCCCCTTTCTCTCTTTCTCTCATTTTTCTTCCTTTTCTTTTATTTCACCTCCTCCTCCTCCTCCTCCTCCTCCTCCTCCTCCTCCTTCCATCCAGACTGATTTAGAGTCTCTGGACCCTCGTGGGCGGACTCCTCTCCACCTGGCTGTCACGCTGGGCCACCTGGACTGTGCCAGGGTCCTGCTGCAGCACGGAGCTGATGTTAGCAAGGAGAACCGCAATGGATGGACCGGTGAGTGAGTGTGTGTGTGGAGACGTATGGTTCTGTTAGCATGCGCAATGTGCAGCATACGTAATGCATTATTGGGTGGTGTGTTGGGGGTTAGAGTGTGTTATATATCATTGTCAAAGGCAGTATAATGATATGATCGTAGTGGAGACAGTTGGTGCTTTAAATTTTACACCGGTGGTTAAAACTTATGACCACGTTTCCCATGAAAGGAATCAACTGAACTGAAAGGAATTTAAATCCACAGCATATTTATCTTTTCAACTGCTTCCTTTAGAGGATACGAATGTTATGGATTTGAACTCCTTTCAGTATCTGTCATTGCAAATAAACCTGAAAGCTAGCTGTAATTGCACTAGTTAATAGGTGCCATCCTGCACACTGGAAGAGATTTCACACAATTTGGCCCAGAGTCATTTTAGGCATTTATTCATCTCTATATAATTCATTAGTAACCAAGAAATAAATCATAAACTAACCACTAATTAATATGGATATGACCTGTTTTATACCTTGATTAATGTATTATGTGCTTTATGAGTGAATAGATCGCTTTATTATTTGTGTGTCTTTGAGCTCACTAAGACGAATTCCAATCAGAAAATGTTCCTCTTCCAAAGAAAATCGTAATCACAAATGGTTCTGCAAATGTTGTGTATGCCCCCTTGGTCACAATAAGAGGACTACGATAATATATAACGTATCATTTATTACACACCAAATGGTACACAACAACATCTCCCACTGGCTCTATTTTACATTGGCGCTAATGAGGTTTGCAGATCTTTGTCCTCTTGATTGTTTTAGAAAATACAAACCACTCGTGACGCTTTTCTTCGCCACCTCTTTCGTAGAACAACGGTGGCTTCTGCCAGACACCTCTTATCTGCTGGCACTGTGCAAATGTAACGTGGAGGTCTGGCAGTTGGAGACTAATGAAGCATGACATCAATTCATTTTTTAACCTTGAAATTCTATTGGCTGATTTACCAACCTTTAGTGTGAGTCCAATCTACCCACCCTCATCCTTAGCTTTTTGTTTTTACTGTCATTCCCGTCTGTGCGACACTGCATGTAATGTTTCATTCATGTTGATGAATTAATCGCTATAAAATCAGATCTTTGTTATTGTCATGAATGTTTCTGGGAGTCTGTGGTGCATCATTAAGTAATCTTTTTTTCCCCTTCTAATCTGATTACTGTGTCGTGTGTCAGCAGGTGAAACAGCAGGTAGTAGATTGTTGCAGCTGTCTGTTTGAGCCTCTACTCACAGATATGCTGTTAGAGTGAGAGAAATAAAATTGTTACCCAATTGTTGAAGTGTAGAACAGCGTGTGAGATCAACAGCAGAGTGACGTTCTGTTGAATGATGGGCGAGCTGCAGTAATTGGTTGTACTTTTTACTTTGGCCTACTTCAGTTTCGGCAATCCTTGCTGCCCCCCCCCCTTAAATTGCTCATGTACATTCATTTTAGATGAGGTCTGAGTGATTGGCTCTGTTTCACTCTCCGCCTCTCTCTCTCTCGCTCTCTTTCAGTTCTTCAGGAGGCAGTGAGTACAAGAGATCCGGAGTTGGTGCGTCTCGTGCTTCGCTACCGTGATTACCAGAGGACTGCCAAGAGACTTGCGGGCATCCCCGTCCTCCTGGAGCGACTGCGCCAAGTGGGATTTCACACACGCACACACACATATACATTGGTGCACACATGGGAAAAAAACTCCTCTCCATGACCACACTCACCTGCATAGACACAAACAAGCCTGGAAGCACAAACACACTAAAATGACATACATAAAACAAAACATACAACGACAAAGACACATTAAGGGAGGTTCTGAGCAGAGATGCAGTCTTTTGAAATGTAGATGAATCATTTTAATATTAACTTCTTAATCTTCGTTTTAGGATAAAATATTCTTGGTTTTGTTTGAAGGTATTAATAACTTTGTGTACTACCCAACAAGGGAAATACACTCAAGTGATATGTCTCAATGCTGCAAAACACGCTGTCTCTGGGTAATTTAAGTCATCGCTTTCCCCTAAAGGGGTATGGAGTGCAACACTTAAAGGCACAATAGCAGCGACGGACAAGCTGAGAGCGGAGAGCCCGAAGGTTGGCGGTCATGAGAGCATTGAGGTGCAGCTGACCTTGTTGAAGCCGCTGCAGAGAACAGATGCAGAGAACTGCCTTCACACAGTCTGTCTGCCTGTGTATCTGCTCCAGCTGGCTCCCCGATATACACACACACACACACACACACACACATAATCACACACACTCTAGCATACTCATATTGTTGAGACAACCCCCTCACACTTTGACAATGAGTACTCGCACTCAAGCAAACATCGCACACTGTTCTTCTTCTGCTGCTGCTCCCATCCACATCATTCTCGTCCACCCCTCCATCCATCACTTCTATTATTAACCCACACACACATACACACTC
The DNA here is from genome assembly GCF_050575085.1 of Anarhichas minor. Lineage (NCBI taxonomy): Eukaryota > Metazoa > Chordata > Actinopteri > Perciformes > Anarhichadidae > Anarhichas > Anarhichas minor. The sequence continues at coordinate 3,047,380 of NW_027466472.1, forward strand.
ACAACCGCTTCTCTGTGCCAGTACCCCCCCCCCCCCCGTCTTTGGGACAGACAATAAAGCAGCATTACTGCAATTCTTTTCCTCTACTTTACTATTGCCCGCTCTCTCTGTCTATCCATCTTTAACTTCATCACTCTCTATCTCCCCGATTCTCTCACTATATTTTCCTCTTTATCAATGCCCGTTGCTATCTTAATTGTCTCCCCCATCCCCCGTTTCTTCCTCCTCTCTCTCCATCTTTCTGTCCAGGCCCAGGACTTCTACGTGGAGATGAAATGGGAGTTTACCAGCTGGGGTGAGTGCAGTCTTTCATTCCAGCCAGTAAAGCAGTCCAGTACCGACCAGTCAGAAATAATCATGTTATCATCTCCCTCTTGGGCTGAAGAGGCCTGCCTCTTCCTACTGCACACTGATGCTCACACACTTAATGCACAGCAGAATGCATGTGACTCTGGTTTTAGAGTGAAACAGCTTGTGCTTTTTGTCTTAAGTGCTTTACAAAACCACAAGTGGATGTAATTTCAGTATTAGTCTCTACAGCGGACTTTAACTAATTGTATGTTTTTGTGCGTGAATTGTTGTTACAACTACTGAAATTTCTCTGTTAACATGGATTCATCAGAGTTTAAGAACTGTCAGCATGAATCAAATGAAAGCAATAGAACTCACAGTTTCATTTGAAGCCGATCCGCGTGTGGTCCTCAGTGCCCCTGGTGTCTCGTATCTGCCCCAGCGACACCTACAGAGTGTGGAAGAGTGGTCAGTGTCTTCGCGTTGACACCACCCTGATGGGCTTCGAGCAGATGACCTGGCAGAGAGGAAACCGGAGCTTCATTTTCAGGGGACAAGGTCAGAGGTCAAACACTTGACTTAACTGTGTGTGAATGTGTGCTGAGTCCAGTCTTTGTGCTGTGCTAAGCTAACCGGCAGCTGGCAGTAGCTTACAGAAGGACAGACATTAGAAGGTATTAATCTTCTCCTACAACTCTTGGCAAGAAAGTGGATATGCATCGTTCCGAAAAAAATAAAACATTTTTAAGATAAGATGCCAAACTGTGCATTGGCTTGCAAATAAAAAGTAAGCATGTGTTTGTCATTCTGTCTTTCGCTGGCTCGCTTGATCTCCTTTCCTACTCCCTATCCTCCTTCCTCCTCCCCTGTGTCCTCTGGTTTTTCATTCACATCTGCGTTCAGTCCAATGAAATAACTCCGCTGTCGGCACTGAAAACGGACGTATGTGATATCATTGGTCTGATGAAGGTATTGAAGAGAAATTGAGCAGAAAGATTATGATCCCAGTTGTTTATTATAGTAGTGTAATATTGTATCAAACAAGCTTGTGGGACACCACATGCAGCAAGACAACACTGTTTCGGCGCCTTACATGCCGATCACGTGAATTCACTGGTCCAAGTTGAACAAAGCTTAATTTTAAGAAACACATTCCAGTATTTATCAGTCACACAGGCTCTATTTGAAGTTAATGTGAGATGGAGCAGATATTCACAGAGACTGGTGCCGATGTGTCATTGCATTTCCAGATGTCTCTCCCCTTGCTTCTTTGTAGCCTCATTCAACTCTGTATGATCTCACCTCGTTCTTCTTTTTATTTCTGTCTTTCTTCCTCTCACCACTTTGAAATATTCCTCTTCTTCTAACCTTTTCCCTGGACCTGCAGCATCTGCAGCATCTGCAGCCTCTTGACATCAGTCATCATCTCCCTTGACTTTTCCTTCCATGTACATGTGTGTGTTTGTGTTCTTGCAGCCTCATTTGGCATGCTTGTGTTGTAGTCCTTTCCCACTGTCAACGTCTGCCTCTCTTGTGCTCACTAACATGGCTCTTCCTGTCCGTCACCCTCTCAGAGTCCAGCGCAGAGGTGATGGAAGTCGACCATGACAGGCAGCTGGTGTTCTGCGAGACCTTGTGTGTCTCGTCTCTCGCGACGCTCTCACCTGGCAGGGGGAAGGGCGGCGCCTGCAGCAGCGACCCCGCCAGTTTGGACCGTCTGGGGGCGACGCAGCCCAGCGATGAGCAGGTAGCAGCCAGGCTGTCTGCCGCCGTGGTGACTACTCAGCTGGACACCCGCAACATCGCCTTCGAGAGGTCAGCAACACTGATACACACGAAATATGAGTATAACAAAGTATTAAGAGAGTTAAGCTGCTGTCATGACTGTGAGCCAAATGAGACATTCCAGCTTTAACAACTAATACTTAGCTATTCTTAATGTACTCTGCATCGCATTTTTCTAATTTTGTGGTGCAAAGGTAGACGATAGGATGTGTCAGTTTCCGATGCAGCTGTAACAGAAAATCCAGCAGGAAATCAGGATTTTACATAACTCCTCTCAGAATCCAAGAGCAAGGGCATCAGCCTCACCATTTTGCAACCATGTAACCACAATCATACTGGAAGAAATCTTCCATTGAACAGGCACAATAGCCATTTTCTCCACCAATGATAGCCTCAGTACAAAACATTGTAATTCAGCATCAGACATTTTCTGCTCTGAGCGCTGGCTTTCTTTTTTTCCTGAGTGGAGAAAATCTCTCTGTTTGTCGACTCTTCTACGGTTGCTGTCTCCTACGCTACAACCCACAGCCGAGTGCAACAAGTTCAGGCACATTCTCTGTTGGCTGTCAAAATGCATTTAAAAGAATATAGCAAAACACTAAAAGAAATGCAGCAGTAAAGGGGGAAGTACAGACATGAAAAGACATAAAAAAATGGCGAAAATGTCATGTATAAATGTGTCAAGAGTAAGTGCGATGTGGAGGTAGTGAGGCACAAATTACCTTCTGGCTGTGTGAATGAGCCTCAGGTCACTTCAAAACAGCTCAACCCTGTATGGCACCTAAGTTGCACCAGTGAACACAAAGATGGAGAGGCAGATAGCAGAACAGAAAGCAATGGAAGAGGCAAACAAGACATCAGCTTACGAGGAGAGGAGGGGAGAGGAGGTGTAGAAAAGAAAATTGGATGAGCAGGAGGCGTGTGTGCAGTCAATTTAGGAGCTTTTTTATTATGCTAACAGTACAGTTTAACGGCTCAGTTTCACACAAAGTACATCATCACAAATATTGAAAGCAGTGGAAGGAGGAGAAAGGAGGAGGACATAGAGGAGAGATTGACTGATGTGACAGAGAGAAAGAGAGGGGGATGACAGAACAAGGACAGTTCTGGACATTGAGGGATAGAGGGGAGATAATAGTAAAGAGAAGGATGAAAAGAGGGATAAAAGAAAGAGATTGGAGGAGGAGAGGACAAGGGATGAGGGAGAGAATAAGGGATGGGACAGAGAGAAATGAGAGAAGACATGCAGAGAGAAACGGGGAGAGAGAGATGAATGGGACACAAAACTATGGGGGACAAAAGTACAATATGGAGGACAAAACAGGGAGTCGATGGTTTTGGACGCAGGCGGAGAGAAAGAGTGAAAATGGACTGTGGGGAGACACAGTGATAGATAGGGGAACCATGGAAAGAGACGCAGAATGAATGTTAACAGATAAAAAACAAGAAGATGGAGAGGGGAGCGACAGAGAGAAGTGAGCAGGAGGAGGTGGTGTTTGGGGGGGCGGGGTGGTCGTGGTAATCATCTCCCTGTCAGACTTGTAACTCAGCGTCACCTCTGTGCATTTTCCCTGGTCAGCACTCCTGTCGACATGCCAATAATCCATTCATGATGCTTTAGTGCCAATAACTTTGTCAAGCACCACAGACAGGACGTCCACCTCTGGAGTTAATACGTCTTCACGCAGCCATGCACACAATCTACAGCACTGCAGTTTTGTAGAAGGTTTACTGTACAATTGAGTAATTGAGCTATGATGTAACTCAGATGTTTAGCAAGTCATTTTTACCATGATTACCATCTTAGTTTTAGCGTATTTGCATGCTACCATTTGCTTATTAGCGCAAAGCACAATGACAGCTAAGATTGATTGGAATGCAATTAGTTTGGCAAGTATTTGGTCGTTCCATTGCATTGAGGTGCAAAGCTGACATAACATCATATGGTGCTGTCAAAGTGTGATATACAGTGTTGCAAGGGCATTATGAAAGTATTGTTGCATTGCCCAGGGAGACCAGATGGTCGTCCAAGAAGTTTCCTCTGGCGGGATGGTATTTGGTTTATAAACCAAAGTATTGGACAAAGTAGAAATGTTACCTGATTATATTGTTAAATTAATAGTCAGAGGATAACCAAAGTAACTGCAATTCATCCTGAGGGGAACATGAATGTTTGTACACATTTTTGCCATTGATTTTGCCAAACCTAAAGCCACACCACCAGCATGTCTGAAAAACCTTTCTTCCAAAATTGTCACATAATTTAAGATATGTTGTAAATATACCGACTATCATTTCAAAGACACTATGACCTTTCAAATATAAGAGCTAATATCGTCCCTGAGAACTCACTGTCTGTGGTGGGGTCCTGAAGGAAGTCAGTGATGTGAATAGATCACGAGGATGGGATATGCCTCACTAACTTCTGGGCAGACGACCTAATTGCACACTGAACTGTTGAAGCACAGACGACAAACAAGGACAATGGCTGAAATGTTTTCTGGCTGCATATTATTGAGAAAAAGCAGAACCTGTGACTTGCAAATGTTCTGTATTCATGATTTCCTCTACCGGTACATATCTGCAGATTGCTTGGGACAGGAGAATAATCCACAAAAACTGTGTCGTTGACTTGAAGTCGAGTCCACAGGGAACTGATGTGGCATGTGTTGAATCTCTGTTGCAGGAACAAGACGGGTATACTGGGCTGGAGGAGCGAGAAGACTGAGACAGTGAATGGATATGAAGCCAAGGTAGAACGCAGGCTGCTCGGACAGCTCACTGATCTCTCGCTCTGTCCAGAGAAACCACTGCTGCCAGAGCTCAATTTTATATTTCCCAAAAGTCCACTTCTCTTGAAGAGAGTCATTTCAAGAAAGAATCACTCGCAAAGCTATTTAAAAACCTTTGGAGGACGCAAGCTTCTATAGTTTCAAATAATGAAACCGGAATTCTTTACCTTAAAGTGAGGAAAATTCATCAGCCCTTAAAAGACCAGCGGGCCTATCAAATTTAGTTCAAAACAAGAAGTCTATCCATCCCGCAGACACATGCATTACCTTGACCCCGTTTGTTTCCTTGAACCCCTGGAGGGATAGATGGGAGTCAGACACCCAGGACCATCTGTCACTAGTGGTTTAAAAGCACTTCAGACAGGCTCTACAGTAAAACACTGCTGCTTGGAAAGCTTCTATTTTCTGCATCATTGATTCAGAGTTACAAACGTAAACAGACAACTCCTGTTGAGCTGCTCTCCTACTGGACGTTTTCTAGCTCTCGCCTCCACTTGTCCGTCGTCCAGTGTAAACTCAGAATCAGCAGCCTGCTCAATTTTTAATCAGTATTTCCTTTTTGTGGTCACCGGTGAAGAATTCCAGTATTCTGCTGTGGACTGCAGCTTGGAGAAGCCGTATGATGAAGCAGACTGGGAATACAAGTGGATTGAAAAAAACTAAAGATTAAAATAGTTTTCTCTTATTCTAACAAAAGTAAACAGTGGCTCACTGTTCATTTATGCTGTAAAAATGAGGGCACTCTAACATTTACATGAATAAATAATGAAGAAAACAAAAGGCTGAGTCAGCATTTTCTTTTACTTTTTCACTTCAGATTCAGCTTTGCCTCTCATTTGCTACCGGCAATCTTTATCTCTCATGGTGATCAGAGGTTAAACAGTGAATCAAGACTTCTCTGGGGTCTAATCAAACTAAAGTTACATCACTATGTAGAATAACGTACATACATCTCCTTGTCTGGGAAGGACCTTTTGGTAAACAATAGGAACCAATGTAACAACAATACTGTATGCCCATTTCTGCATTTCATGGCAGAGGTACCACTTCAATAGTTTTATACATATTGGGTCATATTAGGACTAAATTGGTTGATTTTGCAATGATCATTATCATAATAATTAATCATATTATTGTTATTAAACAAGAAAGTTATGCCGCTGTCAACAGAACAGAAAAGTGAATTGTCTCCTCCTCTTTCAGGTGTACGCAGCATCCAATGTGGAGCTGATCACCAGGACCAGAACTGACCATCTGTCAGATCAGAACAAGAACAAGACAAAAGGTATGTTACTTTATTTCAGTGCCTTAGACATCGTCACCTCTTGCGCCATGAAGGTGCGGGTGCATCATAGCTGCACCAGCTGAATTTCTCCATCATCCCCTCCGTGCCGTTGTAACCCTCAGCCCAAGTGTTACATCTGATAAAAGAGTTACTGATGAGTAATCCCTCTCACCTGAGCTCGATGAGATCCCCCGCGAGGCTCCGGCTAGCAGCCTGTGACGTTAGATCGGTGTCTCCGTCTGGTTTTCTGGTTCAGATCATAAATCAAACAAGATTAGCAGGCTTCTCTCCCCAGACTGTCGCTGTCAGCGAGGATCAACCGTCACATGCCCCTCTGAGGGCTCCACTCTCCCAGGTCACAATCCCCATCTGCACTCTGCTAATATACAGCAGGGGAGGGTTCTTGGAAGCGCTACACTGACTCCTGAATGGGTGACTCACTGCATTTGCCCTTCTTCCCTTGTGCTACTTATCATCATTTTGTCAACACGGTAGAAAAAACTTATGAGTGTTGTATATATATATATCCCAAGAGAGACACATACTGTATCTTGAGCAGCTGTACACTGATCGGAGGTCGGAAGGTCTAAATGTGGACACTTGTCTTCGAACACACACCGTGACGCCGCTGTCATTAACACTAATTGATGGACCTTTGCATTGCTTTTAACTTCATATTGCTGCTAGTTTCAGGTCCACTGATATTTAGAAAGATATGTTGGATTGACTCTACTGTTATGTAGCGGCTTAAAAGCATAATTTACTTCAGTTAAATTCAATTCAGTCCAGAGTGGCTCTGTTTATTTAATACTGGCCCGTAGTCGATGACAAGACCACAACACAAAATGCGATAAGTTGTCTTGAGCAAAACATTGTGGAGCAGAATGACACCACAGTGGAGATTAATGAGCCCATTCGTCATCATCTCCTGATAAAAGAGCAGCAGCTGAAGCCAGCTTTGGGTGCTCTGTAGTGTAGTGTTTATAAAACTCAGACTAACAGGACAGTTTGAGTTTAATCTAACTCGTCACTGCTGTTTGTCTGTGAGCAGGTGGGAAGACTCCACTGCAGAACTTCCTTGGGATTGCTGAGCAACACATGGGACCGAACAACGTCGTAAGTGGACAGTTTATTTAGATGCTAAAATTGCAATTTTAGGGATTTTCCTGTGTTATGTTTCAATGAAGGATTGCATTGTTTTCTTCTGTGAGTTGAGGAAATGTCGGCAAATCAATTCAAACCCAATCTAATAAATTCAAAACGCACAGTGGTTGAGTAGGGAACAAGGAAAGTAATTAATGTGATTAATGTGATTAATGCGATCAATGTGATTAGTGTGATTAATGTGATTAGTGTGATTAGTGTGATTAGTGTGATTAATGTGATTAATGTGATTAGTGTGATTAGTGTGATTAGTGTGATTAATGTGATTAGTGTGATTAGTGTGATTAGTGTGATTAATGTGATTAGTGTGATTAGTGTGATTAGTGTGATTAATGTGATTAGTGTGATTAGTGTGATTAGTGTGATTAATGGGTTCTGGTGCTGGTGGTCAAGAATGAATCAGGGTTTTTAATATTGACATCATCGCCATTGAACTCATTGGATGTGGATAGTGTATGAATCCTGGTCCTCTGTGTCAAAAGGAGAGCGTGCCTGCAGAGTGAAACAATAAGTCAGGGACTCCAACCTGCTCCCAAATATTGATTATGTTTTCTTAATTTGTTTCTGCTGGAGAGCTTCGATGACTCATACGTCCCTCCCTCCTTCTTTTTGTGTTGTTGTTCCCCCTCACTGTCACCTCTGCTCTTCTCAGCTTTATGCCTCTCTGTCCTCTCTATAAACAAAGACACACAACTCTGTGGTTATTTCTGGGGCTTAGGCGTATGCTCTGCAGACACTTTGTGCCACTGCAAAGCTGTAATGTTTCAATTTTACGAAACACTAAATTGGTTGTGAAGAATTGACTGCAACTGAAAGGGAAATGCAACAACATGGAAAGAATCTTGTTCTTCTTTTCCTCCAGTCTTTAGCAGGCTCTACCTCCTCCAGAACTGGTGCCGTGCCTTTGACAGGTTCACTTAACTCTTACTTAAGAGTAAACAGTGAGCAACTAATTACAGCAGTGAACCAACAGACGCATAATTTACTGTAGCGATGGAAAATACTGGATTAAGAAAACTGCTTTGTCATTTGTTCTCAAGTTCTGGCTTCTGAGCCGATGTTTTTTTTCCACTGAGCTGTTGAAAATGCCAGCAGGTGAGAGGATAGCCTTGACATCCCAGTGGGTGCTGAGTGTGTTCTCCATGACAGAGAATAGCAAATAAAGTTAGTTTGATATGCCAGACATATTTGCAGTATGGATCAGTGAAAACTTTGCTTCAAAAAGGCAAAATGTGGCTACATTTTTTAAATTCCTAATTTACTTTCCGCAGGCCCTGGTGACCCAGATGACGTGTCCTGTGACGACCAACCCCTCAGCGCTGACAGCTGAGGAATACTTCAACCCCAGCTTGTCACCGACTCAGAGGGACATCGGCCACCCGTGCCAGCTCACCACCAAGACCCAGAGGTGACACAGACAGACGGGAAAACAGACAGGCAGCCACGCTTACAGTGAAGTCCCCCCCCCAAAAAACTCACCGCCAAGTGCCAGAGCTGACAAGCTGATGGACAGAGATTAGACAGGCTCACACAGACATGCAGGCAGAGTCAAATCAGCCGTTCATGGCAGCTGCCCACCAAGATCCTGAGGGGAAACACGAACAAATAATAGTCAGGGGAAAAGAAACATATTCAATCTGCTCATGACAAGTCATCTTTTCTTGAGGAAACAAAACAAAAAAATATTTCAAAGAACCCTGCAGCTTCTCTCAGTATGAATGTTATGCTATTTATTTGTAATGATACTGGTTTTCAATATCCTGCTTCTCTAATCCACCTGCCAACCTGCTGTACAATCATCTGCCCTGTGTTCCTCTGACTATCGGACTAGTTAAAATAGTTAAAAGTTAAAATATAACCATTGATTGGCCTCAATTTCAATACGACTCAGCAAGCAGCTTGTGAACAGTTAGCTGATGTAATCAATGTCTTTGTGTACGTCTGGTCAAAGAGCTCATCACTTGAATGAAGACATAAATTGCTTCTGCACCCAGGATTGTATTTGGTCACGTCATCCGTGTCCTCAGATTGTGTTTGTGTTCTTGTTTCCAGGTTTAAAGCCAAGTTGTGGATGTGCGAGTCCCACCCTCTGTCTCTGGCAGAACAAGTGGTGCCGATCATCGATCTCATGGCAATCTCCAACGCCCTGTTCGCAAAGCTGCGAGACTTCATCACTCTGCGTTTGCCGCCTGGCTTCCCTGTCAAGATCGGTGAGTGCTGGGAGAGTGAGACGGATGGAAGGGTTGAGGGGGGGGGGGGGGGGGGGGAGGTTGAAATGATGGCTGGTTAAATAAAGGGGGGCGATGGGAAATTACAATAGATACAAAGATGGATGGAAAGAAATGAAGACAGAAAGATAAAGTGAGTAAAAAGGACAGAAGAAATTGCAAGTATGCTCACATAAAATAAAATAATTGATAAAAGTATTAACTGGATGATGAGACCGATGCAAAGACGCAAACAGATGTCACCTTCTGCTCATGTTCTCTCTACTCCCTGCAGAGATCCCTCTCTACCACATCCTAAATGCCAGGATCACCTTCAGCAACCTGAACGGCTGCGAGGAAGGGACTGGCGTCCGGGCTGACAACGAAGTGGGGGTGGAGGGGGACGGACAGAGGGACACCCCGAGGACAGACACCCCATCTCCTGGCAGTGACTCCTCCAGCGTCTCCAGCTCCAGCTCCACCAGTAGGAACACACTCCCATACACTCTACCTGTTGTATCACAGTGCCGTCTTTTTGGAAATCTTCTTCTTCAGCTGATAAAATTACAGATGAGTCTCAGCTCAACTTTATATTCAGCAGATTGTTTTTCAATAAGCTGTTGTTTAAATCTCCACTAACATTTACTGCAGAACTTGGGCCAATAAAGTTAAATGTGTGAACTGAAGCTGCGGTCTGCAAGTTATTGACATAACGTTGCCCTTTGCCGTCCCCCTGTGTGTTGCAGTGTCATGTCGAGCCGGAGAGATTCCCCCATGTGTGTTTGAGCCCCCGCCTGGATACTCCATGCTCGGGGGCAAACAGAGAGACAGCATGAGGGATGAGGAGGAGGACCTGCTGCAGTTTGCCATACAGCAGAGTCTGCTGGAGGCCGGCTCCGAATATGATCAGGTGAGCTGATTACAGTCAATCGAACAGTCAATTATCTTATTGTGTTGAAGATGTTTGGCTTTTGCACTTGTAAGTATATTCCTCTTCTGTCTCCTTGTGAAGTACTAAATTAGCACAGATTGCAAATGTTTTACACAACACTCTCAAGGTTCACAGAGCCATGTTGCCATATCAACAGAGGTGCCCAATACTCCCCCTTTGAGATATCCAGTACAAATTACAGCAGTAAATTCACCAATAAGTCAAGCAATACCAGACAAACAGACACAGTGCAGCAGGGGAAAAAGTGCCCACTTTCAAAACATAAACAATCAATAAGCAGAATAATTTACCCGTGATGTGTGGAGCCCAGACCCATTATACTCTCAGCACTGCCCCAGGATAGGTGCTGGTTTGAAATCCCAGAGATCCTGGTCCTGATAGGACTTGGCCTTCTTCCAGCGGTACAGAGAGAGAAGTATAAATAGTCTCTGTGAGGCAGGTCAGAGAACATCCTCAGTGCTTTCTTAGCTTGGATACAGGAGGGGAGGCAGAAGCAAGGTTGCTGCTGAGGATTTGTGCACAGTTTGTACAATCATCCTCGGCAGCCTCCTGTCCGGAGCTTTTGTACTGCTGCTGATGGAAAATGTGGCGTTTTTTTCATTAATTTGGAAGCAGGACAAGTTTTAAGGGACCATACTGCTGACATTTCATGTAAAGCATACAAAGCATTAACTATTGTACAAATTGCAATCATCTTCTCAAACACCATTAGGGTGTAATTTCCCATCTTTCATTTACATTTTCCTTTAAATTTACTACAGTATGAATCTTAACTTGCAGTGTCATGAAAGGTTATTCAAAGTTGCAGCCAGGGAGATGTTTTTTTTTGTCATAGGTCGGTAGTGGAAGAATGTTGGTAGTTTGCATGTGCAACCCTAGTTTGGTGCCGGACAAAAGCAGCACACAAAGAATCGGAGAGGTAGTCTGCAAACACAGATGTTTGCCTGATCATTCAACTGTGAAGAGCTCGCGCCGCATAAGCACACAACTTTGTCAAAGAAACCAAGATTCATATAAATTCATGTGAGTTTCTCAAATTAGATTTTCACAGTGTACTGAACTTAAATTTGGGACCCGATAGAAGGGAGGAACAGGGAGGGAATTACCAGCCAGGGGGAACCGAGGCTGATATATGTTACATAATACAAGTAAACGTGAAAGGTATTTTAACTAGGTTATGAGACAGGGCCTCAAGGTCGAGTAAAAACACAGGAACCATGCTGTTGAAATTGATCACATGCACACTTTGTTGTGAAATCAGGCCAAACATCCGATCCTTAAAGTCATTGTTTATAACAAATGGTACAAGGTGTATTAATTCTGTAGTGTTTTTAACAGGTGCTTATCAATATTAATGTTGGGCGAGTGTACAAAAGAACCACGGCCAGGATCGATCTAGTTCACATTCAGTCAGTTCATAATTCATAATACAGCCAGCCTGCTGTTGCTGTGTGTGAGAGGTACTTTAGCATTTAGGAAAAGGCCTGCAGGATGCTGTTTTACATGCACCACCATCTCTTTATTTGTCCACTATACCCACTTCCTGTGTTCGCTCTCTGACTTCCTGTACCTCCTCTTTGTGTCTAGGTGACCATCTGGGAGGCGCTGACCAACAGCAAGCCAGGAACACACACTCTGCCCCCTGAGCCAAGTCGTCTGGAGAGGTCAGACGTCTCTTTTTCTTTAATCCCCTGCATCGGTCTTTTTCTGTCTTTTTCCATCCTTTTCTCTTATCCTCAGCCTTGCTCTCTGTCCTTTTAAATTAATAATAATAATAATAATAATACATTTTATTTATATAGCGCTTTAAAAGGCACTCAAAGACACTTTACATGTTAAAAACAGAAACAATAGAAGCATTTATAATAAGAACAAAATCTACGACATAACAGTAAGAAAAATTAAAATAAAATAAAATAAACATAAGAAAGAAAGAAAACATACATGACTAGAGGTTAAAAGCAGATTTGAATAGGTGAGTTTTAAGTGCAGTTTTACCGTAATTACCGTATAGTCCAACCCCTCTATTATCAGGACACAACCAGGAGCTGCAGATAAACGCATCAGTATCTTCAAAAGAGCTGGAATCCTAAAAAAAAAACATAAATTTCCATGACTGTCAGGACAAAAGCGATACTTCCTGCTGTTCCTTCACCTATATTGTCACTTCTTCTCACTTCTGTTACATATTGTCATTCTTCATTGTCTTACAGTCTTCCATTGTATTTTTTTCCATCCTGCAGATCTCTCACGCCATCCCTGACTCACGTCCTGTCCTCCCCAACTCTATTCTCTTATCCATCCTGCTATTCTCCTCTCATCTCCTATTTGCTGTGTGTGTGTGTGTGTGTGTGTGTGTGTGTGTGTGTGTGTGTGTGTGTGTGTGTGTGTGTGTGAAAAGGGGGAGACTGGAGGATGGGGAGTTTCCTGCTTTCCTAGTCGGCAGTACTGCTGTTGATTTAAGCGTGTTATCTTCAGATGGTGTTCTCTCCCCCCTGTTTGTAGAGGAGTGGATAGAAACACAGTCTTTCCCTTATTTGACACAATCTTTTTGTTGCAGTGTTTACTTACATCAGTGTTATAATGTTAGAGGAAACTGGGGTTGAAAGCAATTGTTGTGGTGTTCTTTAATTCACGGACTGTAAGGGGTAAAAAGGCAAATGCAATCTTGGCTGTTTTGATTGAATATGATGTCGAACATCTTATCATCGTGATACCTCGAAACAAATGATTCTTCTTGCATTATAGAGACTTCTGACTATTATGAAATAAAAAAAAGTAATTTCAACATGTCCTCTTCAAGACAAGAATTAAATTATCCCAGAGAGTCTAAAATACACTTGAGATGAAAACTAGAATGGAGAACATTGTACCACTTATGGGTTATTACCGGTTTATAATCCAGACATTTGGTCCTTTTCTTATACAGTGTCCTTGGTGTTACCATAATGTCTTGTATGGCTGCATTTGGGTCTAACCTTCTAATAAGCCATCAATTCTAAAGCTAAGCATGTCGATAAAGTCATTAGTAAAGGTCAAAAGGCCCGATAAGCCGACAGCAAACGTTTTAAATTAATCTACATTTAACATTGATAAATGAACAATCCAGTCTGCAGTTGCTGAAGGAGCTAAAGGAGCTACATGCAAAGTCCCTGATAGTCCTTGGCCTTCTTCCAGAGGTACAGTGGGAGAAGTATAAATAGGCGTGGTGAAACAGGTCACAGAACATCCTCAGTGTTTTCTATGAAGGGAAGGCCGAAGCAAGGTTGCTTCTCATCCTCAGCAGCCTGCGGTCCTGAGCTGTTGTATTGCTGCTTCAAAGTTACCAACTGCAGGTTTAAGTAGGATGTGACATACTTTTAGTCCTAGAGTGGGCCCTTCAACCTGTGTTCTTCCATCCTCTCCCCCCTTCACTGTTCCTCACCCCAGGACCCCCCAGCACAAGCCCCGAGCCCCCTCCAGCCTCTGCTCCACCCCCTCCAAGAAGCAGCCGACCACCTGCAGCTACGACGAGCAGCTGCGCATTGCCATGGACATCTCGACTCGAGAGCAGGAAGAGGCGGAGCTCCGGCGGCGGCAGGAAGAGGCAGAGCTGCAGCGCATCATCCGGCTGTCACTCATGGAGAAATGAGAGCTGAGTGGCCCAGCGGGGGTCTGAGGGGAGGGGTCTGGACCAAGGACACATGGGAGAAAAGGGCAGTATAGGGTACTTACTAAGCACACTCAATTGGCCTCCTCCTTTCTCTCCCATCTCCCTCGCCAGACCTTTCCCATGAAGCCATACAGTGATCTGGTTCTCGAGCCTCAGACAGCCAGAGAGAGACGTCAGTTTCCTCTTTCTGGTGCCACGTGGTACTGTCATTTCTCGACCAGTGCCAGTTTACAACCAACAATACATCCGATACAACAAGTTTAGTGGAATGCCTCTTTGGATGAGTGATTTCTGTCCGTTTGCAAGTATGTGTGTGTATATCTGTGTGTGTCTTTCAAAACCAGCTCTCAGCACAGTTGTCAACAGGTCACCTTCTGTCCTGACAACGTACTGTGTTAGGCCCGACTCTCTGCACACACACACACACACACACACACACGCGCTCAGTGTTTTAACACCGAGTTGTGTGGTTTTCAGTCTTAACTATTTAAAAAACGGTTGCGTTTGCAGAGCAGGACCAGTGGTGTTGGAGAATACTGTAACCTTCTCGATCAAGTCGAGTTGAATGTTGATAAACATGACATTTAATGATAAACACTTTTTTTTTTTTAAATGACTAAGTTTTTTTATTTGCACAAAATCCAGATGTACTGTATTTAGCTTGTGGGCAGATCACGTACAGTATATGACTGTTACTGGATGTAGATGACGAGTATGAGCACAAGCTAAAGGTTTAGCCTGACATTAGACTGCAGGAGCACAGATTTGATGAGGCTGCCAGATGAACTCTTGGTGCACTAACTATATTGTATGTGACTGAATGAGTTTGTGGCTGGCCTGTGTGTAATTCAAACTAAAAAGGGACTTGATAGTGGTTTGTAAGTGGACTGTGGAATAGAAATGTTGTTTGTGTACATTTGCATCCTCTCACCTCACGTGAGCGGAGGATTTCTTCAAAGTCACGGTACAATGTGTGCAATATTTCAGCATGGTCTGCACACGTGTGAGGTTCATTTTGTCCGACTTGAGTCTAGCCCGGAGTCCTGCAACATCACAGCACGCTCTCTGAGTGAAAGGATCACTGTAGAGGCGATTGACAGCAATTTTAGATTTTACTCTACAAGCTGGTTCAACAACACAGAATGTTGAAAACAAATCTAAAATCTAAAATCGCCCCAAAAACAACAACTGTGGAGCATTTTGTTCTTGGATTGGAGATATTGTTCAGTCTGGCTCTCATTATGTGAGTAACATCATGTTGCAGGGCTCAAGGCGAGCCAAGCACTGAGGAACATTTGCAGTTTTGTTGCAAGGGACGAGGGCGGACGGGCACAGCTTGTTTTGTTTTCCTTCTTTAATTTAATATTATTTCTTCAAAAGAAATGTCCAACTTTCACACTCCACTATCAGCACAAACTGAGGAGAGCCACCTCTTACTCCTCTCCAATTCACATTTAAGCTTGCCTAATTGATAAGAATATAATGTTCATTTTTTTACTTTTTAAAAAATATTGCAGAAAAGAAATGCAGCGAGATGTTTTCATGGTGAATGCTGGGATTTGAGTTGAGATAATGATTCAAATAAAGAAACATCTTTTGGAACAGCATTGCATGAGTGGGTTATTTTTTTAAATCAATTTTTAAATGACAGCTTTCACATGCTTCAAATCCCCTGACCCCCCCACACCAAGTTTCAGCTGCAGCGCTCCACTGTAAGTTAGTCTTCCGGTCCCCTCGAGTGAAGGACGATGACAAAGGCAATTAATTTCTCACGAGATAGGGGGAAGCTGCAGCGTCACTCAGCACCAGAGAGAGTTGATCTGTTTTTTAGCAGCTCCCACCTCCATCATCCTCCCTGTGACATGGATTCCCAGCGCCTCAGCCTAATCCAAGGGGGGGTTATGCCTGTAGTTATTTAAGGCTCGACAGGGAGGAAAAGGACGGCTTAGAGATCCTAACACCTCTAAGAAACCCCACTCAGAGCACCAAGGCTGCTTTCTGTGATTGGGTGGCGGGCTGGAGAGAATGAAGCCATTTCCCCAGTGAATCAGCAGTATGCAGCCGCAGGTTCTCCACCGCCCTGACTCAGCTCGGCATTATGAATAACATCAGGACGGTGGAAGCACTGGGCTGCAGGCGTGTGTGAAGTGAATTTGTAAAGAGCCACAGACAAAACAAGGTGTGTGTGTGTGTGTGTGTCTGAGAGACAGGGAAGCTGCGAGCATCAATATGCAAAGAGGAAGGACGGCAATCTCACGTAACTCCCTCTCTCTTCTCCTCCACCATCATGGTACAGTATGTTAAACAAAAGTAATAGTATACAAAAAAGAATATTTCATAGAATAGAATGTCACAAAGACATTAAAAACATCATAGTTGAGTCATAAAATATAGTCATAGTATAAAACAAATCGTTGAGCTTCTGCTAACCACACGGAAGGCTTATGGCTGCGGCTACAGTTAAGAGAAGTTAACCTTTTATCTCAATCTCACTAATAGTTCCGTCTCTTACTTCAGCAATATTCTCCCGCTGTGGTTTCACAGAAGGCGCCAGCAGGGGCCCCGGTGGCCTCCATCCCACCACTTAATTACCCTCATGAAACAGCGGGTAGAATGTCAGCCTGAAATAAGCTGCGCCGACGGAGATCTCCCCCCCCCCCCCCCCGACGTAGACTGCTGTAACTACCCACGTTCTTCACATATTACCTCCTTTCACTGCTGCTGCAGGACAGGTTCAACACTGTAGTTCTCCACTTGGCCGGCAGGTGGCAGTGAAGTCGCCAATACTTCAGCATCTGTAGCCCATAATCACCTTCATTTTTTCACTTTTCTTCAAATATTTGTTTGTTTCCGATGAAGCACATCTTAACACAAAACAAATGCACACCATCACAGCATTCAAAACAAACTCACCATATTTATTTAATGCTAAAGCATTGAATTAAAAAACAAAACAAGGCATCATCTTTGTCCTGGTTCAATTAAAATCTGAATAAAGACATGCGTCTGTGCACTTTGAAAACAAACAAAAAAAACACACGCTCCAAAGACAAGTCGACCGAGATCAGTGCAAAAGAATCCTCCCCGGGGTAAGAAACATTCCAAATAAAATAAAACCATTGAAACAGTAAAGTGCATTGTTTGGAGAAAAAGCCCTCATAGTTGTAGAAACAGGCAGTGAGGGTGAAACACTGAAAACAAACACTTCTTTAAAAAATATGGGAGCGAGACACAATGGAGTGCATAAAGTATGCACGGGTTCAATCTTCATCTGCACATTCATAGTTCATTACTGTACATACAAACCTGAACTCCAGTTGAAACAACACATCCAGTGGTTTACATGCAAACATGTTTTTTTTAATTCAGTTCTCACACACACTAAACGTATGGTTACGTATCGGAGGTTACACGAGGTCTCCAGTTTACCTGCTACACATTCGTACGCAACATGCGGTCTCTCTCACACATCTGCGCGGCTCCAGTCGCGTCCGTTCCAGTCCGTTGCGCTGAGGTTACATGGTGTTGTATAGCACAGTGACGGCTCGCTGCTTTTTCTCAGCGGAGCCTTTGCGAGATCGTCTCGACGAGTGTCCCCTGCCCTGCTGACGCGTCGGCGCCACCGCGCCGCTCCCGTCCGGCTCCTCCCTCTCACCCGTGTCGTCTTTTGGACAGCAGTGAGGGGCGGAAGAGGAGGAGGAGATGCAGAGCGAGGGCGACGAGGATGACTCTGCAAATTCCCCGCCGCCGTGGGACAGACCTGTCTTTTCAACGTGAGCGCTGCGAGCCAACACTTTCTGCTTCTTCCAGGTGTCGTCGGGGTGAGACGTGGACACGGAGAAAGAGTCCTGGGAATGTGATGACGTCGCCCTGGTGTGTGTCCTCAGGTCCAAGTCGCTGAGGTCGTTGGCCGACAGCTCCAGACAGTCCAGTTTAGCCAAGGAGGCCGACCTCTTCATTAGAGAGGGGGGGGTGAGGCCCGCCTGGCGGATACGAGCCTCGAGCTCCATGGCTCTGTGCCACACTATCGGCTCCAGGAAACTCTTCCCCTCTTGTCTCTCTCGCCGCCGCTGGCCTACTTCCATGTCTGGAAGGGTCCGTTCAGAACTCAACCCTTTACAAGGTTCTGGCTCCGTGTCCATAACGTCTCTCGGCCCCTGAGGCTGCCCCGGTTCCTGGTCTTGGCTGTCCGTCATCTCCCGGCTGACGCCCTCGTGGAGGAAAGCCTGCAGCTCCCTCAGAGTCTGCTGAATCCTCTCCAGCTCCTGGCTGCCACGGGCCAGCCTGCTCTCGGCGTCACAGCTGGGGCCACAGCCCCCTCGCCGGCCCTCAGAACCGGATTCCGGCCTCTCGTCTGTGTCCGACTCCTGCGCTGTCGCCCCATCCAGAGTCATTTGGTGTGAACTGGCCTGGGTCTGATGTTGCTGGCTTTGGCTGTGGAGCTGGCTTTGTCTTTGGGACTGGGCTGAGGTATCTCGAGATGATTCTTCTAACTGACTAGCAGAGGCCAGTGATGAGGTCAACATGTGGCTGTCTATGGAAGTGGGCACAATGACCGATGTAGCACCAGAGACTCGGCTGATATCTGAGTCGGGGAGGTCGTCTGTGCTTGAGGAGTTGAGCTCCGTTTGTGACCCCGTGTGCTTTTCTTCGTCTTTGGACTTGGCAGACACAGCAGCGACCTCTCCCTGAGTGATCCTTTGTTCTGTGGAGTCCTGAGGCGAGCTAACGGGAGGATGTTCCGCGCTCAGGGGACACAGGGACAGTCTGAGCGGAGGTTGTTCCGCGCTGGGGGAATGCAGCGGAGATCGCTGCGACGCGGCCATCTCCATTTCCTGCTTCAGCTTCTGCTCCAGCTGCTCGGTGGCTCGCCGCACCGAGCCCGCCGGCCAGTCGCACGGCAGCATGGAGGGAGACTGCGGGTGGGAGGGCGGAGTCAGAGAGCCGTGCGTGACCTCGGCAGCCTCCGCCTCCGTCTGAAGGTCCGATCGGATGACCTGGGGGCTGTGGGAGGGTGGAGGGAGGGACGCAGAGGAGGAGGCAGGAAGGCAGGAGGCAGGGTGGCATATGGCTTCAATCTCTGTGACAATATGGCGGACTGACACTCCGTTGTCAGGGGGAGTTCGGTCAGGGCTGGCTTTGTCAACGCTATCATCAGACTGTGGAGACGCCTGAGAGACAAAAAAAAGAGCAAGCAAGTGAGACGTGTGCATAAAATATGAGTTATTGTCTTGTTATACAGAAAACACCATCGATCGGACATCGCAATAGAAAGTAAGAGGAGACAAACGAGTGGCACGTGTTCCTATATTATCTGGACTATTCTCTCATCTTCCAGGAGGTGTCACTGTGATTCATAAAGATTTCGTGTGGAATCTGTGCTATTGGCTCAGTTCATTTGCTACCTTGAAGTCCTTTGGCTGCATTCACAAGCGCTACGACGATGAGAGCAGGGTTGTGCAGCGGGGCGGGAGCGTCTCGCTGCTAGTATGCCCGGGCCTACGAGTCTGTCTGCATCAACAGATTCAATTTCAACAAGTAATCAGGATGCGAGGCCTTTCAAAATGGTGGGGTTTAATCTAGTGCATGAAGCTAAAATTGGAGTGACTACACGAGACGCATCATGTTACACATCGTGTTTTGGTCACACGCATGCCGCTCATCTCTCCGTGGGCGTCTTACGGTCGGATCGCCAGTTTACGAGATTGGCCGCCGCAGCGTGCCGCCGGGTTGTTGTTCTCCAAACGTTGATTCTAATTCAGCTTTTCTCCGCAGTGGCCACTGCGGTTTATTTTTCCGGCATCTCCCGCGGTCCCCAACGCTGCAGCCTAAACGCACTACCCACTGACTCGGTGTGATTGCAGCCTTAGAAACTAATTCTAGTGCAGTCAGATTCCAGTTTTACTTCCAGACCCGCTGTGCAGAAATCTGCTGCTTGTGTCATCACAGACTGGTGTGTTGGTAGAACTGGATCTCTAAAGGCAACAATAAAGTTTGGCTGAAACAATACCACAGTGAAAAGAAAACCTTTCCCTCACATTTAACTCTTTTTGCATGGCTGTGGGCCTCTTGAATTAAACATGCAGTCCAGAATATGAATACAAAATGAGATGCTGCTGTGACAGTAGGCTGGGCAGACTGGGGTAACTTTTGCATTGCAAATGTAACACACAGATCTTTCTGCAGGAAGCATGTTGTACTAGCAAAGACAAAATGTTAACAGAGGGATAAAGCTGAATGACAGTGTACCTGACTACTCCCATAGCCTTGCTCCTCTTCCTCCTTAACCTCCGTTTCTTCGTTCTCCTCAAACGACAGAGGTGTCCTCTGCTGTGCCTGCTCAGAAAGCGTCCGGGATCTGTCATCTTGGGCCAGGCCCAGAAACTTCTCCCTGGCGCTGAAGAAGTCGATGCTGTCCGTGCTGTGGTTGGACGACCCGTCGGCCTCGCCGCGCCCGCTGCCTATCTGCAGCTCGCTGGGGTTGTTGTTGTCGTCACTGGCAGCAAGCGGAAGAAGAGTGATGTTCGCAGGGCTGAGGGGGCTCTGCTTGTCACTCGTAACGTCTGATAATGATTGGTCTATTACGTCTGAGTCAGCGGATCCCAGAGTGAGAGGAGAGATTTCTTCCGAGCTGCTTCGCTCGGGCAGATTGAGGGACAGTTCCACCGGTCTGTGTTTGGGCACTGAAATAGACAGATGTGTGGGGGGGCCCCGGTGAGCACGTTGGAGTTCAGGAGTAGGGGGTAAGATGTGGAGCGATGGCGGAGGGTGGGGCAAAGCAACAGGCACAGTGACGGCCACGCTGGTGGAATTGTCCAGTCTTTCCTCCGGGACGACGGTGGCTGCCCGGGGTCTGGGGAGGGGGAGCAGGAGGGGGTCTCCGCAATCGGATCCGACCTCCTCCTCCTCCTCCTGACCCGGTGAGTCACACACACCGTTGGAGTCTGCGTGGGAGTCAGAGCCGTTTGTCTTGGCCGAGCCTCCGGGCTCCGCGCCGAGCGCTTGCAGCACGGCCACGCCCAGGAAGTGATGCAAGGAGGGCGAGGAACTGTTGTTGTTGTGCGAGTCGGAGCGGCCCAACGAGTGAGACGAGGCTTTGCACATGGACTCTGGGCGATCCGATAGCTCACTGTCAGAGTGCGAGCGCCATAGCTTATTATGCCTTTGTTTGCTGCGGAAGCGAAGAGAAACAACAGTTTGTTAGCGCCAACATGCTCCCTGAAGAACGTGCATATTGCAGAGCTGCTTGTACATGAAAGCACACCTGGCCAGCAGAATTCCCTGATACTCCTCCAGCTGTTTCATGAAGGAAGGGTTTGGTTTGGTGACGGCCCGTTTCTCTTTGACATAGTCAAAGGCAGTGTCCAGGTCCCAGCCGTACTCCTTCATGGCGTAGGCGATCACTGTGGAGGCGGAGCGACTCACGCCCATTTTACAGTGAACCAGACACTTAGCACCAGCTTTCCTAAAGAGAGACAGACGAGAGAGGAATTGTGTTGGATTACAAGACTGAGAACCCAAGTAGGAGCTGACAAAGCTTGCGTGCGTTGAAGCCTACTTGGCTTTGGTGATGAACTTGAAGGTCTCGTTCCAGTACTCCAGCAGGTTGGTGGCCTCTTCATCGTACACGCGGATGTTGTGGTACTGAAACATGCCCGGGAAGAAGTTGTCTATCTCCCTGGTCACGTTCAGGATGTAGAGCACTCTACATAAGAGACAGGAAAAGGCGGGTTTATGACCTCTTGGTGTCAATAAAACTGTCATTAATCCATATGTAGTTATTCAGTGTAGTTAAGACTGTGAGGTATCGTTGAAAGCTGCAATGTTTCAACCCAGGGGTAATGAATTCTCTCATTTCAATGAACTTCAATTTGTAAACACGTTTAATTCACGAAGCGTAGTCTCTCCGTTTATTAAAATGATATTAGTGAGTGTGCCTGGAGTAGGTGTGATTTGTAGGGTTGGTTGCTGACTGATATCTTACCCGCTGTTCTGCAGCTCGTCCAGATTAGAGGCATTCCACTCAGAGCCCTGGAGACATCACAAGTACAGTTAATATCAACGTGTATGAACGCATGACAAACAAGTAAGAAGGAGTCAGAACTTACAAGCTATAGCGAAACAAAAGAGGGAGATTTTGAGTACGGTTCCTGTACATTGTTCACTCCAAACATCCACACTTTTTACTCATAGGTTCTTACCAGATAGACGTGTTCAAAGATTTCGGTGGGGCTGTCCATCTGTCCCAGGATGAGGATCATCTCGTTGTCTATGAACTCCTTAAACTCCCTCAGGTTACAAACCATCTGCATCTCCAGCTCTGTACGGATCTGGTACGACGGGCAAAACAAAAAAGTCGGCACTCGGGTATCTCAACAAGTAAAGCTGCATTTGCAAAACCAAGACGTATGCCAAACCCAGCTGCTAACGTCACGGCATTCATGCGCGTGCCTCTTACCTCCTTACAGGTGACGTTCTCCAGGTCCTTCTGCATCATGATCTCTCTGAGGCGCATCTTGATCAGCCTCTCTGTGCGCTCCCTCTCTGTGGGCCTGCACATGGAGACACAAACGCCTTTATGAAAAAACACATTTTCTCTAAGCCTAAAAAAAAAATAAAATAAAAAAAATAAAATAAAAACTCTCCACTTTGACACAATTAACCACCTTCAGTCACAGCAACGACACTTTCCTTCTGTTCTTTGAGTGTTTTTTTCACTTTACTCTCAAAGAGATTACTTGTTCCAGGAGAGAATTGCCACTTTGTCTGATTCTCAGAAACTGGAGAGGGAACAGAAAATCCGAGAGCGTGGCCCATCAGTGATCCACAACAAAGTCCCCTTGTGCCTGTTGTTGTGCCTGGCTCCGTTTCCAACCACTCTGCTGGGGGACGCATTTAGCTTTTGGAACGTCACACTGATGATACCAACATGTGGCCCAATTACCTCTCTGGAGTTTGTCTCCTAGACTCTCTGTCTTTCATTGTCTAAATTTCTCTTGCTTTGCTTCTAGCTGGATCCTCACAGTACTAGCAGAGAGCAGTGTGGGTCAGCAGCTACAAAGAGGGTCAGTGTGACGGCCACAAAGTGTGTAACCGCAGGCTTATAAAGCATCCATCTGTGATGAAGAATCGGAAACAGTCGGCTTGTTTACCTCAACGCTGAACGTCTTGACCCCAAGAGATTGAGTCCACGGGGGTAAGAGAAATAAATACGGGTTAGTTACGGTCACCCACTAAAACTTTAACCCCACAACAAGCCTCGACTTGCCCGCAGACAGCCTGGAGCTGGAGGAGGGGCGGCCCAAAAAAAAAGTACACATGTGACGACACAAGGAACGGCACTAGTGAGTAACCGAAGAATGGAAAATATACATCACTTCCTTGAACGGCTGATAGAGGAGCAGCCAACGGGAATTCACGGTAATCCCCATTAATCAACGACCGCGACAACGGTGCCAAGATTACGCCTCTTCCTGCTATCTGAACTTCACATCCAGTGGTTTCACAAGGCCATGAGCTGCCATGTCAACAGACACCGGCAGGTCATGCGGCTTTGGCAGTCTCCCTGTGCGGGACAACAAACCGGGACTTTGTTGTGTTTGGATGTGTGTGTTGGAGCTCAGGTGGCAATCTTAATGACAAGTGTACTCGAGTGCCAACACACCTCCTCCAAAGAGTAAAGTCTGTTTCCAGGCAGGCAGTAAACATGGGTGTTTCTTTTTAGTCAAGCTTTAAGTGGACCCTGATTTCTCTTTCTGTCCCCGCTTCCCTCTCCTGTCCATCCAGAAGCATTTTTATTAATCCCCCCCCTAAGACCCCCATCCTCTGCCTACCACCTGCTTCTGCTTCTCTACCTATTCGTCTGTCTGGGTCCCATTTTTCAAGCCGACCGAAGCCTCAGCTATTTTGGACCCTGGAGGATCTCTGAAGTGAGTGTGTGTGTGTGTGTGTGTGTGTGTGTGTGTGTGTGAATGAGAGACGCTCCAAATACGTCGCGGGGCACGTGACTAAGCAGCAGAGAGGGGAATTTCTCTGGTATTAGCAAAGACATAAATCCAGCAGCCTGTGTCTGTGCTTTCTATGTTCCCTTGTGGCTCGCTTGACATCTCTGTCTCAAAGATTCAGTGCATGTGTTCATCAGCATGTGTCTATTTGCACATAGTTCAGTATTTGCCACTTTGTGTTAGTTTGTGTTGCTTCTCGTCACCCTGAGAGGTTACATGGAGCGGTGTGACGCCAGCTGACTGATGCTCTGCAGTGTTCTGCTGCAGTAGCGACACTGTCTGCTCCGTGAGGAGAGGTTAGGCAAAGCTGTTGTGATGGAGTACGTTCCATTTCTAATAAAAAGGAGCGGCTGTACCCATTACCTTTCACTTTTAGTTTCCAGGTCAAATTGATTTCTATAAAACGGATGATTATTATATTATGATTATTATGTTGACTTTAAAAGAAGACTTTTTCTTTGTTTATAATGCAGATCGCTGCGCTAGTTATTGCATTTTATTGACTGCTTCAGAATACAGTTCAGTTGTTTCAAACTACAGTTGTTGAAATGAAATGACTGTCCCCTGTATAATGCAGATATACTAGAACACAGAACAGTACTGTTTATAACACATAGCGTACTGTAGGCTTTGCTTAAGGGGGCATTGCGTGACCAGACATCATCAATCCACTCGACGAGGGCAGCTTCAACCACAGGCGCTATCCCCGAGTGGATGGATAGATGTCCTCATGTGAATAAATGAACACTATACTACGTGATACGTGGAGGCTCTAAACATATCCAGATATTACATCATCGGTATGAACTGTGGATTTGCGTAATGTGTGTGTGTGTGTGTGTGTGTTCACGTGGTCTCCACTCACAGGTCTGTGAAGAGAACGGGTGAATTGGCACGGTGCGACTCGACGTCCTGCATGGCGTTCCACTCGTTCATGCAGAACTGGTTCGATGAGACCCGGCTCTGGTAGTAGCTGACCCAGGTCAGGAACAGGCTGCCCGGGTAGTGGTTGTGGCAGCGGGCCACCTCGCTTGCTTTGTGGAGCGACTGGAGGGCCGACCTGAGGCACAGTGAGGAGGAGGAGGAGGGTTCACACTTGAGAGGTTGTCTCGAGGCCAAAAAGACAAAAAAAAAAAACTGCTGCAGAGTGAAATTTGGACTGAACGTGACGGTGTCCTTCAAATGACTGACAGAGTAAAATAAGTGAAACCAGGAGAAGGCTATAACAACGGGCTAAGGAGGGGAGGTATTATGCGCAGTGCAAAATAAATTGTGTGAGGAATGAATAACAGCAAATGAGAAATATAATAAGGGAGGCGGGTTGAATAATTAGTGAGAGAAACAAGGTGATAAGAGCAGCGATGAAGAGACATAATAGAGATATGACTGCAGATAGATGGAGGTATCAGGAGACGTTGGGGGGGGAGAGGAAGGGAACAAAGGGACAAAGGAAATGAAGACCCGTAAGGAAATGAAGAGGCAGCACTGGCATGTGAGACAGGGAAAGATAATGAAGAGGCTGGAAGGAAGAGAGATAGTGAAAAATAAATAAAGGAAGCGGAGAGAGAAGATAAGTAACAGTAACAAAGATAAAAGGCTGGAGGTCCAAGTCAAAGGGGGAGTACAATGGATACAGTCTTTCTAAGCCTGCAAACTTAACCTTGATGCAACTTCACAGAGCTGTTATTGGCTGGAAACAATACAAAGGTTGCTTACCACATGGCCTGGACAGAAACTGGCTTGAAAACATGAACCCTGTTCACCGTCGAAACACTAAAACCACTGTGACGACAGAGAGAGAGAGAGAGAGATTAGGAAGGGGATGCCCTTTAATAGTTTATAGCCATCTTACAACACCAACAAATCTTCCTACAATAGAAATGACTAAATAACAGTCATCAGAGTAGAGCAGAGTCAGCTGCCCCAGGCAGCAGTAAGAGGAAGCGGGTAGGTGTGGTGTCTTACCCGTCTCCATCCAAGTGGATCAGAGTGTCACTCCAGAGAGGTAGAACCAGACCCACTGTACAGCTGCAGGGAGGAAGATCAACACGTTACACAACCAAACAAGAAAACTCCGGGTTTGACGTGATACAGGGGATGTGTGCAGGACAACATCAAGACTGTAGCGCTGCTGTGCCACTGACCTATCACAGGAGACAAAGTCCATGCCGAGCACGATGCTCTCCTCCGTGTCCTGTCTGCCGTTGGTGGAGACCACCACCATGTAGCGGGTTACCTGAGGGTAGGCGCTCTCCAGACGCACAGCCTGCGGGTGAAGACAGAGAGGAGATTGCAAGACATTGCTGGAATACCTCTATTTCAAAGATGTTACAGGGACTTAAAAAAAAAAACACATACTAGTACTGTATGTACTGTGTGTTTTTATGTAAGAGTATGTTTGTTATCAGACGTCAGAGTAAAGACTTTCAATGGCCAACGAAAGTTGTTTTCATAACCAGTTTCAGGTCTTTATGTTTACTAACAAAGAACTGAAACCGGCCCCTCCGTCTGGAGTTTAATCTCCCTGAACACAATGCCCCCCCCCCCCCTTCTGTGTGTGTGTGTGTGTGTGTGTGTGTGTGTGTGTGTGTGTGTGCGTGCGTGCGTGCGTGCGTGCGTGTGTGTGTGTGCGTGTGCTACTGACCAGTCGGATGGTGTCCTCCGGCCGCAGCACAGTGAACATGGTCTGAAGATGTTTCTGGAGGTCACCTGGATAGAAAGGATTTCAACATCCTCATTTAGCTTCAGCTCCTTTTGGACAACGCTTGCATTCTTGGCATTTCGCAGGTTAACACAACACCTAAGATAACGTATCATTTATCCCTGTGGCAAGTTTCCAGTGTCTCTTTCACTGCAGCCTACATTCAGCCTGATCTCCACATCTGAGGAAAAGAAAAAAAGCCTGATATTTCTGAAACAGAGCTTTTGATGCTTTTTAAAGTCATCAGCTCATTTCACATCACAGCAGGTCCAACAACAAAGGCCGTCTTCATCCACAGGCAGCAGCACATTCTACTTTTCTTGTTTTCCAAAATGTTTAAACTTTGTTTTCATCGTCCTAAAGTGTGAAGATATTTAGTGTGGGTTTATCCCTCAGTCTGGCCACCACATTGCATGCACCAGTGAACCGACTCGTTGTGAAACAGCGTCGGTGAAGTTACCGCCAGCTGTTACCGATGATGCTGCGGAGGAATGTTCATTTCAAATACACGCTGTGCTATTTAATCTCGCGTTCATTTGAGAGGCGGACAGAAGCTGCAGCGGTCGTCGGTGTGCGCGCGAGTCTTTACCTGTGTGCTTGTTCCTGCTTTGGCTGATGCGAGGTGCGGAGTTAGGCGTGGGGCTGTTTCCCCGGGGGAGGAACAGGGCCGCGCCTTTCACGGTGAGGAAACTCTCACTGATACTGGGGAGGGAAGAGAAAAGAACAACACATGAATAGAAGCCTCAAACACAGGGGCTCCTTCCAAGTTATCCAATCACACTTGGCATTTTGTGTAACTTATGTAATTTGCTGTCACTTTCTTTCCCGCACATGCTGAACCCAGGCTTCACATAATAAGCAAAAGATGGGAGCAGGGGACAGACGAGCATTGTCACGGGCTTATGTCAGTGTTACGACGATCCACTCAGCTGGCCTCTGGTCTACGGGCTCAGCCAGTGCAAGTTAAACGAGACACAATTTGAACTCGGAACACAATGTTCTCCTCCACACAGCTGGAGTACACACACAGACTTACTCACACACTTGCAGCTGCCAGTAGGGAGTGATTGTGAGGAGACCGGGGGTCTGAGAGGGAAGACAGCGCGAGTCCCCTCCTCCAGTGTTCGAGCGGAGATAAGAGCTGGCCAGCACACAGGACAGGATGTATGCAATCATGGTTTTTTTTTGTCAGTGAGTGAGTTAAAAATGTCACGTGATTGCATTCATGCGAGTGCACGATGATCATTATGGAGCAGGGACACCAGCATCCGTCTACTCCATCCCCGCCTCCTGAGTCTCAGAAGTGAACGTGACGAACGCGTCAGGTAGCTCGAGCTCGTGCTCGCCTCGGCTCCGCGATAGAGGGACCGCTTTTCACGAACCGATCCACTTAGCTGTTACTGCATTCCAAAAAATATGAAGCGGTTTATAACTGATTATTTTAAAAAGCAAGGGAGGAGGCTGGGCGGGGGGGGAAGCGACAACGAGAAGTTCTGACTCAGACGCCACTGATGATGAAGGGGAGACCGACTGAGACAGTGTCATCGATTAATACCAGTGGTGGAAGAAGTACCAAGATATTTTACTTGCGTAAAAGTACTACCATGAATTAGAAAACACTGTATTTTCAAGAAGCTGTAGCCTACCTAAAGTATAAAACAGAAAGGACTCCCTATGCAGCCAAATGGGCTCTTTAGTTGTTACATTATTATATATTTAAATATTAGTTTCTTATTATTGACGCAGTAACATGCAAGATGCATTAGTGGAGCTGGCTGCACTAGAGTTCATTTGTATAGAGTTGGGTGATTTATTTACCGTATAACAATGCATTGTATTTCATACAACCATTATAAACAAATGTATTGAAGTAAAAAGTCCAATATTTCCCCCTGAAATGCAGTGGAGCAGAAAGTCGCATCAAAACTGTACTTGAGTGCAGAAGTACTTCAATGAATGTACTTAGTTACCTTCCACCGCCGATTGATACCATGCATTAAATAAAGGGTGCGGCCAACTGAGAAAGTTGGTCGCACCGTGATGGAAAAGTGAGTCTGGATCCATCAAAGCAGGTCGCATCAAACGGGGCTCTGTTCCTCTCTGGAGCACTTCATCTTACCAACTGTGACTGAGGTCACTGCACTGCGGAGGAGGACTCGTAATAAACTGAGGTCAGTGTTTCAACTGGACACCAAACATTGAGTGCGTTTGTTTTGTGTGAGCACCTGCTTGCATTTGTGAATAACTGGGCCTTTCTTTAAGTCTCACAGTGGCACACTAGATACCGATAGAACAGGTTGGAAGACCCATTTCTGCAGCCGCTGATGTCAGATGACAGCCATGGGACCAGTAAACCATAACCTTAAGGATGCTGAGCAAGAGCTCTGCCACTTAGAGAGAAAGAGCACTCAGTGCAATGGTGCTCCTGCATTTATACCTCTGGATGCAGAGAGCACATAAAAAGGCAATGACGCGGAATAAAACTATGCGTGTGAAATGATTATTCACACAACGGGCGGAGTGGCTCTGCTGGTTTTGTCAAAACTGAGACCACGAGTCCAGTTGGCAGGAACTTAGCCCATCTAGGAACAGCACCATGTGCAGCCACAAGCAGGTCAACCAGCCAAATGTCGGCCTCAAGGTGAAACAGATCTTTAGAAAAAAGAAACATTTTAAAGTATTTTAAATGATCTGCTATATGACAAGCAGATTCCACAGAGAATATTTGACGGAAGGAGTTTTTTTAAGAGGTCATGTTACGTCTCTCTCTCTCTCTCTCTCCCCCCCCCCAGTGTCTATGCAGGTGCCTCCCTTTTCCAAGCCCAGCAGCTGCAGTGTGTGGATGTACGCGGCTGGGCTCAATCACTGATTAGGACCTGGTGGTTAGGAGGCCGGCAGAGGCAGACAGACAGCCCCAGTGGGCCGAGTGGCGAGTTCAAGCTGTGTGTGTGTGTTGGATGTGCCGGGTTTGGTCGTGCAACCAATTACAAGTCTTGTACTCTGTGGTCCTTCTTTTGTTAATCAGTACTACTTTTCTTTTAGACAGTTGTTTGTATTGTGAGCTTTTCATTTAAATGTTAATAAAGTCC
The DNA here is from genome assembly GCF_050575085.1 of Anarhichas minor. NCBI lineage: Eukaryota > Metazoa > Chordata > Actinopteri > Perciformes > Anarhichadidae > Anarhichas > Anarhichas minor. The sequence continues at coordinate 3,077,302 of NW_027466472.1, forward strand.
TTATTTAGTTTACTCATCCGTTGCTCGTGACTCTCTGTCTCTGGGTTTATTTATACTCGTAATCCACTCATCCCCTGGACCTTAATCAGGGAACGCAACGGGTCAAATGCTGTCAATGTCAAGTTTGAGCTCACTGTGTTTTGTCCTCCGTAACAACACGGAACAAATACTGTCGTGTTACTAGAGCAAACACTGATCCGGGGAGGTTGGGCGACCTGTTCTGCTAAACTTTAACGTGAGCGCTTTGACAACCACACGCACACGCACTGAAGATCTTCTGGATCAATCTAAGGAAGGTGATGACGTCAGAGCCCAAAACATATTTAGAAATTGCATAAAGATTGGTTGATATGCTTTATTTTGACAGCTAACCGCTGCACAGGATTATCTATCTTGTCCCTCTGCAGCAGGCTGCAAGTCTACACTCAATGAAGCCAACTTGTACAGTTCATCAGGTTCTGCGGTTCTTCAGTTTCACACTGTCTGCCGTCTGCTATTTAGCCTTCCTGTCGTGCCCTTTTTCTCTGTAACTTCATCTCTGCCTCCTACCGTCCTTCCTGAGTTTTGCTGAGACAGTGGATGTACAGGATCAGACGGACACAACGGAGACAGAGGGGGGAAAAAACAGAACCGCAGATTCGTGCTGAGCTAATTTCCCATAATCCACTCACCCTTGACCCAGCTGTTTCCTCTCCTCTCTGTCACTTCCTCTTTTCTGCATTTCTCACAACGTCGTCCTACGTTTCATGTCCGTCATTCTCAACTCCTGCTGTATCACGTCTCCCACTGTGCTCACACGCAGACTCGCGTACTGTACTTGGCAGTGGCCGCGTGTATAAAGTGCTGCTGCACAATGTCATGTGTAACACAACACTTGCACTCTCCCTGAAAACCACGCGTGAAAGGCGACTGCACACGCACGCTAACACGCACTCTTACACCTGCACAGACAGTGAGGCCGTGGAATCTAAGCCTGATGGTTGGAGAGGTGTGAGGGGGGGGGGGGGCTGTGAACGACTTTCAACTACAGCTTCTAAAAATACTGTCGTCCTTTAAAAAGTCTCAGCTATTGATAGACTGCATTCGGAAGACTTACTGTACATAAAAGCCTTTCTGTGACACGACTGCCTTCTGCAGAGGTTCAACACTGGAGCCTGCATGTGCTCTGTTATAGCGACTGCTCTTCGGCTACTTGTACAGAAACATGTAAAAAGGTTTATATGTAAAACTGTATATTTAGGATTATGAACTGTTGGTTGCATAAAACAAGGAATCTGAACACGTCTCATTGGGCTGTGGGAAATTATATAAACAATTTTCTTGCATTTCATAAACAAAATGATTAATTATTAAAAATAGCCAATGCCACATACACACTATAATCTGACTGACAATGAACCCATTTTGCAAATATCTCTGCATCAATGACTGTTACGACGTTAGCGATGTCAACTTATACAGCTGCTTGTAGACTGAAGTGATTGGAACTGATGGGCTGCATTAGTAATGCTGAAATGAACCATCAGAGACCGATAACAACACGAGTCAGTCTGTTGGCATGTAGCCAGATGAAGTACGATATTTGCATGTTGAGCTCATTGTTACGCCTCCAACAACTAAGGACAACTGCAAAGGTGCCAATTTCAATCAGACTCATTGAAGGGCAAAAACACACACAGAAGGATAAAGCTAGTGGAGGAATGTAAAGAAAGGGGCAACGAGTTAAACTACATCTGACTTCACAGAGTATGTAGATGAGGAGGAGGCCTAGTCAGAGTGTAGAGAGCGGAGCGGTTCATCTCTTGGGCTTCGGCCATCCCGGGCTTTGGGCAGAAGTGAAGCAGTAGGTACTTGTTAGGGCAACAGTCACAGACACAATCATCACTATGTAAGGACCAATCCACATAGTGGGCAGATAAGTGGGAGACCCCCCTCCTGCCTGTGCCCATATTAGTCACTCTCAGGAGGAGAGAGGGATAAATATAGGGCCTGGTTCTATGGAGGGCAAGCCCCCCTAAGGCCTTATGAGTTTACACCAGAGACGGATACAGCCCATGGGAAAGACAGAGAGTTAGCCGGTGTGTGTGTGTGTGTGTGTGTGTGTGTGACATGTCTGCATGTCCACAGGTGCACGTTAGGCCCTGCTGCTTGGAAGTTCAGCCACGGAAAATGCGTCACAAGCAGAAGATAGTGACAGAAGGATGAGAACTTCATGGGGCGTCATGAACGTAGAGTGTGTCCTCTGGGTGTGTGCGAGTGACACCCACATGTTTGGCTCCACTACTGCTACGGTTTCGTTAATAATCCAGTGTGCCGGCCGTGGTCCAAGCACCAGCCACCTGAGTGGACTAAACATAACCCGCCCCGCCGTGCCGTGCTATTCTGAGAAGGACTCAGATTACATTTTAACTTACAGTTAAAACAAACTACAGGCAGTAAAAGCGTATATGCTGAAGAAGCTCGGTGAAATAAAACTGAATGCTGGTCGAATGAAGACATCTGTAGCTCGGTGGGTAGTAACGTTGGCTCAATGAGTGGTTCCATTCCCACTTTAACAGCTCGTGGTAATAAAAAAGTGTAATTGTACTTTTTGTCAACCTGCGGAGCATCCATTAACAAACAGACACTATCAGGTGATCTCGAGCCGTTTACTGAAGCGAAGGATACGAACTTAACTTTATTTGATTGTAGAAGCTTCACACACACACACACACACACACACACACACACACACACACACACACACACACACACACACACACACACACACACACACACACACACACACACACACACACACACACACACACACACACACACACACACACACACACACACACACACACACACTAGTGACCTATATCCAGCTGCTGAGAGTTCCTCACACAAACACGTTTCGATCTCTTCCGTTTCCATTTGGAAAAGACGCAACACAAACACAGAGGAAGAGAGGGGTTTACTGGCACTTCTAAACACACTTGCTGGGAAAACAATGAGGGTTTAGACGCCGTTTAGCCACAGGTAACACTTAACTCCACCGACGGCCTCGAGGCTTGTAGTTACTCATTCAAAACCCCCGGTTAAAACATTCTGCCGCGTACAGGCGTCCACACTACCAACAAACAGACATTATGTGCACACACATGTCGACACACTGTAGGTGCTACGGATGAAAGGATGCCAAAATCCCCCCCGCTTTGTGATGAAGGCCATCCTGAGCAATACAAGGGAGTGGTGATGAAAAAAAACAAATCATGCAACGTGGCCAACCAATCCAGGAAGTCAGAAGATTCCCACATCTGCTGCTATTTACTACACACACACTCGCCTGTATGCGTCTGGCAGTAACGTCTTCCCATAAACCTTCTTTATGCAAACTCACTTTACTTCCTTTAAAGACAGGGTGCGCCCTAATAAACACTAAATGTTCAGTTTGCTTAATCGCCTCACTGCACAATCATGCGTAAGACTGCTGGGAAACGATGCAATCGAGAGGTGGACCTCGACTTTCCTGAAAACCGCCACAGAAGAACAGTTCTCATGCAGGGCACAACCTCTTACTGACTGCACGGAAATGTTACACAACAACATCACAAACACTGGAACGAAACGGATTGAATTGGGTGATGTTGATTTCATCATCTTTTAATCCAGTTGCAGTCATTTTCCGACATTGATTTCCCCCCAAATTTGTTGAGCCGGCTCCACATGCAGAGACCAGCCTTTGATCCGGACTTGAAGGGCGAACTTGTCTTCACCGCACGTACCAGTCAAATAAATCCTAAATCTCACAACAGAAAGGAGCCGTTACCTCACTTTGCCTTGATGTCCGCAGACACCGAAGATCACAGATGAGATCAGTGTAGGATTGATTAGAGTGAACCTCTTCACATCGCTGCTTTAGTATCAATGAAACATGATACATGATAGTGAGTTCAGTCTTTCTGATCAGCGGCAGGTTTATGGTTATACAGCACATTTTATACAGAAATATATAAATTCTAAACAACATTGCTGTGTTTTTTTGTCTCCTTCAAGTTATTTTTCAGAATGTTTACTTAACCCTTAATAACAACCATGTTCATAACACCAACCACTCACAGGTGCAACCCCACAAAGCCTTGGACAGCCTTGGACAAACACAAAGGGACAAAAATTCTCTATTGCTAGGTCCTGGACCTGTGGAACAGGTAGGGTGAGTCACTCCGCACGCGGAGCCATTGTGTCTTCGTAAGGTCAAAAAGGCAGCAGCGAGATGAGTAAGAACCTTCTACGTCACCAGGAAACGCGTGCAACACAGATGTTGCAAAACGTTTACCCACGCTCTGCTTACTCACAGTGTTACAATGTTAAAAATCGGAAACATTGTTACTACCATGTCCAAACACAGACTGAATGAGGACACTTTTAATCCATATTTACATGTATTATTAGCAGGCAGACTAGCCACAATACAACAAGTCAAACAGAGACAGTAACCTCGCACTTTCTATATTTTAGAGGTGAGGTTGTGCTCGTATGTAATCAGGTGCTGTCTGGTGACCGGTCTCAGCATGTGTCCATGTCTATTAATGTATAAAACCTTCTCAACCTACATTATATTCCATTATACGACCTGATGTCCAAAACGTGCCACTTTGTTTGTTGTTGTTTTGTTTTTTTTTTAACTCACAGCTGGTTGATCTGATTTTTGGACACCACCGAGTCGTCGCTGAAGTAGGGCACCATCTTGGCCCCGCAGCAGGAGCAGAAGCTGACCGCCGACGAGCCGTCGGATCCGGACACCGCTCCGAGCGTCATGCCGGCGACGGGGCGCAGCGCAGACGGAGGACGGCTGTCAGGTGTTTTCTTGGTCCGAGAGAGAGAGAGAAAAACGTTCACTCTGTTCCCACAGTCACGTGCTCGGTCATGTCGAAACGTCTCTCAACTTCCTCCGTTGTCGATGGTCGTAATATAGTGGGAAATGACAGATTTATTCCGCGTAAGTAAGGCGCGTGTTTCCAAATCGCGCAATAAATTACGCGTAACTGTTTGAGCCTAGCACGCTGTGAGCCTGCTCGCGACGAGATTTGAAAATAATGAACAAGTGTCCGTACCGTTTTCTAAACATTCATTATTTATTCAGCAACATCCTCCACCACGTACAGTACAGACACATATGACTTGGGTCAAACTCTCGCTGCAGAAGTCATAGGAGGGAGGAGTTGGAGACATGTGGTGGGGTTTTTTTTTGGGAAGAGTGGGGAGCCAATGAGGACAGCGGGGATGTAGGACCGCCCACAACCGCCAGCCCCCTCTGCACCGACACTTGTACAGAAAACGCTGGCAGCAGTACAGGTATGTCGTCCAGCAGTTTAGACTGTTTGGTTCCTCCTCTCTGCGGGTTGATCAGAAAACTCACTGCATGTAGTGTTTGTTTAAAAGCTGCATACTCTTGGTACTACATAGTAGCCCATGAAGGATTATATCATACAGTTGGTTATTAATACTTTGTAATAATCTTAATTCTATTGTTACAATAGGGTGTCCTGGTACCACAGGGTCAAAAGATGATGTTCTCATTAAACTAATACAATGGAGTCAATTGAACCCATATGGGATTTTTTGGTTTGGCGGTGAGCTCATTGAGGAGCCTTCACTTTGTCTCCTCTCCGCCCTTTTTCCTCCCAACACGCAGGCGTTGTGGTTGAGTTACATAAGGAGCAGGAACAGATGACAAACAGGCTGAAGTTACTGAAGTTATCCGGACTGAGGCTCACGGCGTCTCGGTAACGTGGAGGTGGTGAAGGAAGTGTGGGGGCAGAAGCGACCCTCCTCACACCCAGGTGGTCTGAACGGACACGCTGTATGCTGGGAGATGGACGCGATGTTTTGGTTCATTTTACAGCCTATTAAAATGTTTTATATGCTGCTGGCGTGCCGACATGTGAGGATGTAAGCCGACAACAATTTGGAAAACACTGTAAAACTGCAGCACCCTCATCATATTCACACCCGCGTGTGCCAAGAGCCCGAGAACTAAACGAATACATCTGACTCTGAAGCGGAGCCAAGCTTTATTGTAATGTTTATGGAAGGCCTGCTTCATGCTTTGGCTGTTTTCCAGAGCAGAGAGGTTATCAATGAGCAGTCTGACTGAGACACAGGGCACTATTTAGTATGCTCAGTGTTCACAGTCTTTGCAGCCCATTGTTATTCACTGTAATAAGCACAGTGTGCTTGTGTTATTCTAGGTCCATGAGCACCCGCTGACCTGCGAGGCTGTTGAACTTGCTACTGATCGTGGACCGACCACAGCACATGAAGCCTGGACTAGATGGCGATTTAGAATTTGTAGCTAATGCATCTTAACCGACTCACATGCACAGGATCCAATGTGGCGTCGCACACAAGCCTCATATTTTCACAAGGACCCGGCTCCATTTGTGGCCAATGGAAACAGATTTTGGTCAGATGTATGGTTATGGTTATTGCTAGTGGGTGGGACTTGTCTGAAATGTCTCCTCTTCTCAGTGTTTTCTGATGTTTATGCATCTTATAAAACATTTTAAAAGAAATGAATTGTATTGTGACATTTGTTATGCAGTGCATTCAGTCACATGACATGTCAAAAAAGTACGAGACGAACATTTTGTTCAGTCCTGCAATACACCATGCATCCATGAGATCAGCCTACATCCTGTGTGTTTTAATAGCAGCCAAAGGTGGACTATTTGTAAAAAGCCGGGTTTCCTTTACACAGAGCATCAGATCTATTAGTGTTTTTAATTTAAAGTCAGAGGTGAGTCCCGTCCTCCTCAGTAATACAGAGCACCACAATAACAGCTGAGACACAAAACACAACAATACAGGGACGTCTACGGCAAGCCTCTTCTAACAAATCAGAAGAACCCTGCTGCATACTCTCTAACCGAGTGAAAATTAAAATGTTATCAAAGACTGTAAGACTAATTAAAAACGTCTTGCCACTAAAATAGAATCGTTTCTCTTCATGACTAAATTGGAAAAAGGAACACGGCCGCTTTATTACTTGAAGCTCTCTTCTTATTACTTTGAAATGTTTACATCTGCAAAAATAATTCATACATGTTTCATGTTATCAGTGGAGACACTAGACGTTAAACAGAAATACACACAATGTACTTTAAGCAATGCTATTGTTAGTTAATAGGTTTTTAACATATGAAGGAAAACATTCAAAATATCTGATCAGATCAACTTTATGGGATATTATAAACTACGTGACAATGCTTTACATTTAGGCCTGTCACGATAATTTAACTTATCATACGATACAGGGACATCAATTACTCTTGATGATCTAGATATTGCTTGTTGTGTTTACATGCGTGTTTGTTTACATAAGAGTGTCACCAACGTGTTAGCCAACAAGATGCCAGAATTACCAGCAGGCTTTTCATACTATAAGAGTTGGGCACTGCGCAAATTTGAGACATTTTATTTATTGTTTTGGTTGCATGGTTTCATTACGTTTATTTAGAATATTTTAATATTTGTTTCACATATTAATCCCAATGTTCTTGAGAATTAAAAGTTCACTGCTGTTTGAAAGGATGTATTTGTGCTTTTATGTCATATCATTATATCAGTGGCATAAAGCGGTCTATAAATGACATGAAAATAATATCGTTTATCAGACAACATTGTCCGACCAAAGCCGTTATCGTGACCGGCCTTTTTACAATCCCAGTGGGGTGGACATTTTCAAGTAGATAAACACATGGTGAGGGATAGTGTAGGAGTATCTGTTAACGACTCTACATGTGACCTCTGCTCAGCTAAACTGATAACATCCAACATGAACACACCAACACCTGCCCTCACACTACAGTAAGCTTTACTCTGGCTCACCTTCCCATCAACAACTGTTGCATCACAAGGCAGGTTGCCAGCAACTTTAACCACAACATCCACACACACACACACACACACACAGCAGCTCTAGTCATGTGGTTCTAGTCATGGTGAAACAGTGGGCTGGTAATGCGAGAGTCTGTTGTGGTTGTTTAGTTGAGACCTGGACAAGTTTCACAACCGTCTTTTTCTTTCACTTTGACTGGAATTGGCAGAAACATGCAGGTCAAAGGTTCTGTGGTTATTAAGTTGTATATAGTGTGTGTGTGTGTGTGTGTGTGTGTGTGTGTGTGTGTGTGTGTGTGTGTGTGTGTGTGTGTGTGTGTGTTCCTATAGAGAGCCCTACAGTATATTATCCTGGGACCTCCTTGGTCAGTACAGAAGCCAGCTGTTTGCCATATGCTGAGCTGGAGATGGGCTACTGTTAGAAAAAGCTATACAACATGCAGAATGATTTACACTGCCTTGAAAAATATCCTAATAAATCGTCCCTCTCTCATCTTAAAAAAAACGCCCATCACACCGAAGGTTAAGAAGTGTGATGGCGTTGTAGCTGTGGCTAAAAACACCAAACAGACATCAACACAGGTTGCTAGATTGAAAGCAAAGCAAAGAACAGCTGGACTGCAACGCCTTCCGTTCAAATGTTTGCAGACTAGTCGGCCCCCTCCTGTTGCAATCGGAGCACTTAACCTTGGAGAAGCAGGCGGGACTCTTAAGATAACACAGACAAAGACGGACCTGTTAGCAGAAGCAGCCTGTGTACAGTAACCAAACATGTACAGCAGCTAAGAAGCAATGCTGGGTAAAAATACTTGATGATATACGCCCATGTAGTCACTAACCAAGACGGGGAGTATGTTCTGTCCATGTTTAGCTGTAGGAAGACAGGAGGCAGGTGTGCTATCCACTGTTGAGTGTAATTAACCACCTATAAACTTAAAGAGGCCTGTCTCCACATGAGGAGACGGAGCTCTACCAATGAACACAGGTGGTGTTGTCCGGCTTGGAGTTCCTTACAGAACCCTGCTCTTCTAGTTCTTCTGATAGCAGACTCATTAAAGTCTTGGCCGGGTGAACCTGCTCTGCTTGTGTGCATCTGGGTCAGAGCTGACGCACGAGTCAATAACCTGCAAACTTAACTGTGCAAGAAGAGACTTTCACCACAAAGTATTCTGATCAGTGAAGAGTCAGGACGTATAGCTCGGTCAGTCTGCTGTTTCAATCTTGTGATGCTGCAGCTTGTGACAGTTGTGCCACATCACACCCCTGCAGATAGTCCCGAGAACGATAGGAGGCCGCCACAGCACAACAATCAGCAGCTCTCACCATTGTTCCAACCGTTTCAATATTGATTTAGAACAGAACAAAAGAAACCTCAGATGTTAGTTTCGTAACTCTGGATGGAAAAAAAAAGAAGAAGTTCCTCTGACACTGTCCTTGACAGTCGGCATCAGTCCTGAGGCAAGTGTGTGGCAGAGATTCACTATTGCACTGCAGTGACGTTACTCTTCATTGGTGTGGTGCAGGGGGTACAGACAGCTGTGTGTGTGTGTGTGTGTCAGAGAAGTACAGGCTGTGAGTAGTCAGCTGAATAGCTGAAAGAGAAAAGAGACAAAGACTCAAGAAAGAGTGAAAATATCACTGCGCTGCAAATGCCAAAACTCCCCCTCAGTCTCAGTGGCTCCTATACAATATATTGGCCCCTGCTGCTACTTGGATCCATATGTAGGGTGGGGAGTTAATTGGACCTCGGCTCTTATGTAACATGCATTAGGGGTCACTCAGCGAGGCCCTTGGCTGCACCCTGTATGTCCGTGCGAGTGCGTGTGTGGGGGTTCGTGCTATGCTGAGCAAATGGCGAGCAATGCAAATGGTGAAACAGGACTATAATGATGTTAGGCACATGGGGAATAAGCTGTGTGTGTGTGTGTGTGCGCACACATCCGTGGGTATGACTTCACCAGCTGCTTCTGCTTTGTTGCATTACCTAACAGATAATTGGGACCACATGTTCTTCTTGGCACTATTGGGGTGTGTTAAAGGCTTGCAGGATGTGATGTGATGTCACCACGTTTCAATTTTCATATACGTGTGACATTGCATAAAGTCTGTTATAGTACATTTCACTTTGGGTTAAACTCCACTGCGTTCCAGGTGTCATGCACTAGAGGTGCTCCACAAGAGGCCCCTGGCTTATCCAGGGCCAGTTGCAATCATAAACTGAAATTATTATCATATGGTGTATGTGGGGTTTCAATGTTATTACCGCTGCCAATGAGGTCATGCTTTCAGACCAGGTTGCACATATTTAGTGAGGAAGATTTACTTTTGGCAGAAGGTTATTCCATAGGCCAGAGGAACAAGCGATTAGTTTTTGGTGCAAATCCATATATGTGTGATGCAGGACGTTCATATTAAAGGATGTAAACCATCCGTGCTTTCACTACTTTTCTGTCCCCTTAAATATGTAGTAGCGTAGATTCAGCATGAGCACATCGCTACCACCCACCCCGAAATGTTTTTGTTCCACCAGAAGGTCCACAAATGGTGACATATGCAAGACAGAAGACACCCCCAAAAGTCAAGATGCTGTCAATAATCGCCTCATTAACAACATGGCTGTGTGAGCAAATACATGTATTCAGAATTAAATTGAGCCTTTTGTCGGGGCACATTACCCTGCTGTGTGAATGAGCTCAGGACTCAGGCCTGGAGACTTCGACCCTCCTAACGGCTCCAGACCTGTGGGAGCCTGAGCAGCTTTTTTTCACCAGGCGAGGTCTCGCTGGGCTCATGTAGTGCGACAGGGTCCGAGACACGCATGAATGAAATCGTGGTGTGATCCTGGGCAGCAGCAAAAGCCCACGGGTGGAGAAAAAGAAAATGACGCAACGAAGAACTGATGCAACGACGTTCAAAGCCGAGACAACACTGGTACAGACACAGATTCTGGAGTTGAAATCTGTCGTTATGTCAGGTTTTGGACGAACATCGTATATTTTGTTCCAAGCATTCAGTTTTATCCTGTATGCGAGTCTCCTGAGAGGACGTCTACGCTTCACTCAGGACAGTCCTGTGCTGGCCTCACAGACCAAGATATGAACACTCTGTCTAAGTCTCAGCTACAGACAGCATTAGTGAGTGTCAACTTAACAATAGGAGTTATTACTGATAACAATACATTAAAAATCCAATAGGCTGTTTACATTGCTCTTAAAGCTTTGATTGGTCCACACATGTCCCTTACAAAGTCCACTAAAGATGGAAAGGCTGTAAAGACTTTGATGTTCCACTCCCTGTGTGATGACCGTGTGCTACCGTCCCCACGGACACACTGTAAAGTTGGGATTGCATATAAAGTGATGCCGTCAGCACAGCGAAGACAAAGTCCCCGTGTTTAGTAGCTGCTGGTTAGAAGCAAAGACTAAGTCGAACACTCAGACACACGTGTAAAGCTTTGTCCTGTGTAAAGTCTATTTCCTTCTGTAGAGGGCTCAGGATACAGCACAAAGACAAATCCACCGGAGCCATCCGAACACAATGACAGCGGTGACGTCCTCACGTGTTCCATGAAGCTACAGATACACACATCAAAAGCAAATCATCGACTGCACCGCAACCACAAAGTCCAATCATGCAAATCAACCACAGCCTGTGACATCAGTGGAGTCGCTAAATATTAACAGCACACACAAAGACATTTGTTTAAGAACTATTAAGGAAAGCTTAAAATAAACATTGTTAACACAATGGTTGGTGCCACAGGGTACACTCCTCCAATGATATTAAGTACGCTCGGTCTGCTGTGTGAAATGTACTTTGTATTTTAAGGGTAATACACAAAAAGGTATAAATTGGTTCTTATATTACATGTAGAGATATTTGTCTTTACCAACAAAAACAATAGCTTTCACATTGTATTATTCACATTAACTGTTGTAATAAGGTGCTTATTGAACAGGGTAACTAGTAGGACATGAACAAAATGACAATGTGAATCTGTTGAATAGACTGGGGTTTGTATGACAGGAGTTTCTATAGATACTACTCACTAATGGGGGAAACATTTTAAGCAGACACAACTTCCATTTGTTACAGTCTTGGTTTGGGCTGTTTGCAGGTCAAATGAAGAAGTTGTGCTTTAATGCATTAATGTTTTAAGGGACTGGAACAGAAAATGTGGGTCAGTAATTGAGGAAACACTGTAAATCTGATGCGCAGTCTCCCCCTAGTGGTCCGACTCTTAACTTACAGTTTCTAGTGACGTTATTGAATGGCAGTGTGTGTGTGTGTGTGTGCGTGCGTGCGTGTGAAAGAACAGAGTTGTTCCAGGAAACTGGAGACAGAGTATGACAAAACAGGAAGTGGTCTCACCTCCTGGGCTGGGAGCGGCGGTCATCCTCGCCACTGCCCGACTCCTAAAGCGAGAATTAGAAAATAAAAATATATTCAATACCTGCATCACTTCACATCAGTCCTGTACCAGCAGCTGGTGACACACTGTCTCACATTGATCAAAGAGACGTGGGAGGCGATATGCATCACACGCTGAGTCAGACTCACTTAACCTTGCATTAAAAGAGGGCTAGATTGGCTGGCGGCTGGGGCGGCTACGTCCGGCCTTTCATCTGTGACTTCAGTGATGAGGCTCAGAGCAGGGACCAGGGATGAGGCTGAAACACACTGAGTGGCCATGCCCTCCCCTCTCTGTTTATCTTTCTCCAAAATGCAATCATCCTCCTCCTCCTCCTCCCCCACCGCCACCACTGCAACCAGCACAGTTCGCCACGCACACACACGCACACGCACACGCACACGCACACGCACACGCACACACACACACAATTTTAATCCCAGCCTGTTTTGGTAATCCCTTCCTAAAACTCAGGGAACTTTCCCTTTTGGCATCAATCTGTCAATCCCGGCTACTAAACAGGTCAACCCCCCCCCCCCCCCCCTAAAAAAACCCAGATACATACATTATGGATGGTCACGCACAGACATGGGACAGCGAACAATAACGAAGACTGCTAATGCTGGTGAATGATGAGGGTGCGTGACGACGGATGAGGAAGATTGTGTGGAGAGGTCAGGAGGTGCAGAAGCTTGAGAGGGAAGGATGGAGGACGTGACTGGGCCTGAATGATGCTCTCTGCATCAGCAGCCTAACAGCCTGCCTTCAAGGCAAAATATGGTGACGCGGGAGAAATAGGAGTCCATGCACGGACTCCAATGCTTCCTGCACACACACACACCTGCAAAACTGCCTAGCTCAGCAGATTTCAAAAGGCAATGTGATACCAGTAGACCATTACGCCTCTGCGTAGCCCTCACACACACACACTGCTGATGAATTTAGGGGGCTGTATAGCACTAATATGTGATTAAAACAACATACCATAATAAGCCATGGCTGGGATATAATGCACAGGCTAATCTCCATGGTAACCATGCCACTGCACAGATGTGTAGGGAGTGGCCCAATGAGAACAGGGGGTTTGGTGTGCTGCTAGGCAGATTACACCACCGTTGTAAGGTGGCTCCTCCCCACTGTGCTGAAGGCAAAACGATGTCTTTATTAATTGATGGGTCAATAGAATGAAACCAGAGTATAATTTGCCAAAGCGCTGATAAAATGATCATGAGGAAGCGTACAAGAAAAAGGCCCTGAAGTGACAATGGCATTCCAGCTGTGCCTCTCATGGATGTTCATCTCTCTTTTTGGAGCTCATCCACAGCTCTTTCCTCCACACAAGTCTCTGCTCTGCAGTCCCTTTACCCCCCCCCCCCCCCCTCTCTCTCTCTCAGCATCAGGCATCTCACAAGAGCACTCACATGGCTGCTCCCCATCAGGAACGGGTCTCATGACAAGCAGCTGGTAACCTCAGCCCGGGATCCTTTCACCGCCACACTACAGCTACAGTCTCACAGTGAGAAATTAAATCATAAATCGTGTGAGATTTCTTTGATCTGCTGCGGACTGGTCAAGGTTGTAATGGACATGAGTCCAAATGTCTCCAAAAGCCATAATAAAATAATAACAAAGCTCTTCATGCCGTCAGGTGACGAGTGCTGCAGCCATTTGAATAACGCCCCAAAGGATTTTAAATATTTTTGAGGTTATATAATGTTTGTTGACCATTTCGCTGCTAGGGATTTTCCTAAGACATTCTGCGTAGTTGTGCATGGCTGTCCAATGTGATACTCCATCAAACTGGCCTTGAAACGTGGAACACTGAGGTTAAACTGGGCTGTATGTGGCTGAACTCCTGTCATGTAGCGTTAACCAGAGGCCAGGATCTTCAGGATCTTCCATCTGACAGACGCATCATATTCCTGGGTGATGGCATTAGGTCTCGTCTACGGCAGCCACACCACCGCCCTCCATCGGTCTGGGTCAAGAGCCCCTGAAGCCAGGCGTGGGAAGCCTCAAAGTGTCTGAGGGTCTGACAGGCCTGTCCCACTAACCCGCTTTCAAAGGCAGCTCCTCCCCATTCACTGTCACTCCACTAACCCGAGATCATAGGAATCAATGTGTAGATGTGGTGCTGACATGACAGAAAGCAGCATAGTCCAGGTGCATGCTCATATAGAATAAACCAATAATTACTTTTCCTGCTAATTAAAGCTGCGGTTTAGTTTGTTTTTTGAAATTGCTTTGGGTTTCCCGGGGAGAAAGTTAGCAAACGGTTACATCATCTAGTTAAGTGAGAGTAAAGTAAAGTTTGCAAAAAAAAAAAAACACATTTAGTATAAAAGTGAGGCAGTTAACTTTGTGCAAAGCTTGCACGACAAACTTCCCTCTGCAGGACTGTTTGGGGCTACTTTCATGTTTACAGTATGATGCTAATGGCTAAGTTAGCCACCCATGTACACATGCAACCATGCACACACCCCAAAGCAGTGAAAACCGGGCTAACTGTAAGTCTTCCCTTTGGCGGACCAATGAAACGGAACTGAGCCAAAGATGTCAAACCAGTTCACGGACACTTACAGACACGCTGGGGCTGGAGGTAGTGCTCGGTGTCGGCGACCGCTGGACGGTGACCAGCGCCATCCCGGCTGCTGCTGCTCAGACCTCGGTCACCTCGGAGAGTGAAGAAGCATCCGCACACCAGACATCTTTTTGGGGCAGGAACTAACGTGCAGTGCGCCGAGCTCCCGATGCAATTCCTCTGGTCGTTTGTTCAGTTGACCCTTCGCTGTCAAGCTCAATAGAATCAGTGAACATATCCGTTTTTTTCAAAATAAAAGTGTGTATTCCGGAAGTGTTGAATTAACAAAACCAATGTTTTGTTAGACAATGTATTTGAAGATACAGTATTTACGTGGTATTTAAATTATTAATCCGCTATTTTTTATGTTTTTTGGGGCCCGTGTGGTGAATAATCCACGTTGTCTTTTACAGGAGACGATTCTACGCCTTTATTTTGACAGATACGTCTCATAGCTCTCCATATTGTGTTGCCAGTTAGCTTAACACGAGGCTGCCTGGCTGGTGTCCCGCGCATGCGCAATGGCGACCAGCTGTCAAACTGTTTTGCTGGCCCCTTGAATACACACTTCCGTTCATGCAAAGGTCACCAATTGATCAATTAAACTGATGATAATGCGAATCAATGGGGGACGCTCCTGAACTAGAACTATGTGATGGTGAAAGTCAGAAGAGGTTCCTGAGAGGGAAAAGAGGTGAAAGATGGAAGGAGATATGCAGCACCTTAACACAACCCATATCTCAAGGAGCCTTGAAAACCTTGATGTAAAGTGTTAAATCACAGAGTGAACACCTCTTCCTCTGACTTATCATTGTAGATGCATTTTATTGTAAGAGCAAATGATGTTGTGACTGTTGTGGACAGAGGAAGGTGTGGCTGCGTGTGAGGCTGAGGTCTATATGAGGATATAGGAGGCTCATTTTGATTCACTTCATTGCATTATCTGGGTCATTGCCTCCTCCTTCTCCTCTCTCCCTGTCCTTCTCAGCATTCCTCCCCAGCCTCCATCTTTTCTCCATCTTTCCTTTTTATTGATCATCCAATAAGCTTGTGTTATAAAACAGGAAAGGCAAAAGAAACTGATAAGGAGGTACTTCGGTGGTATAGAGAGAAAAAAGCAATGACTGTGTTACACTTGAGGAGCATGGAGAGGAAAAAGGGTGGAAGATGAAGTGAGGAGTGACTGAAAATACAAATACAGAAAGTATTACAACATGTATGTGTGTGTGTGTGTGAGAGCAAGCAGCTGTGCATGAATCTATCCCTCTTTATTCTCAATTGTCGGGGTTAAATTGTGGCTCTAATAAAGTGGAGACCAACTGTGTATTTGTATTTGTGCATGTGTGCGCATAACATTTCAGCATAAGCTCAAATGTTTGCCTTGTTGGCTGCTAACACAATATCCAAAGCACGTTCATTAGAACAAGGTGGATGACAAAAAGAGCAAATGAGGAGATAGTTATAAAGAGGGCAAAAGAGAAAGAGAGAGAAAATAGATCCTCTGCAGACAGGTAAGCACAACAGGCAGGGAGAGACCGAGAAAGCGAGTGTGTGGGAACAAACAGGATTAGGATTAGAGTAGGAGATGATTCTACTTCAGGGATTTTAGTGTCAAGACAGAGTCAGCAGGACTAGAGACAATCCTCCCTGTAATTAAAGCTCTGCTATCCAAAAGAGATTGTATCACAGGCCAGCGAGTGTGTGTGTGTGTGTGTGTGTGTGTGTGTGTGTGTGTGTGTGTGTGTGTGTGTGTGTGTGTGGGAAAGAAATGGTTGTGTATACGTGTGCGGAAAGTAAAAATTTTAAATAAAGACAACAGAGAGGTAACATTTCAACCCTGTTTTTCCCAATACAGTTTCATGTAGGAAATTAATATATAAATGAAAAATGAAAAAAACAACTCCCGACAACATCCCAGCTATCTTTAAATCTGCAGTAAGTACCTCTCTCTCTCTCTCTCTCTCTCTCTCTCTCTCTCTCTCTCCTCATCCTCCAGTCCCCCCCAGTGGTCAGCTTTCGTCAAAACAAGCTGTTTTGATTCTAATGGCATGATACTCCTTAAAACCAACAGGGGGGGATATGACCACATTAAAAATCAGCTTACACTGTGGACTGGGGTCTTGATTTAAAATGCTTTTCATGGTCAATGGAGGAAGCAACCGCTGGTCACAATAAGGTGTTCTACTGGGTGAGCCTTTGTTCCAATTTGTTTTTTTAAAACTTTCTCTTAGGTTAGGCCTGTCTGAAATGTCCACAGTCAAAGCTTAATGGTTAGGGAGTCAGGGGCTCTAAAATGATGTTCTAAAAGTAGTTCTTGAATGATATTGATTGGTATTGGTGCAGAGGTTTATATTCTAGATGATGACAAAGTACTTTTAAAATCCAGAAGAAAAAAAAGTTCACCTGAGGCACCATTTCTCTTCAGTTTTTCCTTTTATGAATGACATCCTTCTGTTATGAGCAGAAAAGCTGTCGAGTATTAAAGTCATGATTCTCTTGTTCAAGAAAAGAAAAACAGTTTTCTTTCTAGATGTTCATCCATCATCCCACATTTTCCCACTGGCTATTTTTGGCAGTTGCAAGAAGAAATAACCCAAAGAGGGAAGCATAACAATGTGACAATTCTTATGGCAGACATGTTGACTTGTCACAGCAAGAAGAACACATATAGCTCAACAGACAGATTACCGATGGCTCTGTTCTTACCAGTAAGTCATACCATAAACTCTTAGCTTCGTAACACAATTTAACTAATTACACCTGTGTTTGACGAGTCAAAATGTCTGCACCGAGATAGTTTTATGCAGTAACTTTTGCATGTGAAAATAAGGTAACACACACACACACACACACACACACACACACACACACACACACACACACACACACACACAAACAAATATAAAATGTTCAATACTGACAATTAAAAATCTCAATGAAATTTCATGTCTTTCCAGGATGATTTCTAAAGCATACTTAATTCAATGAAAAGCAATCGCTGCCAGTAAGACATGTACAAACTGGTGCCCTGTGGTAAAAGCGTTAGCAGTGTACATGATGTGATTTGTAGGTCAGTCAGTGTCCCCCGTGTCCCCCGACCCTCCTCTTCACACACTACGCATCCACAGGCCGATGGATCTGTCAACTCTGAAGCCCCAAAATACATATAGATAAATCACTTCACTCAGTTTCATCTGAATGTTATTTTGTGGGTTTTTTTCGTGCTTTCTAGCTGCATGATGGTCATTTGACATGATGTAAAAACATCATATTGTTACACTCAATTTCATGATGGAGCCAACGCATGTCAGAGTTACTATTAAAGGTAATTTCACTCTCTCTCTCCACCGTCTGTCTCCTCTCCTCACCTGTAATGAGAAGACAACAGATCAAGGCCCTGTCAGTGTATCTTGGCAACAATTATATGGACTAAGAAGGCAGGTGAAGCAAGCAATGCAGAAAAGAGAGAGAGAGAGAGAGAGAGAGAGAGAAGAGAGCCTACTCTGCAGAGATAAGATGGCATTCTCCGTTCCTGCAAAATGAGTTCATTAGGGGAGTGAGAGACAGCCACCGCTGGGAATGGAGGTTTCTGTGTGATAAAGGTTGGAGCGGCGAGAGAGTTTCATTTCCTGTTCTTCAGAGGCAGTGGCCGTATCAGGGGATCAGCAGAGAGGCTGGGTGGAGAGACAGGGAGAGGACAGACGGAGCAAGTTAGAGAGGTAAATGCCAGGATTTTTGCGTCAGAAAAAAAAAAGACTGACCCTCTGGATCGCTGTCAGAACACATTTATATCGAGAACTGAGGGGAGACAGACAGAAAGAGAGTTGAAAGATATGTCAAACTCGGCTGCTCTCTGGAGAGTGGAAATCCAAAGTGAGCTGCAGTGATTAGTGTGACAGGTATGAAGTAGCATGAGGTTGTATGAAGGGTTGTCTCAGTGCAAAAGGCTCGACAAAACCCATGAGGCATTTCTGAGAATGACAGCAACCACAGAAAGAGAGTATAGGCACATAATAGGCACACACAAACACAGTTGGCTTGCCCACATTAATATAAGAAAGAACACAGGCAAAGATACGAGAGCTGGGGGGGAGATTAAATGAGCTGCAGGGTCTTGATAGACACCTGATAGTGGGAGAGGCTGGCAGGCAGGCAGCTATGCAGCAGATGCTGAGATGGCAGGTACAGCAGAGGTGGAGGGATACGCTGGCCGTGCCGCACTGTTTAATATAGATCTGCAGAGATAAGGCGAGACAGAGAACACAGGATGTGTCCATCAGTCAGGGGGAAGGGATGCTAAGAGGAAATTGCCACAATAAAGCACACACACACACACACACACACACACGTATGGGAGAAACTCGCAGCTCAGCGTATGATTATGTGCACATTCACAGAGGGTGCAGTTAAACCTCCCCCAAAAAAATTCAGTTTTATTTGGAACCTGACAGAACTGCTGATGTGTGGGAACTAAGAAACTGAAATAAGGACACTTCTTTAAAAGTTTTCTCCCACTACCTCAGGATATACTGCACTCACTGCTACAGATGACTGCACATCTGTTGTGCATTGGATACATACTCAGGTTGGAGAGCTGATTCTTTCATCAACACTGAAATCAAAATGCTTGTGCTCCTTCTTTTACCTCCTTCTCCAGTGTGTGTGAGTGTGTGTGTGTGTGTGTGTGTGTGTGTGTGAGTGTGTGTGTGTGTGTGTGTGTGTGTGTGTGTGAGTCTGCATGACCACAAGACTGTTTGCTGAAGCTGACGATTACAGTTGTCATTCGTGGGATTAATCAGTGGTGACAGGGAGCCATTGTGTTGTGCACATATGTGCGCACAGACACGGATGATTGTTCTGACAGGTTGGGACAGCCAGCGTTTTAAAGAGGCTCAATGCAACACCCGATTTGAGCTCTGCTGCAGGCTTTGATCGAGGCGATGCACGAGTCACGCCGACGTGTCCGGCCTGCTTTTAAAAGCAGGCAAGTCATGATAGTTCATGGTGCAGTCACTGAGAATGGCTAATAGAGTCGTTAACCTCTACAAACACGATATCAACAGTGACACGCAGAGAAACCTCACAAGGAGCCCCACGGTGCCCACTGTCTCAGAGCACTCGCACTTGGATCAGAACCTGATCCGGATCCTGTTGCTACACGATGGCCACCTGTTTGTGCCTCAGCGTTTTACCACGTCATTAAAAAGCATTCAGTCCTGCACATTGTGGTGGATTTTGGTGCAGATCATCCAACAGATTGTGCTCGTTTCTGTCTTGATGGCAGAGCAAAGTGTAAAAAGGAAGAGATTTAAAGGGCTAGTTCGACCATACCACAAAAAAATAACACATTACAGCTCGGAAAGGTAACACTGGAGAAGCCAGCGAGGGATTAAAATTAAAGTAGCAGCAAAAGTTGCTAAATCTAGCGGGAAAGTTACTAAGTTGGCGACACTGACATGTTTCTTCAGGCCTCCCTCCAAAGCCACGCCCCAAAAAGTATGATTATGAACATAAATATATCATGTTTCTATAAATGTTCCCTTCAGTATCTGCCCATGCAAATATGCTGATTGCTCGATAAGCAGACTGTGAGCCTGTTGCAGATACTAAATATATAAATGACAAGAACCATCAGTTCAGGCTGCAGTTCTTTGGAGAATATATTAGAGGAATCCTTAAAAAACCTGTTTAAGTGTGCAAGGTCTGCAGTTTAAATGTTTTGTTGCTTTTTATAGTTTTGTTTATTAATATTAGTATATTCTCTTTAGTTTGCTATAATTATTTAAGAAAACTCGATACTTTAAAGACATGTCATTGGATACTCAACTTCTAACGCAAAGCAGGTTTGTCTCAGGGCTGAGGACACAGGTGAAGTGTTTGATTGCACAGTGATGATTAAACTCCCTTGATCCAAACTGCATTCCCTCTTTCCATTTTGGATGTATTCAAATTTTACATGAAACATATTTCATAGTGTCTCGTGTCTGTTTGTGGATCTGTCAGATGAAGACCTGCTTTCCCGTACATGTTGACTATAGTATGTCTGATGTTCATTATGTAAGTTCATGTTTGTAGAAGACTACATAAGTACTATGTCAACTTTTTACTATAATTTCTCAAATTCTGTACAAGACCAGATTGACAAACGAAGAAAAGAATGAACCAACAGAGGTTATTTATTTCCATATATCTTTATTATCCGTTGTTTCCCATATATTTTTATATCTTTATTCTATACAGGTGTATTTCTCAATACAGTCTTTTATTGACATACATATATCTTACATGAGCTCGAGAGGTACGAGAGAGAGGCAAGAGGGAATTTACATCCTTCATAACATATTTTGGCAGTTAACAAGACAATAGGAGATCACATTACAGACACACACACACACACACACACGCACACACATACGCACACACTTGAAGTACAGTATACACACACACACACACACACACACACACACATCACGGCATGCACACATAAAAGGGGCTGAACACCTAATCCTTTTTGCACAACCACCCATACACGCACCAACACACTAATCAAGGCCCACACACACACACACACACACGAGAACTAAACACACTCACACATCCATGGAGAGAGGAGACAGGTATTCACAGGATAGATTACACCAATACCAAACTGACTAGTAAATACACATTGAGATGTACAGTACTCGCCATATTTTAACTCCTGCTCCTACACACACTCTCAGAAACACGCGCTATTTTTTGGTAGAAAGTAAAAAGCAGTAATGCTGATTTTCAGACTATGACATTGATAATGCTATTAGCTCTGATCCATATTTGGTTTCCATTACTGACAGTTATGCAGAATGACAACAGAGTGCAGAATGTCACTGTGATTAAACGAGGACCATCAGCACGATGTCATGTGATGTCACATGTGATGTTTGTCACACTCGAGTGTGGGAGGTCAAAATGACACGTTAGAAAATAAACACATTTTATATTGCAGTTATAGGATGAATACACTTGGTTATGTCTGTGATCTATTTTTTTTTCAACTGGAAATTATAACAGTCTTTTTTTCAGACACACAAACACGCACGCAGTCACGCGCGCACACACACACACACACACACACACACACACACACACACACACACACACACACACACACACACACACACACACACACACACACACACACACACACACACACACACACACACACACACACACACACACACACACACACACACACACACACACAGCTTCACAGTGTAGGGAACTCATTGCAAATACGTCGCCTGTCCAAGATGCCACCAAATAAGCACAGGCTGACAGTCAACACAACATAAGGACAGTCAAAATATGGGAACATCTTTAGAAATATGAACAGAAGAGATATCATATATTTGGCTTCAGTAACAGATACCTGAATAGTGCTACATGTTAGAATGCATAACTTAACAGCAGAATATGAAAACGCAACCATAAAGACAGAGAGAGGATATAAATGTAACTATCTGGCCTTCTTTGACTGATCTCTGCAGTTCATTTGTCTACATGAACACAGACTGTATCATACTCTATTATTGTAGAAAACATTCGTTTCAACTGTATAACCTGAAGAAAGGTTGGTCACAAGATGACTTAGGCGACAAATAGAGAGAGGATGTTGATCTGACGATACTGAAGCTTAAGCTTTGTGTTTTTAAACACCGGAGAACTGAACCAGCATAAAGGAAGAAAACTAAACAAAGCTCAGTGAACTACTGCAGCCTGGCTCCGCATAACTCCACCACTAGTTCTAGATCTTGGTGTGAGACGGCTAAAAAACAAGTGTAGTGATGTATGAAAAAGAGGCAAAGATGGTGAAAGGTAGCCCCTTGTGTCCTGTAGTTTTGCAGTTTGTCCAGAAGAGGGCGCTCTATGTGGCTAGAGTGACACCTTCTTTTGGTCGAGGTTTGGTCAGACTGCGTTTGTGACAATGAAGTCTGTGTATTGGTTACCGCTGGGCTCTGGAGTGATGCTCTTTAACAGACGCTGCGGATGAAGAGAAAGAGAAGTGAGAAAATTACAAGTGAAACAAACACTTTGACTAGAAACTGACAAGGAATCAGCCACAAAGTAGGTTCTTGTGTTATTGTGCCACTAATGTGATTGCAGCAGGTTTTGATGGACTCAGTCTTGGTCAGGTGTATTAGATACAGGAGCCATAATCATTTTGAAGATCTCTGAAATAAAATAGAATATCCAAGGATTGATGTAGACATGAGTATTTAACATGTACCAAATTTGTACAGTATGCATTGTTCTCTCTGCCTGCCTGTAAGCCTGAGGAGATTATGTTTTTGGTCGTGTGTGTGCGTGCTTACGTGTGCGTGTCTGTCTGTCCACGGCTAATCTCGCAAACAATTGGACCCATCAGCCTAATATTGTTTTAGTGCTCATTCTGACTATGTTCAAGGACCTTGTGGTTACATTTTATTCACCATTTCATACCGTGACTGACTACTGACTCCTCACTACTCTTAACCAGCAATTTATCAACTGCTTCACTTTGGAATCTTGTGTCCAGTAGGGATTCACAATAATTATTCTCTTGATTTTGTCATCTCGGTTCAGCTTGTCATTTGATAGAAGATAGAAGACATCATCGTTCCCGAGCGCCGACTACAAAGGAGTGCGTCTTCCCGTAAGCGGGACGGCAGCTAGTTAGCCTGTGGTCTGTTTGGCTAAGCCGGTGCAGCTACAACTAAATAGTCCATTCAGCGTTTAGGTTTAAAAGATGTAAAAAAAAAAAAAACAAAAAAAAAAAAAGAAACAATCGAAAATATCTGTTGCAATTTCCCAGAGCTTAATTTGACATTCTTAATTGTCTTGTTTTGTCCAACCCAACCCAAAGATATTCAGTCACATGACTAGTCAGACAGCTTGTAGTCAATCTGAACCTGGCATCAGGAAAAGTTATGATTCTAACAATTATCCGCAGATTGTTCTTAGCAATTGTTTGGAGATTATTTGTGTGTTATTTTGGTTCTGATCTCAAACACACCTGACTTGATCAAAACCATTTCAGAATAGTATGTACATCTAAAGTGAGTTCACTGGAAAGTCAACAGATGTTCCAGATGACAAACACAACCCCAGTTTTGCTACAGAGAGACACTCGGACATTTTGACCTCGCTTGGCCTCACGAGTTACACTGACGCAGTCTTCTTTCACACTCGCATGCACACAAAAACACGACTCCTGTGTGTGTTGACAGTGTGTATCAGTGTCATTGTGTGGCCCTGGCAGCAGTGTCAACACTGGACCACAGCCAAAGATGTCCGTCTACCAGCCTCTTTGATATCAACTCTAACAAAGCACATGACAAGATAACAATGAATAAATATTGTGAAGACATTTTGTATTAGTAGGCATTATATAAGTTACAAGCTCAGAGTATACTACAAAGAGCAAATACACACCTGGAAATGTTAGGTCGGGCTGCTTGCTCAAACAGCAACACCATAATATACAGATGTCTAAAATCTGTCTCGAGACGTTTTGAAGACTACTTTAATGAATGTTGCTGATTTGGCTACGCCTCGTTTGTCATGCAGGGTGCTCTGATTCTAAAGGGCTGTTGATGACACAAGCCTGCTCTGCTCTAATTCAGCCTCTACGGGGCCTGGAAGTTGTCATGGCTTTTTTTTCCTGGCTTTGGCTCGGCTTTAATCTTTGGCCTGTGCCTCCTCCTTTTGTGCTCCTTTGATACTGATCTCCAGTCATGTATTCCCTGCAGAGGGTCGACTCTGACGGGGCATGAAAAGGAAAGCAACAGAGGCAATCCCTGTTGTTGGAGAGGTGTCAGTAAGTGAACAAAGGTCAGGCAGGGACATGGGTTGAAGGAGGACGACACGTGGGGAGGATGGGAGAAACTATATAGAAGACGCACACTTGACATCTAGTCCTTCTGGTCTACTTGTCACTAAAAGCGCTTCACACTATATGCCAACATTAAGCCCATTTACAAACATTTATAAAATGATGGGAAAGGCTGCCATTCAAGGGGCCACCTGCTCGTCAAGATCAAAACATATGCTTACACACACACACACACACACACACACACACACACACACACACACACACACACACACACACACACACACACACACACACACACACACACACACACACACACACACACACACACACACACACACACACACACACACACACACACACACACACACACACACACACACACACACACTTCGGGAGTAAGGAGACTTTTGACGGACTGGAGGAGCAAACTGTCAATCTACCGATTAGTTGGCAAAAGGCTCTACCACCTGAGCGCATGTAAAGGAAAAGAAAGGAAATGCTGCACCTGTTTGAATGTTCCCTTGGCACGGAGCAAGTAGTAGACCATATAAACAGGCACACAGATGAATGAAGACACCCCGATGCAGTAGCCCAGGACAGTGGTCCATGGCGGGAAGTGGTAGTTGAACAACCTGACCTCTGGAGGGAAGGCCAGAAAACTGATGATGATGAACTGCACACAGGAACGAGAAGAAAAGCAGAGGTCAGCTAGAACGAGGATCAAACATCAGGATACATTAGAAATGCAGCAGTCATCGACTTATTAGCTTTCAATGTGTAAATACACGGGCCTCACCAGCAGAAAGCAGGGGCAGATGGCCACCCAGCAGATCCTCCAGAAGAACCCCGGGGAGAAACCAATCATGAGCTTGATGTCATTACAGAAACGGTTGGTACCTGGAACACACACACACACACACACACAAAATCACTACACAGTCCCAAATATCAGAGTGCCACAAGTTCCCAATCTGTGCTCAAAAACACACTGTAATACAGTATGGCGTCACCCCTTTCCTACCAACTTTTGCAGTCATCCTCAATAAGGTCTCAAGTCATCATTGCCATCACAATCAACATCACTCAAAACTTGCCGTAGAACCAGGAGACGGCGATGACTTCGAGCAGGACCACGGTGATGACTGCGGGGCCTGTAGCGTACTCCTCAAACAGCTTCACCACAAACGCTCCTCCCTGACACAGCAGACGAGACGAGAGAGGAACGGCAAGTTACTCGGATGCAGTTACTCAGTCTAAGACAATCAGGGAACTTTGTTTAGAGTTGATTATCAGATTACTGCTCGAATCGGAGTTAGGCTAATTGTTAACTGCGGTCCATCACATTACTTAAAATACAGCAGAAACATTTAAGATGAAGTGTTGAAGTAATGTTTCTTATTAGGAGCAGATATCACAATATTTAGTCAGGTGAGATAATTTATAGATGCATGTGTGGTATTAGAGAGATTTTTTAAATCTAAATTGATTATATTTGATGTTTTCATGATAGGAGCCATTTTGATATTAACCAGTGTTTAATGTTGTTATTAACTTACATATGTGAGCGTGGAGAGAGCCCCGAGGAAGCAGACGCACACCAGGCCCAAGACAAACCACTCTCGTCTCTTAGGCAGGGCATGAGGGAACTCATCGAGCATCGCTGTGATCACCCCCTCCAGCCCTGCAAACTGGAGAGAGGAGACCACCAAGAAGAGGAACTCATCAGAGGGAGCAGAATGAACAAAGAGAAGGCAGACGATGAAGAAAACCTATCTAGGAGACAGTCTACTGTACATGCACCCTCGGCTGCAAGCTTTGAGAATCTCAATGTTACGTGTTGCTAATCAGCTGTTTGATCTCATCGATCCAACGGTAGTAGGACACTCTTTTGACAATCCACAGTGCACTGATGGAAAACATCCACAGATGCCTCCTGTATCCTCTCCTTGGCACAATGACAAAAAAACGAAGGGACAAAAAGTTAAAGCCGATCCAACACGAGTCCAAACACAGCGACACGTTTTGTAGTAATATCCTCAGTCATAAAGCAGAGGAGCATAGCAACCCCGATGCTGATTTCACGCTGATTATCAGGACGCGATAACAGCCCTGCGGCTCTCTCCAGCTGGCTGCCTCAGAGCCGATAAACACGGGCTTATGGAGACAAGATCGCCACACAACAGTGATATGAAAGTCCCATCACAATGTCTTCGCCGACTGTTATCCAAAATGGAACAGCGAGGACAAACAATACCCGGTACCTCTATGGAGCAACGAGTGCAACAAGTCTAATAGAAGAAGACATTTGACTTCACGACAAGGCAAATATGAAACCTCCGTTTCTGGGTTGGAGAGAGCACACAAGAGCCCTGGGCAACAAAAAGAGTCCGCTAGATAACAGCAAGGAGAGAGGAACATGTGCAAAGAACATTTAGCTGAAATGAGCAATCAACAAACTAACCGTGCTGTCCAGACCCAACATAATGATCATGAGGAAGAAGATGATGGAAAAGAAAGTAGCAGCAGGCATATTTGCTATGGCTTCTGCGTAGATGATGAACAGCAGACTGGGACCTGGGGAGGAGAAAGAGAGGCAGTTTAAAATAGCTCCTCTGAAGTCATCCTCACAGATGTATTTTTGTAGCTGCGTGTCCTATGTAAAATTCAGATCAATTCAATCTAGGATGTTTTTTTTCCCAACAATGCGAGTCAAGATTTATGTATTTGGGACTGTGTTGGTGTGTTGTTTTTCTACCAGCATCCTTGGCCACAGCATCCACATCCTGATGCCTCATCTCAGCCATGTAGCCCAGCACGGTGAAGATGACGAAGCCCGACAGAAAGCTGGTCAGGCAGTTCACAGAGCTGGTGACCAAAGCATCTCTGAGGTGGAGAAAGGAGAGGTTGAGGTGGCAGGAAGATAACAGAGTTAGGGAGAACTGCAGAGTATTTAGACTTAATTATTAAAACTAGACTACTGGAACAATAGGACAATAGGCTGGTTATTATTAGTTTTGGGATGGTGGAAAAGCAGAGGTAGGTTTCATTGTAGTGTGAAAAATACACCGGCACGTGTGTTCAAGAAAAGTTCTCACTTGTAGCAGTTGTTGTGAAACGGGTTGTAGCTGGCAAAGGCAAGTAGCACGCCAAACCCCGGACCCAGCGAGAAGAAGATCTGAGCTGCTGCATCAATCCACACCTGAGAGAGTGTGGTCAGGTTCACAGTGTATGTTAAGATCAGAAGCTTGTACAAAGATAATAGCAACACGGACATTTCAAAATGAGACACAGCCTTGCTAGATTGCGCCAACTGACTTACTGTAGTGCTAAGCAGCTTCTGCCAGTCAGGTTTGAGATAGAAGACGACGCCCCTCCAGGCCCCTGGCAGAGTGGCCCCACGGACGAGCAACACCAGGAGGACCAGGTAGGGAAAGGTAGCAGTCACCCAAACTACCTAATGCAGAAAAGATGAAGTAACAATTCACGTTTCTGTTAAGTCTAGTCAGTCACAGCGGCTGATATCCGGTGATCCATGATGGTGATTAATGATACTGAGGGCGAACAGCCATGTTTTTCTCGGCCTCTTTTGGCCGTCAATCCATCCATCCATCCATCCACTCTAACTGACACCCCCATTAGCCATGCAGGCGCCCCTTTGGTTACCTTTCCAGACGTCTTGACTCCTTTCCAGATGCTGAAGTAGACGATGATGAAGATGAAGAACAGGCAGAGGGCCAGCTGCCAGCTGACAGAGCCCAGCTGGTGCAGACCTGGGGAGAGGTGGACTTGCAACACCTGGCGACTGGAGGGGGGAAACGAGGCGGGGGGTTAGGATTGAGATATGAGGTCGAAGAGGGGGCAAAGAGGGAGACAAGGCAATTGCATATAGTGAGATGACAGAGTGATGAAAATCAAGGAAAAGTGGAAGAAAGTAGGGAAAGGAAGAAGGTACAAGGGCAGGAGAAGAATGTGAATAATAATAAGATGGGGTGAGTAGAAGGGATGTTTGGAAGATTTGGAAAGGAGACAAAAAGGATAGAACACGGATGGAGGGAGATGTGATACAGAAAGGAACAGCAAGAAATAAAGAAAAAACATCAGAGGGTAAGAAAAGGTACAAGGAAGAGGAGATGAATAAAAGGTATGGGGAGGGAAGAGGAAGGGAAAAATATAAGGGTATGAACTCTCTGAGCACGCACAATATGAGAACAATGGACCCCCGGCAAGTATAATGTACACACATACATGATACATACTGATTAAATGAGCAGTAATGAGAGAGTTCACCGCGATAGGGAGAATAAATAAAGACGATGCGAGAGAGCCTTGAATGACTTCATAGAAGTTTACACGAGCCAAAGTGAGAAAAACATTACCGGGCACAAAAGAAGGAGGGTGAAATGAATGAGTGAGGTTAACATCTGGTCACAGGTTAAGCACACAGAGCTCAGACGATAAAACGGAGACGTGATTTATGTTGAAAACAGGAAATTCTGGCGCCAGACTGAGTTGCGGAATTTGTTCTTTAAAACCTGTATTAGGAAAAGCCAACTACGGATAAACCCTGAATCTGTCTCAGCGGACAGACAAAGACACGGTCGAGTGAGCGGCTGATAAGACCGAGCCAGTAGAGTGTCAAAGCAGTCAGGAGTAATAAAGACACAGCTCAGGTTTTATGTTGCAGTGAAAAAACTAAGAAAACACCCAACTTGACAGAGTTCGGTGTTTTTGAGTTAATTATTGGGAAAGCAGCGTGACAAAGATTGGAAGACATGGAATAATATAAATAATCATTTTTAAAAGGTCATGTCTAAAGGGATAGTTGATCTTTTGGCATGCTTATTTACAGTGAACAGAGAGCATTCTGGTTTGTTGTAATATCTATTTGCACAAACTGTTTGCTAGTCAACAGAAGACAAAATGGAATCACAGTTGGCAATTTTGTCTGTTCAGGCAAAGTTAATACTAAAGATTTTGGGATTTGTTCTGAAGGCTTTCCCATCATCCAAACATCATCTCAGCTGAAGAATATTTAAAACACCGTATCTGTTTTATCTCGTTGACGTCATTTGAGATCACGCAGCTTCTTCTCAGAGTCGAGGCCCCGTCTGTGGCTCACTAAGCGGAGCGCCAATCTGCTATTTATAGAGCTCTATCCCCATAAATCGAATCGACAGAGTCAGCGCCAAAGTCTATCAAATAAAGTCCATCAAATAAAGCTTCTGCCTTCTCGCTATCTTATGTCTGTTGTCTTTTCTGATTCAGCTAAATTCTACCTTTCCACAGGATTACATTTTATGTGGACCTTTATTTAACCGTCACAATAAGTACGACGTGTGAGGATATGTCATATTTTGTAACTTGTATCACTCCGGTATTTCTAACCATCTCAGATGAGATCAGTGATTCTAATCGCTTCTTGCTGCTATGTCTTCACAACCACACATCCAAGAGAATTATGGAAAAAGGGGGGATGGTGGTAAATCTAAAACACCAGAACCAACCCTGTAATCGCTCTCTGGAAGTCATCCTCCCTCCTTCACTTGACGTCTCCCTCATGTGAAGCTCGCCCCCCCCCTTTACGCCTCTACATCCGACTTACATGCACTTACATATAGAACTCCTCGGCGGGAGAGGTGGAGGAGTTGGACCACGACACGTTGTGGTCGGTGGACATGTATCGGTTACAGTTGACCGTGTTCCAGCTGTTGGTGCAGGTGGTCCAGGGCAGAGTGGGCCGAAAGGACGATAGCAGATAGTACAAGGCCCAGGCCATGATGGTGTTGTAGTAGAAGGCTATGTAGAGGGCTATGATGCAGATGGCAAAGCCGATCCCTGGATGAGTGGAACAAACTATTGTTAGCACAAAAACAAAAACAGTAAAGAAAACGTGAACATTCTTGATCATAAACCTGCCAAGTGCGTTTTATTGAGGAACAAAAATGGCACCAGTCAGTCACTACCTGAAGACACATCAGTGGTGTTTTCAAGCTAATTCAAGTTGCTACGGGGTAAGTGGGTGACATTTCCGAACAACAACCACCAACATACTATCACATTTCTGAGCATCTGGCATTTGGCATGGAAATGTGACAATTTCCATAACAGAGAGTCGGTATATCTCATTAGATGTACAAAAGGCTCGGGATGCTCTTCAAGGGAACTGTACTGAGGGGGAGCACGAGGTTAACTGAGCCGTCTCTCAGGCTCTGACGGCTTGACACTGTCCTTTATCAGCGCTTTGTTCCGCTACTGCCAATTTCCCCGTTAGTGGGCCCTGGTCTCTCATGGCCTCTACTTGCCTTTTAATCCAAGCTATTGCTGTTAACTCATTTCTCCATCAGCTCTGCTTTCTCTCCACTCCTCCAGTTACCTTTGAAGATGGGGCAGATGTGTTTCCAGATGGAGATGCAGCCGCTGCGGTGGAACTGGCCGAGAGCCAGCTCCATGTAGAATAGAGGGACGCCTCCGAACACGGCCATCAACAGGTAGGGCAGCAAAAAGGCACCTGGGCAGAGGCACGAGGACGGAAGATGTATACGGG
This sequence comes from Anarhichas minor, assembly GCF_050575085.1. Taxonomy (NCBI): domain Eukaryota; kingdom Metazoa; phylum Chordata; class Actinopteri; order Perciformes; family Anarhichadidae; genus Anarhichas; species Anarhichas minor. The sequence continues at coordinate 3,108,572 of NW_027466472.1, forward strand.
GGTGAGAGAGGGAGAGCAAGGGTTACAAATGTGAGGATTTATGTGGAGCAGATGAAAACAGTGGGGAAAGTGAGAGGAGAATAAGTTATGGACCAACAATAAAAAGTCAAATTACACTCCTGAGAAATGCTACTCGCTCACACTCCATCTGTGGTCCTCTCAATAACTCCCGATCGACAAGAACACTAAAAAGCACTCTGTAAAACGCATTAAATGCTGTAAGTACCCCATCATTTACATAACCCTAGTCCATTCAAAAACAGCGTATGCTCGCCCGGTTCCACTAAATATGTGGAAACACGCAGTACAAGTGTCATTTTGTTCAACTTCTGCGTTGACAAAGTAGAGCTACTGCGATGTTGGCTGCTAAGAAAGGAAAGTATAAAGTGAAGGAGGGAGAATCAGAAGGCCAAACACTGAGAAGCAGCCGGATGGCAGCCAGATCTTTGAACTCTCCAACCCATCATGCAGTTAGATAATCTCTCTCCGTGTTCCTTTCTTTCTCTCTATCTGATTATCAACTAGTTTTATGTGCATGTGTGCACGTGAGTGGGTCGCCGTGTGTCTTTGTGACATGAAAGGAAAGATAAGGGTTGATTGAGCAGCTGCCTGGGAGACTGAAGGTGTTCTCATAAAAACCACAATTAATACGGTTGCCTCTATCAAGTGTCTCCCAGTCCCCATCTCTACCTCGCTCCGTGAGGCACACACAGGACACAGGAAATTGCAAATATTTTATTATTGCGAATTCAATAAAAGTGGAAAGGGAGGCCCCGTTTGCCGCTTGGTGAAGGCTGTAGTAACAGAGCACAGGCAGACCTCGCAGAATTATCCGTCACTAGAAACTGTGTGTGTGTGTGTGTGTGTGTATATATATATATATATATATCAACCTGATTAATTGCATTAAAAAAAACAATTTGAATCACATTTAAATTTGTATTAACTTGAATAATTTCATAATAGCATAATTTAAAATTGAATGCATTAGTTTAGAGCCCTCAACTTAAAACTGAATGTTGAATCAAGTTGCTGAAACTATATTTGATATTCACTGAAAGTTTATTATTACTTCCACATTTAGTTCTCACATTTCAAATTTAGTTCCTGCAATTCAATTTCAGTTTAATGAGAGACACATCCGGTCGTTGAGGAAGATTCACAGAACTCTGGCCTGTGAATGTTTTGATTGATTATTGGATTAAATCCAAAGTGGCAGAAATGAGAAAATTACTTGTATTTTATATATTTTCCTCCCCACCACCAGGAGACTACTGCACCGGGAGCATGGCGGGTGGTCGCTTTGGGAGGCGGACCTTCAGTTAGCGGCTGTAGCAAACCCCATCGCCTCACAGCGGACAATAAAATAAGTCAAGGCTGATTTTATTTTGGTTTCACACGGGACACGAACAGCGGTCTCATGGGTAAAAGTGCTTGTTTGACCCACCCATCCATAAACCTACCCTCCTCCCTACATCTGATGAAAACTAATTACTGTTGAACCTGGGAATTTGTGACTTCCTTTGTACTGGCAATTCAATTTTGACATATTATGTGCCATCACTACGTAATGCATCAAGAAGTCATGGTATTACACGTGTTTGTGTAAGATCAGTGACATTTATTTGTGCTGATAAAGAAAACAGACTTTTCGAAAATACTTGCTAACCTTTTTGTAAGTTAGACTCCAAGAATTGCGCTGAATTAAGTGCTATTCCTAAACAAGTATGTTAACTGCAGCGTTCTATATTCAGCAGGTCTATACCTCCATCTTTATATGATGGAAAAAGTGAGAGGGCTGAAAACTGACTTACTTCAGCCACTATATATATATATATATATATATATATATATATATATATATATATATATATATATATATATATATATATATATATATATATATATATATATATATATATATATATATATATATATATATATATATATATATATATATATATATATATATATATATATATATATATATATATATATATAGTGAATTATTCCTATGATTATTGTAAATGTACATTTCAAACAATGAAAAAACCTCTTCTCTTCTTTCTAATTAAAATTCTCACATGGGATGTCCTGTACACTGCTCTCTACCCCACTCCTCATCTTCCTCTTCCCCTTTTCAAACACCGTTTGGTCCCCTCACCTCCTCCATTTTGGTAGCAGATGTAAGGGAAGCGCCAGACGTTTCCCAGATCCACAGAGTAGCCGATCACAGAGAGCAAGAAGTCCATCTTCTTGCTCCAGGTCTCTCTGGGCCTCTCCGAGCTGGTGTGTTGGACCACCAGAGTCCTGAGGCCTCCCGGCGGCACAGAGGACCCGGTGCCTCCTCCGGGCTCATGGGCCATTTCTCCAGAGCAAGCTGCGGTCCCCGGTCCCTCCCTGGGGCTTTGAGGGGTGGAGGAGGTGAAGCCATTGGACACCTGCTGTCCAGAGCCAGAAATCAGGCTCTTGGCTTCTCTCTCTGCGAGACCGTCGGCCAGCACCAGTCGACCATTTTCCTGCTGTGTCCCCTCCGCCTCCTCCCTCTCTCCCTCGTTCTCCCCTTTGTCCACCGCCGACATGCTCATCAGCATCATATCTTTTGTCTCCATTGGGTCGTGTTGATGTTGGTGTTGGCGAGGCGGTTAGGGGTGGAGAGAGGCTCTCAGTGACGACGAAGGGAATGTGGAACTGCTGTCTGATATGGCGCCCATGAGGGGAACAGAGGGGTTAGAAGAGGGAATGGAGCAGCGGCGGGGTGGTTACAAATTTGGCAGGAAAATGGAATTGTCCCTCTTGGACAGGTAAAGGAGACGGGGGACAGGAGAGCAGAACAAAAACAATAACGGGGCCAGAATGAGGGGAGGTGCGTGAAAGTGGACTGAAATGTGTCTGTTGAGCAAGAAGGAATAAGAGCAGCGGTTAGGACGGACCGAGGGAACGCGAGAGGAAAGATGTGTTGGAACAGGATGTGGCCGGCTGAAAAGTTGCAAGAATCTTGGATCTTCTCCACAAACTGCTCGTCCTCTGAGGCACTCGGGGATGGAGCAAACTGCAACACAGAGGGGAAATCCACAGATTACCTTTGAGTGAACCCACGATATAAAATGTCTCTCTCTGTACGACACAAGCACCGCAATCATGACGTTATAGAATACAGTTTCAGGTCTCGTCTTCCATTTTTCATCTCCTGTTTAAGGGTAAATTAAAGGCACAATGTTAACGTGGGTAAAACTTACATAATATGAAATATATTTGAACTTCCTAAAAAAGAAAAAAGGTACAAATTGTGCTGGGACAGGATTTATCTCATTTCACGCTCTCAGTTGCATAACCTGTTTGGATATTTATCTGATCAAAGCTGTAGAATACGAGACAGAAAACTAAAGTGGAGAATTGACATGCGGATGAAGAAGTTGTCCATTTTTGATTGTTACTTAAAGCAGTATATAAAATATTAAAGCCAAAGATCCTCAGTAAAATATGGGTAGTATGACAGTTATTTGTTCAACAGGATTGTGTGTGTGTGTGTGTGTGTGTGTGTGTTCAATCAGACTTAAAGATGTTAATTAAACTGTACTTTGTATTTTGAGTGTTTTAAATGACTATTTATATGAATATTTCACATATCTGTAAAGGTTGAAGGACGAACGCAGCACATTTAACTCTTTTAATTATGTATCCAAAGCTAAAATCTATATACTTGACATGCTAAATGTAATTGAACCACAAGACTTCTGTAGAATTGTACTTCTATATTTTTGTCCAGATGAGATATTCTATGTCAATATGTACTTTTTGCCTGTTTTGTGCTTTAAAAACATACCATTCACACTCAGTACAAATGGTTGTACAGCTGCATTGTAAAACACTTTAATTAGTTTTAAACTTGGCAAAGAGGAAGGCTGTAATGTTTGGATAAAAACACATGTTCAACACTGACAACAAATTACACTTACAGTATAACCATTACATTTTTTGCAGAAAAATTCACATAGAATCCAAAATGCGATCACATGAGAAATGGGTCAAACGGAGAGAGCAGTTTCAGAGTGGATCAGATTGTTTATAGTGTTTGTTTAATTAGTAACTAATGCCAGAATGAAGGTAGACTCAATCTACATGGAACGCCATCATCGTAATGAAGAACGAGTGTCGAGCAGCGTTGCACGACGTTCCCGCTACACTAACATCTGACTACCACGCAGCCGAGAGCCCGTCACCTACCTGAAGGAACAGAAACACTGGCCGACCTTCCATTCAACGTAAACATACTTCTCATACAAAACACACTTTTATTCCTTCATCACTACGATGACTTCATCTCAACTGGAACCTCAAGACGGACAAAAGGCACGGAGCTGTTTAAGATGCTGCAGGAGCTCAAACTTAACGGAGATCTCACCATTTATACGTCAAAGAACGACTCAAAAGAAACTTGAGAATTAAAAAAAGTAAATTCACTTCAACAAAAAAATAATTCTGTCATTGAAAAATTTTATTTTCTCAACTACACTTTACTCTCGGTTATCTGTAGAGCGCACGATGTATCAGCTGCCTCACAATAGAAAGTCAAGAAAAACAAACAAAGGTAAATGGCTTGGTGCTAATACTGAAGCTGACCTGAATGAGCACACACTAAACCCCCGTCTGAAAAGAACCCACATAAAGTAGTAACAGACATGATTCAAATACATAAAAAAAAAAAAAACTTTCATGTTTCATTATTCAAAAACTAATTCTAACGAATGTGAGAAACTTTGAAGTCACTGGATATCAATTATTTTGTTTTAATACATCTTTAAGCGTTCCACTAAGACGATTTTAATAATAAAAAGGCAGAGTAAGAGGATAAAGATTCAAGCAAAGATTAAGTGAAAGAGGACGTGGAAGGAAAATACGCATGAAGCATTCTAAAAAAGAAAAGAAAATTAAAAATGTAGCTACGCATCTCTTATCTTAGTGAACTCTACATAAACTTAAGACAAATCATTAGACGCCACGCTGACAGTTGAGGTAAATACACACCAATAGTTTAAAGACATCCCATACATTACCTTAAGAGATGGTGGATGAAGACGAGCAGAAACCTGAGGCGGCTAAACGATAAACAGACAGCAGCAGCAACTTCTACCAAAAACTTAAAGAATCCTGTGGTGTTGCAAAAACTTGGCAGAGAAACAGCGTGCACCAGCACATCAGGACAGTGTTTGCTCATTGAGCTCTGAAACCTCTCTCATTTCTCCCTCTCTCCCTCCCTTGTTGTCCCTCACTCCCCGACTTGCAACCACACACACACACACACACACACACACACACGCTCAGAGACGCACAGACATATGCAGAGCTGGATGCATGCGCTCAGACGGAAGATACTGGAGAAACATTATGCAAGCGCAGACATGCGCGCTTTGGAGCTTGGTTTGATACATACAATACCAACACAAACGGCATTAATTACAATGAAGTGTGGTGAAGCTCTGACACGGCGTGGTCATGGCAGAAGTCTCGTTTAAAGCACACAAACACACTGAGGAGGTTATACCTATGAGTAGTTGTGTGCCAGTGTCAGGGTGCTGCTCTCTACACTCTGTATTACACACACACACACACACACTGTGAAGCCCCGCTGGAGTTCTCACACTCCCCTTTTCCATTCGTCTCCGTTACTCATTAAGCATTCCTCTCATCCTTCAATATTTGCTCCTTTTCCCCCATTGTTTCCCAAGTCATCACACACACACACCTGTTGTGGAGAGATTAGACTTTCGCTGCTTTGACCCCAGTTGCCCATAATTCTAGAGTCCTGGTCCACATCAGCAGAACATACTTTCATTTATTTCAGATATTCCATTTATTTTGTTGAGTAATGTCTAAAAAGGCAAACAACTGAATTCTCTGGACATATTTTAATCCGTTTACAAGCTAACAGCTGAGTGTTTAAAATGTCTTACAAAGCTAGTTTGTCTCCGCTGAGCGCTACACACTTCAAGGCCGTGGTAGTGCTGGGCAGATCCCAGGTCAGACAGCATGCAGACAGGATACTGCTGCACTTTCTGCATTTTTTCCTGCTTCAGTCAAGTTTAGACACAAGTGTTTCTGGTCCAACTGCTACAAATTGAACAGTAAAAACGTTTGTCAAAATATTTCAAGTTTTAAAAAAGGTATGTTATGCAGCATTGTCGTTTGTGAACACACCATCCAAAGTTCTCATCCCCAACTCAATGAGTGAGAGACGTGGTGAGTGAGCTAGATAATGAATGAAGAGAGGGAGCAGCGCAAGTGAAAACAAAGCAGTGAATCACAGAAATAAAACAATACTTTCTAATCGTTTCACGGCGGTTACAATCTAAAGCACGAATAAAACACGCCCACACCGTCACACGACCCAGTGGGAAGGTGCTGCATTGCCCTAATTTTGAATGAATGTAACCGAGGCGCAGGCCTCTCTGCTGTGTGTGTGTGTGTGTGTGTGTGTGGGTGTGGGTGTATTTGTGGCTCACCCTCAGTCAAACGGATACACAGACCCGTAACTATTTATACATCCATGACACAGAGAGAGAGAGATGGAGACAGTGATGTGGCCTGGCCGCTGCCTTTTGATAAAGTCCCGACCTCATCTGCATGCTGGTATTGGCGGGGGGGCTTCACACCCACGTCTTACAGGCTGACGCCCAGATGTGTCCCGAACACAGCAAAACAAGATGATATGAGGGAAATACAGCCAGAGGACTCTCTGCAGATAAACACCGCCGTAAGCGATGATTGAGAGGGTCTAAACATTGTTTTTAGGAAATTGCTTTACAGCATAACTTTGTAAAAGAAGTCCACAACTCACTGTGTGTTGCATTTTGACTTCACTTCATGTTTCGTGTGCACAGACAGGCTCAGAAGTCCAGACGGACACAAGCACAAACATGCAAACACTTTCTCACGCATACCCATGTTGCATAAACCAGATCTGCAATCACATGGCTGAGTTAGAGCATTCCTAAATTGTCATTTATGAAATGTTGAATGAGTAATTAAACCACATCTCATGCTGGAATGTGAAGGTCTCCCTAACATGAACTGTGCCTTTTATTCTAAAAACAACTCATAAAGCGTTGGGCTCTCAGCCAGCTTCAGCAGAACACCTCCCTAGTCTGGGCCGTAGACGCCAACAATGGTTGAGTAAATATAATGTGCTTATCTGAGTCCGTTTTGGAAACTCTCAGGGGCTTTCCTGAACAGTTTGACTTGTGACAGTGGCGAGTGAAAAATAGCAAGTCAAAAAAAAAAAAAAAGTGTTAATCTCTAATTCATCACTGCTCTCTATGTCACGAGCAACACCTTGAATTGTTTTCATGGTGTGCTGCATAGAGGTCGCGGTCATTTCACAAAGTGTGTGCGATCACGTTGGGTTAGACGCTCTTTCCCCGTGAAGTAGTCTCCGGGCGATGAGGACGACGGAGGGAAAATACAAGTTGTTTTCTTGTTTCTGCCACTTTAGATTTAATCCAATAAAAACGTACACAGACCACTTCTCTGTGAAACTTCATAATATTACTTTCAGTTTCAAACTAATACAAAATATGCTAGTCAGATTTCAATGCAACTATTCAAGTTGAGCAACTCCAACTTAAATATGAATTCAGTTGTGACTCATTTCTTTCTGGTGGCCAAACTACACTTTACAAAAAAACTATTTTTTTGCATTTCTGTTCTGCAAAAACCTACCAAAACAAAACATCCTTCAACTGGAGAGCTTGAGTTCAGGCGTCTTTGTCAACAAACAGCCCTGCTGAAGTTTCTTTGAGCAAGCACTAGATTCCTAAAACACAAGTTACCTTCTCGGGGAAAGTTAAACAGACCAAAACATACAACTGATTCATCTTGTGTTACGACCGGCTCGGGAGTCGCAACATATAGGAGGGACACAATCACTCGTTAGGGAGCTGCACCTAGAAGTTAAAAGACACAGAATACACACACATGCACACACACACCCAAGCACAAACATTCACAGCAGGACATAGAACCATACATAACACTCCCTTCCTTAAGATGACAGCCATAAGGGTGTCATCCAAAACCATGCCGTTTTAACAGAAGAAACCCTCTCACGCATGAGGATACCAACCTCCCAGTAAAAGTGGCATGAGTAGTACCACTCTCATCCTTAGGCAACACTGCTGCCATACACTTGGCCAAAGGAGGGTCAGCCTTCTGGGCTGCTATCAGCTGTTCCTTGCCAACAGTGACAGGACAGGTCAATTTAACTTCAGTAGACTCATTTCCAACAGAGTTAGTGGACAGCTTATCTAGAGGCAACTCAGAAGTTACAGAAGGATCAGGATCAGCCTCTAGACTGTCAACAGGTGGAGTCACTTCAGATAAATTCACTACATCTTCATACATTCTTGACTGAGCACGAGTTACAATGCAAGCAGGAAGGACTTTAGGCAACCGAGATGACAGATCAGCACTCTGGTCATTTTCAACTACGGAGCCTGTTGGTCAATCCACTACAATGGGAGCAGGAAACACCTTCCCTCCAGCCAAATCATTACCCAAAATCAGGTCTACTCCCCCTAAAGGAAGCTGGGGACGAATCGCCACCACGACAGGGCCTGTAACCAACCCAGATTGCAAATACACAACATGCAATGGGGCTTTAAGCCACCTCATCCCACATCCTTGGACTGAAGCACTGCTACCAGTGGAGGTCTTCTCAGAGAGAGGCAAAACTCCTGCCAAAAACAAGGACTGAGAGGCTCCTGTATCCCTAAGGATGCGAATTAGGATGAGCTTCTCAGAATCAGAAATTGCTATTGAACCCTCCATACGGAATGGTGCAAAGGAGTCATGCTCAGTGCGTTTTTTATTGGTCTGACAAGGACCAACTACACAGGGCAACTGCTGTGGTACTGAAACTATTAGCCCTACAGGCTTAGTACCTTCTGACTTTTATTTGAGAGCATGACAGTTTGCTATGAAATGACCAGGCTTTTTGCAACAAAAGCAAGTCCTAATGGGAACTGAAGGAGACCCATTGCTTCCAGGTCTTAAACAAAAGGTGTGAGGAGAGGCTAAGCTCTTAGTCTCGCCGGTTTTGCCACTAAAGACTGTTTTATGATTCTCGCTTGGGGTGCGTGAGGTCCTGGGTCCAAATCCCGGACGAGCCCCCATTATGTTACGACCGGCTCGGGAGTCGCAACATATAGGAGGGACACAACACCAAGTTAGGTTAAAAACAACCACAGCTGGCAGTTTAGTTACAGGACACAAGTAAACTGTAGTGTGCAAATCCCACTACAGACCAGGGTCTGGTGCCAGGCAGATGAGAGAGAGCGAGGGCGGAGCAAGGAGGCGCTTAACCACATCCTCATCCAGGTGCTCTCAATCACTCATTAGGGAGCTGCACCTAGAAGTCCATACCATACGTAACACTTGTCTTTTAGAATGGAAACAGACTTTTCATAGTCTTCAGATTGATTTCAGCAGTGATGTGCTTAAGCCTCAATAGTTTGGGAAAACAGACACACACACACAACTCAAAATACACTGTTTCTTATGCATACAGACTCGTATACGATTTTGTCTCATTCATTCACAAACAAAGAGCCAAGCAGCCTTCTCTTTCATTGACACTTGTTTTCTACTACATGCAAACACACAGAAGTGCAGACAGACAGACAGACAGACAGAAGTACAGACAGAAGTACAGACAGACAGACTTCACAAAATAAGTCCTAATTTTTAAAACCCTTGTTTTGCTCCGCAGGTTTGTCTCCTGAGCTCAACAAGTGTGGGCTCTGGGTTCCCATGCCCAATTGACATCATGCCAACTTAAGCCGTGGCTAATTAAAAAATAAACAGTGCAGGCAGACGTTCAGTGCATTAGGTTGCTAGTCCGACAGCCTCTACACTGCTGCCACATCTGCACAAACAACACTTAACTAGTCGGTGGAAGTGGTAGTACTTTGAGAGGAAACTACTCCCAGGAGAAAAGAAAAACACTTTGGGCTTTCACCTGTCCCACATTGAGGGGCAGCCTGATAAGTAGACAAGCAAACACATTTTAAGTGGCAAACTGTCAAGACATGCACAGTAAACTGCCCTGAAGGAGAGATTTACTTACATTTGCTGAGCTGTGGTTGCACGAGACATTTGGGAAATGCAAATGTGGGTATTATCAAATTATGTTGCTTCTGCCATGGCTGTGTAATATCTGTCTGTTGGCCCCGTCATGCACCCGAGACAACTCTGAAATACACCAAAAATAGCCACTCATAATCATCATCAACAACGTCATGTGGTTATCATAGCCAATAAAAAGGGGCTCACACACGTGTCATCATACAAGTAAAGCACGTTCAAGTAAAGAAAGCAGTAATACTGTCAGCCTGACACAAACGTTAGTGTTCATTACAGAACAGAGGTTTCTCTCTATTTAGTATTAAGCCAAGTGCATTTTGCTAAGGCTAAACTAATGGCTTTACAGTCATGATGTGACCCTTATTAGGGCTTAAGACACAGTATGTACTGTAAGTATTCCCCATAGAGCTAATAGGATGTCAGTTTTTACTTTCCAATAGATTTGAGAAGAAAATAAAATACAAATCAATACTAAGATTTCATTCACAAAGTGTCAGAGGCATGATCTGTGGGTGCTTGCGTTGTGTTAATTATTTTGGAATTTCTTGAAAAGCGAGTGGCTCTGTGCCCACATTTTGTGCGCTCAAGTGAACAGTGGGAGCTGACCTGTTAAAAGCTTCACATGGTCAGCTCCCATTTTCAGATTATCTGGAAGTGTTTCAAACCCTTCCAGAAAATATGAAAATAGCGTTTAAAAAGTAACAACCAACCACGACTCGAGAGTAAGAAAAGTAACACAGAAAGCTTTTTATACTCAGAACCAGACACTTATATTTACTAAACAGAGGGGAATAATCATAGAGGAATTTATAATTCCTCTTTCATTTCATACAAAAACTGATTTAGTCACATGTAAATTTAATCACTGTGTAAAACAACAAGAATTTGGATTTTAGCTTATCTGTGCATATTTGCACACACACGTTCCAGAATAATCATTAATAATATGATAAATATCCCTAATAAGCCAATCCCAAAATCTGGGAATTTGTTTCCCAAATTGGTAATAAATCGTTCTGATTTTGAAAGCCTAGAGGTTATGGAAATAACACACATGAGGATGAATAACGAAAAGAAGAAAATCTATTAAAACTCACAAAAACAAAACAGCTCTCGTCTAGTAAATCACGGCCTGTCTCACTGGTCCCCGGTTTACACACATGCACTACATTAATACATATCTTACAGAGACGGCTATCAATACATATTCATCCCCGAGGACTGATTGGAACAATGACCCCCCTGGTAATAGAATTATGGGTTGTAAACAAAGACAGACGGGCCGTGTGGTCTTACCTTGATATTTTTAGCTCGACAGCCCATGTTAACAGTGGAGCGTCTGGTCAGCCGGTGTCCAACACGTCGGCCATCAACACATTCTAAACCCAATCACACATGCCTGGGCTTACAGCAGGCCGTATTCTGCTCCACCTGGCTTAAAACACACACACACACACACACACACACACACACACACACACACACACACACACACACACACACACACACACACACACACACACACACACACACACACACACACACACACACACACACACACACACACACACGGCTTTAGGAAAAGGATTCCTGCCCCTAATCCAAGACTCCTTGATGCATATTTAAGGAGGGCCGAAGATGAATAAGAGGTGAATACTGATGCATAAATTATTTTACAAAATGTAGAAAACCAGTGTAAGTGGAATATTTACATTATGAAGTGTGTGAGAGAGAGAGAATATACGAGTGCCAGCCCGTCTGTGTCGTGGTCTAACTCCACTCGCAACCTCCTGGGCCAAAAGGCACCATGCCAGGTACAGCAGTGCAGTCGGTCCACTAAACCTTCATTGTGTGCGAGTGTGTACGTGGGGAGAGAGATTGAAGGGATATAAAAGACAGCGGCTTGGGTCGAGGCAGACGACGCAGTCACCGTCATGTTGACATTAAATTGTAATCACCGTGTCCTCTTTCTTCCTGTCTGACCCAAAACACACACAGCGTCCAGCCCCAGTGTTCTTGTGAAAAGCCAGCCTGGGAGTGAGTGTTCAACGTCATTCCAATCAGCATCAGCTGAAGTACTAGGTTAATCCTAATTGCAACACACACAAATCCAGACACAGGCACGTGTGTGTGCGCACACAAACACACAACTGAAAAAGGGAGAATAATGAGACCAGGTGTGTGATGAACAGGCCAGGACGGTTCAACTGGAGGCTAATTCCTCCCGTCAAACACCAACTATCACAAGACTCATTTTTGGACGTCATTTATACGTCTTGTAAACCAGGGTGGACGGGTTCAAAAGTTCACAATCCGGCTTAGTTCTGCGTCTCATTCTGTACCTGAAAGAAATATCAACAATAAGCCTGCACAGGACGCCTCCAAGAGAAGAAACGTGTGAGGAGGACCGTGATGTAGGCTGCCAAAGCTGTAACTGTGTCATACAATGCACAGATTTCACCTTCAGGAGCACAATGAACAATTCAATCTGACTCACATAGAGCAGTGTCTTCTTGGTCACCAATCTACTACAAATATCACTTTTCATGTACAAATATACACAAAGAACCTGTTTAGATATATTAGCACACAGCATCTGGATTCCTATGAATGCCATGACATTAGCAACAGCCATCAGGTTTAGTAATGCACATAAAGTGAGAGCAAACACAGTGACCTGTCCTGACAATACCATGACAAGAACCGGGCATTTTCTGTCGCTGCTTTCACAATAAAAGTCTCCATCGAGCTTCGCGTCGAAAGCTTTTATTGTGGAAAAAACGAGCAAGCTCGGAGAGCTCATTTCAAATTAGCAGTAAAATTAACACAGCTAATGCACTCCCGAAATATTACTGTAGGAGAGCATTGAATTATTGAAACACTGACGGGAAATTCAGAAAAGTTGTGCAAAAACAAAGCAAAATAAATGTCTTTAGTGCGGTATTTTTTTCGAGTTTGTCCGTTTGGCTAGCGCTAATCGTCATAACATTAGGTTAGGTTTAGGTTAGCTAATTTGCATAAAGTTAATCCATGAGTCAACCTGTCAAAATATGAGCCGTTTTGGTGGTAGAAAACATCACAAACAATGTGCTGAGAGAAAGTTATACGAACCTTGATTTATCTTCGGTAAAGCATTAGTCTTGCATGGTGAAGTCTTCCCTTTTCAGTAGAAAACAATATCCTGAAAATTACCTGAGAACTTGACATGTGGTCATCTGCTGTTTGTCTGACATGCTCAGTCACAAACCATTAATCAATAAACGTACACCTGTGTCTGCGCGCGCATTACTGCCAGAGTGTAGTCGGTCGGAACTAAATGCCTCAATTAGCACATTCGTTATTTGGAGTTTGGATCCTTTTTCTTAAATAGCCTACAAGTAGAAATACACCAATGTTATTCAAATAATGAATTAAATGTCTTACTTTGAAATATAAAAAAGTAGTCCGTAAAGTAATCATTTAATGTGACTATTTCATTATTGGATTGTTATTCCGCATGCTTTTAACACATAACCAGCGTGTTAATGTGGTGGTTAGTGAAGGTGGAGATGGTGTAATTAGAAGTGTAGTGGAGTAAATGCACTTTCATTACAGTTAATTGCATTACACCACTATCTGACAGCTAAAGGGCAAAACAAGACACAAATAAATGTTAGACGTATGAAGACTCGTAACAGATTGTCTCTCCTGCAAATCTTTTTGCAGACTAAGAGTCACAAGGAATTACTCAACCCTGATACACGAACATATTCAGGATAGATTAGCTCTCCATATGTCTTTGTAATATGTTGTACCTGCTGTTTATTTAGCACCACTGGCGTGCGCGCGCGCGCACACACGCACACACACACACACACACACAGCTTTTATCAAACATTTAAAAAAACATTTGTTTAGGAAAACATTTGACTGTGCAGTTTATTCATGGCAACTGATTACTCTGTGTGATAACTTCAATTACACAAAGGTGAAATATCATTAAAAAGTATCTCCCACTTCCTCTTGAACATATTACGAAACCCGGGATCTGCCAGCTAAGATTTACAGTCCTCTAAATCAAACCGATAAAAAAAAAAAGAAAATACCATTCCTCTGAGGGAGGACTTCTATGAAATAAATTGTAGGGAATGCTATTAATTAACCCTTAAATCTCAGAACACCATCTGTCCAGCTTCTGTAGAGTACATTTTTCTAAACTGCTTCACTATAATTCACAAAATCTCTGGCTTTGTCTTTGAATCCACTGAGAAGTGTGGCTGCAACATGTCGGATGTGGGAACACCGGGAGAAAGTAGAAGGGGATATAAAACACACGAGGCAAGCTGCAGATAAACTGGAATGCCAGAACAGGACAGAGAAGTTGAGAAACTAAGATGAAAAATTGCAGGTTGATGGGTAGGAGTATGTAGGAGTTATTACGGTAGGCTGTATCACATGTTTTTAGGATTACTCTAATGCCAATATGTCTCCGTACACAGTGCAATCTGACAGGAAAGATGCGTCATTGTAATTGCAATAAAATAAGGCCTCTTCCCCTCTAGATTTTGCTGAATTGACACTAAAAGCTATCCTATCCAAGCTCTCCCTTCTACATTAGGCCAGTGATGCAGAATGCTCTCAACAACAACGCTGCAGAAGGTGAACAGTAAGAACTTAGCTGACAGACCAACTGCTGGGAGGTCAGAGGTCGTCCCTACCTTGACAGGAGTGTTTTAACGCAGGAAGAGTTGGAACGTCGCTGAGAAGTGATTACAGGAGGCTGGACAGGAAGTGCTTGGAAAAAGAAGCTGTTCTCTGTAGAAATGGAGCGAGTATTGTTGAAGTGTGACCCTTTCCTGCTTTTAATATTAGATGGGAGATACAGGCAAAAAATAATACATATACACATGCATACCAATGCTACCTTTCTGGTTTAAACGGTATTTGTAGAGACAGGATGTTATGGTAAGATAGCGTGTTATTGGAAATTCTGCAAGTGTTATTCCAAGCACAGTAAATCACTGCTGTTTTGCACGTGTCCAAGAGGGGAAAGAGTCGCAGTGAAAAACACGACCATTGGTCTCGTATAAAAATATTTAAAACTCTGGAGCACACAGGAGTATAAGTGGAATTACACAGCAGTGATACAGTACTAGCGAGTATATAACTATTAAATATTCTGCTTGTTTGTGAAGCTGCCTTGTTTCAAAATTAAAAAGTGTTTATGATGCAATAAACCCACCTTTTAAAATGCTGAGGCCCAGATTCAGAGCCTTACACCATCGCAAAAAAAAATAAATGTTGTGGCAGTGTAAACAAAGGCAGACAAAAGAACCAGGCAGTCCAGTAAAAAAGAAAACAAAATCTTTATTATTTTGTCTAGAAGATTAGGCTGTTTTGGAAGGAAGTGTGTTCGGGGGGGGGGGGGGGGGGGGTATTGGAGAGGTAAAAGCAGCCGATGAATAGGGCGGAGTCAAATAGACCAGAGGTTGGGGCTAAAACCTGGAATTCTGTAGTTATGCCAGGGCTCCCATGGGGTCCCAGGCAGGAAGCACAACGGGCTCCTGTTGCATCACGTCCAGGACTTCAGCTGAGAGGTACTTCTTGTCTACCACCACCTCGTACACATATTCGGAGAACCAATCGTCCGTCATGATCAGGTAACCTACAGAGAAAGACAGGGAAGACAACCGATCAGTCGGGAAAGTCGGTTTTCACCTAAAACGATGGCAGTCAAGCGGAGAACTGGGATTAAAGAAAAAGAGGAAAAAAACAAATCAAAACTTGGAAATCAATCCAAATCAGGTCAAGTTGTTTGGTTCATCAGACGATTTGAAAAAATATTCTTGCGAATATTCTTACTCAAACAGTCTGTATTTTCAACATTCTTCATGTAACACATTTTATGAGTTGATCTATGATTGAAATTCTACGTTTCACAGTCTACGTCTATGGGGTAAAGGCTTTGTGGGCCGCATGGCTGACCAGTTGAACAAACTGACTGGCAGCACCACGTCCAGCTCTCTTAAGTCATCAATGGACATTAGCCTGATGATGGGACACCGGCTAGACCTCTTCAAAGGTTAGGTGGACTTTCACTGACGGGGAAGGAGTACGGAGTGCTGCTGAGAACAGAATGGCCGAACACACTTTGTCTATGCACACACGTTTGAATTGCTTCTTAGTGCTCTTTATCACCGAACTCTATTGTTACAACGGGCAGAAGGATGGAGGACGCTTCCCCAGCCTGCAGCGCAGTCTGCATTCGACATCTCTGCTTTCACCTCTGCACGCTCACCCTGATAAAACGAAACAATGCCCGTCTCTGTCTACATCAGCGCGCGCGTGTGTGTGTGTGTGTGTGTGTGTGCAGTCAAAAAAGGTCAACGTGGCCAAATCTGGGTGGTTATGAAAGCCAGCCTTGAACTTACACTGACAGAAGGCATGTTGGGATAACCTAAACCCTTTTTTCCCAGAGGAGGACGTAGCCCCATGCTGAAATGATTAATTTAAATGAAGAGATGCCTGCATGTCTGTCTTCTACTTAGATAACAGAAGGAGCTCAGATTTGGTCCTTGAACTGACACATACGGGAAGCAACTAGAGCTCGCGAGTGAATCAAAATAACTTGAAGCTATTTTGTTCTCCTCTTCCTCTTCCTCTCCTCGTGTGTTCAGAGTTGAGCAAACGAGAGCATCCCTCCTACTGTCGAGTTGACTTATCAAAGATGTCGGGGTGACCGCAGGAAACAATGTATCGGGGGATGGCGTGTCTGTTGTGTACGTGTGTTCTTCCAAGTACGCAGATCTTAGATGGCACGTTGCCTGGTTCTCACTGTGGTATCCGTGTGTGTTGATGTGAGCTTCCTGGAACCCGCGTGTTGGGTGGCATGGTGGTGTGCATGTGTGTGAATGTTGGGTGTCCTTATTTGTTTTTAGGGATAGGCTGACTGTCCCGTCTCAGAACAGATGGATGTACTGTAAGCTAGAAGAATGTGGAGCAGCCATCTTGCTTTCCAACGTGAGCAGCAATCCACATCCCATGACGATCACCGGCCGACATGAACCGTGGTTTGGACGTATCAAAAACACACTTGTTTGAGAAGAGGTTGGCTGGGTCGATGATTAGAGCACAAGATGCAGCTGTGAAATAATTTTGACAACGGTGCACCCGCAGAGCTGTGGTCAGACCACAGAAAAGGCATTTTTCACGTCACAGATACTGAAATAGGTCCTTTAAATGAGAGGGGACAGATACGGTACTGTGGTTTGGGTGTAAAATAATGGCAATGGATTAGAAGCATACGGTAAAGCTAATGAAGCTTCTCCTCCCAAGAATCTGTTCTGTGGGCTACAAAGGAAACCCTTCCGTCCACATTAACGTCATCTTCTTGTGTTTACTCAACAATAGAATCATGTTCGTGGAAAATCGTAGTTTCTCTCTCTCTCTACGCGTCAAACTCGTTCACAGCTCAAGCGAAACTCGTGACGAATGTTAAGGTGTCGGCCTCAGGGTCGAGCCCTGTCAAAGTGAAAATAAAAACCTCGGAGCGTGTAGCCAAGCATCCGTCTGAAGCGGTGTAAAAGTACGAGCTGTGGAAAATGGAGGAAACAGAAAGTTAAACCTCTCGTGAGAAACTCTTTTGGGGTCAGGAAGAATATGAAAAGGCCTGAAGGGAGACGTTAAGCCTTTAAAACCCTTATAAGCACACTCCACTCTCTCCCTCTTCTTCCAATTTATCCTTTGTCATCTTTCCAAAATCATCTCCACATCTACTTGCCGTTTATTTTTCCTAATTTCAAGCGGATTCGACCTGCTCTACGCTGCAATTTCTGTCTCAGCTCTCTCCTTTCTCCTGCATGCTTTCCTCGTCTTTTCTCCACTTGTGCCGTTTTTTCCCCCCTAAGACTTTGCCAAACAAACAAAGCCCCCGAGTTTCCCCTCGTGAAATTCACGTCTCGAACTCTTGTTCTCAAGCACTTTATTAATTTGGCTTTTGTAACGAGCTGGGGGCCCGGCCCTCCATATCTGCCGGTGTTTATGGAATAAGATATGCGTGAAATACATTTGATTTGACCGAAGGGGTTTTCCCAACAGTCACTACGGTTTGCGGGTTCAAGCAAATATTGTGAGGAGTATGTGTGTGTCTCTCTCAGTGTGTATATGCTGCACTGTATGTGTGTTGCCACACGATGCATGACTGACCTGAAATACTCTCCTATAATTTGCAGTGGAATGTGGAGCCCAGAGATGGAGAAGAGAGTCAGAGGGTCAGAGGAAGATGAGGAACAAGAGATGAAAGGAGAGACGGTAAAGTCTGGGGCAGTGATGTGGACGACCTGCTGTGTTGTGGTGCAAAACCCGCCTTACTTACTTAATGACAACACCCCCCCGATGCAGCAAAATGACTTACTGGTAAGTTTGTCAAATTCATTTAAAATTTGTGGTTTTCAAAAACCAAAACAACTCAGTTAGCCGACCACTAAAAAAAAAGGTTCAAAAGTTCCCATTTAAAAAAAAAAAGAAGGCATTTTGCAACAACAAGTCTTATGTCAGTGTTGTATCATAGATACTCTAATGCCCGGTCACACAAGCATATCAAACAGACATTTCACGGCGTAATCAATTCATTGGAGTTGTGAGCAGTCACCATGTCACCGAGCCACCATAAGTCCTTAAAACCAAATATTTTGCAAAGACATTTCGCTGTGCTACTTTCTGACCTTGCGGATTAGCTTATTCTGAAACTACGTTTATGCAACTTGACCCAGAAGCTCGTAGAACACAATGAGGGCCGTTGTGTGTGTGTGTGTGTGTGTGTGTGTGTGTGTGTGTGTGTGTGTGTGTGTCTGAGTCTTTATGAAACAGGACACAGCCAATTACAAGTTGATAAAGCAGCAGCTCAGGGGAACCTCTCAGTCTAATCCCTCTCTTAATTCAATAGACACAAACAGGAAGATGATGATTTATCACGAGACTCCGCGGTGTGAGAAAGATGTGAATGAGAGATGAGGAGGAAGGAGGACGTGAGAGCATGAATATGATTCTGGGACCAGATCCAGGTACAAGTTTAAGAAGTCACTGCTACATCTCTGTGACTAGACAACGATCAGGATGAAATATACTTTGCTCACAATTCGTTACAGGTTAAATCTAAAGAAAATAAAATCATCCTAAAGGACTGAAAGTAAGAGTTGTGTAATCATGCGTCATGTGTCTCTCAGCTTACCTTTGTTCCCACGGTCGTCGCCCCAGGAGTTTTCCACCCTCCACTTCTCAAAGCCTTCTTTCCCATCCTGAGAGAGGGACAGAGAGTAGACGACGGGTAGATACGAGTGAGAAGCTGGAGCAAAGAAAGTGTCCTAACAGCTGGGGCTACTTACACGGGGGGGGGGGGGGGGGGGTAAATTGACATCACTCTGAAGAATTGCAGCCGATTAAAGCAGCGTAAACACGCAGCGAGGCTTTGATGCAATAAACTCTGGATGTGTGTATTCCTGCCGGTCTGCTTGTGTACGTGCTGTATGTTTGCATGAGTTTACCGAGCAGCTGCGTGTTTGTGTGAGCGTACCTTGTCCGTGACAGCAGTGAGGATCATAGCGTGGGTCATGAGGGAGTCTCCGAATATCAGCCGCTCTGTTTTAGAGAGGTTCTTCACGGACACTCCGAACACGAGCTCATGGTTGAACCTGTGCACACACACGAATCACATTTCAGTACCTCCTACCTCTCCTACTAGCCCTTGATTTCACCCACACACTGATCACTTCAAGAGAACAGGTTAATGTTTTGATAGCTCCGTGGGTTCCGTTCACCTCATTCCAATTATAATCTACCGGCGCAAGAAAAGATCCGTGTGAAAGATGAGCTTCAGCGGGCAAATTTAACCCCGGCGCCAGCAACTCAGAAACAGATGCCGCTGCACCTGAAGGGCAACGAGAAGCAACTCTTCCCCTGTGGGGGGCAACGAGACCCTTCGTGAGGGCGGACCAGGTCTGCTCCAGTCATGGCACAGAGACTGGGATTCAACAGTGACCGACAGGAGAGGGCCAATTCACTGGTGGAATTGATTTTAAGACAGTTGCTTTACATTTAGATGGGGGTTGGGTGTCCAGCTGTCTCAAGCGTTTCAGAGTTGAAAGGTTCAGTGTAGTGACAGCGGTGCAAAACACTGAATATTGTGTGTGTGTGATGTTGTATTCCCTTGTTGTAACACACCTCTCCTGAAGGGCTTTGAAGCATAACATCCAAAATTGTACTGCATTCCCAGCCATGCAAACAAATTATGGAACTAAAGCCATGTTCGTCACGCTAAATGCCTTGCTTCTAATATCTGGGACAAAGGAGCAGAAGACTTGATTCAAATATCTCTGCAGGTCTCCGCAAATGTGTCTGCAATGGCGTATTGCGTGACTGAATGAATACAACCCACGATTGGCTAAACCCCCGTCGAGACACCAATGGGCTGTACGGCATCTTGAAACACCATAGAGTGTATATAAGAAGGGAAACACACCTAATTCAAACTCAAAAACAAGCGCTGATGTATGCAGAAAATCGGCACAAAGTCGTCGTATAATACACTTAATACAATCTCGCCAAAAACAAACTCAAAAGGGAGAAATCATGGAGCGTGCAGCCATAACTGGGCTACCAACGTTTGATGCAGTTTGCTGGAGAAGAATGCGAGTTTAGCCATGGACAGACACGCATACACTCACTGACGGACGCACCCACACAAGCACTCCCACCAGAGCTAATCACATGAATCATTATACTCACACGTTCATGTCGTTAATGCCCAGCTTGCCGTGGAAATGTTTCCCGACGTCACAACCGAACCACACCGCCTGAGAGGAGAAAGAGCAGCCGTTTGCACATTTATGAAGTTCACACGTACCGACACCCTCAGACCGACTGCGTCCACATTGATGCCCGTGTGCCCCGACCTACCTCCCCCTCCTTGATGGAATCAGCCGCAGCCTTTTTAAGCAGCTGGATGGCCTGGTTGTTGTACAGCGTGGTGCGGCCACCGACCATGTTACCGAGGAACTCCACGCTGTACAGCTTCCCGTAAGGGTTCTGTGGTCGGGGGTCGTTCACGAGGCAGACCTGAGGATTAGAGAGCGAACACATGGGGTCAGAAACAGTGCAACTGCCCATAGGGAGCCAGAAATAGTAACACGGCGTTTTCTGATGTGTCATTTGGGTCGCTTACTTTGTCCTGAATGTTGTATAGAGGTTTGACGTGCTCCTTGTAGAACTCCTGCGGGGTGAGGGGTCCCATGCGTTGGAAGTTCTTGTCCTTGTCCCTGTACTCCCAGCAGATGGTCTCAGGGGGGCTGCCTAGACAAACGCTGGCCACCCGGAACACCTGCAGAGCACACACGCTGAACATCAAACTCTAATCTGTGTTCAACTCATATCTAAAGGAGCCCTTCCACACAAAATGACTAGAATTAGACTATCAACTGCCTCTAGGGAGATTGCTGGAGATGTTTCTACATTTAATTTCCAGCTCATATTCTTAATGTGTGCTCATCTAACCCCTCAAACCAATGTCTGTCCTTGCATACACTCATCCATCAGTGCCTGGGCCTGCCCTCCATCTTTATTCATATCCCCCCCTCCCCCCTCCCACCCACCATGTGTGTCTTCCTGCGGCGCTGGAGTTCAGACCGAGTTCCTGTGGGCTATATCGGGTTGTTTGGACTGGGCCGTCTGTCAATCTTCTAACCTCCGATATAGTTATGTCAGGAATTTCCCCCCTTTTTGCTTTTTCACCTCTCCTGTCCTCTGCGCTCCCCTCCCAGGACCCGGCAGATGCTTTTCCTATCACGTACGATTAAAAAAGCGGCTGAGAAATTAGGATGCGACGCAGTCCATCCATTGTTGGTGGTAGATAACGTGTACTATGGCGAGTATTGTTCCGCTGAATGCTGATAAATCCCACTCTGTGGGTGTCACAAAGGACACAGTTCCAATAGATTTTAACACTATTTTTATTGACTTCTACTTCTGATTTCCAGACAAATCAAGCTTCTGTCTAATGAATATGGAGCTGACGGGGGGGATTATTTTTGGCTCGGCCTGGAGAAATAGCAGCCATGGCAGCAGTTTCCCATGCTTAGTCAACACATATTAAACACCCCTACATAAAGATGACATTCTTGCTCTCGGGGTAGTGGACACTGAGCCCACTGAGCCACCGTCCTCACCCCAAACAAACACACACAGAAATGCATAAACTCAGGCCTTGGCTTACACAAACAAACAATCCCCCTCGTCATCACAGAGACGCGTAAAGTCAGAAGTACAGACGCACAGAAAAATACACACATGCACAGAGTCAACAAAGGCATCTGTTCAACGCCCCTAATTCAACTACTTTGTTTAGACTGCCCTATGGGCAGGACGACATGCCACGGTGTCCATCCTCTTGTCTGGCCTGTGTTTGCCCAGATGCCCTCGGCACCCCGACGAGACGTCTCCGTTACCCCTTGACCCCCCCCCCCCCGCCCTTTTCTTTTGATTCCTCCTTTTTTGTCTTTTTCTTCCAAGAACAACTCTCCCTGGTAACTTCAAACCTTTCCACTCACTTTACAATTCGTCTTTCAGACGCCCTGAGACGTACTGCAAGCGTCCCTCTTAATGCCAGCTCAGCCTCGCACCCACTCATCCGGCCCTGTGCAAGGTGAATGATGGAGGTGTGAGGGGAAAGGCCTCAGTCAGAAAATAAACAGCCACAGCGACGGTCGAGCAGGATCAATATTGAAACACCTGCAGCCTCAACGACGGATATGTTTGAGTGACGGGGAGGAAGACGGAGAGAGGGAGGCTGACAAAACAGTTAACAGATAACTTACTGAAAGTGTCTCACCACATTTATTTTAACTAAAAATAACTTTAAATAACTTTTAATTCACACACACAATAACTTCCACAAAGCACTGGCAGCGTTAAAAAGAAGACTGATATAACTTCTAATCAGTAAATGTATCATGGTCGCATTTTCAACAAAGATTTTACAAATGATTTGAGCCCAAGGCCTCAGCGTCGACTTCAACTTCTTCATTACGTCAACCGCCTTACTCATAAACTCGACTCATGTTTTGGACTGCAGCTTGAAAAGATTCATATAATGTAGCATTCAAACTGTTGACAGGTTTCGGGAACCAGCCGTTATGAGGGTTTGTTAACAGGCAGCTTTCTCTTCAACTCATCAGTCTCTAGCAGAGGCCAGTCAAGAGGGAGCCCAACACATTCAGTAAGCAGGACACACCAACATACCAGCATGTAAAGAGGTACCCTTAAGCAAGGCAGTCCTTCTCTCCTGGACTAGATGTGTGGTCCGCTTTGCTGTTTTTGTCATCTTGTGTTGTAGCAGTGCTGCAGGCTGTTCGGCCCTGGCGTAGACTTCTTCTTGGTCCAGTGCAGCAATGTGTGCACCTGTGCCGACTACACTGTTTAAATAAAGATTTAATACCGGAATTAAATGCTAAATAATGTCTTCCACCGGATCAGTCTTTGAAATGAAGTGGATTAAATGGCCCCTTGTATTTTGTACCTTTAGCAGATAAATGATTTACAAATTAAATTAGAGCAACGCATGTTTAATGAAATACATTTTAATAAAATCATTTTCACACTTAACGTAACTGTCTGAAGCAGGCTCTCAACCAGTTCAAGCCAAATTAAAGGAAAAACCTGCGCCTCAGTGCTTCTCTGAGGTGAATGTATAACTATTGTCTAGAAGCTGGACTTGTGAGTGTAAGCAAATGACACCATGCAAACAGTTTGGATAAAAATGAGCGAAGGTTTTGATTAAACCTCCATGTTTTGTAAACATGCAACACATGTGGTCAGTGTTAAATTCTAACAATGGTGCACAGAAAATGCAAGAAATGCGAGCGGACATCTCTGGCTCGTGGTCGCAGCCCCCTAACAATGACACATCCGCAGGAACCCACCCACATCGAACAACAAATCAACTGAGTCAATAGCCAGCAGCGCGGACTCTCGGAGCAGCAGGCAGGAAAAGTTCCTCTGTGATTTGACGGCCGTCTCATAAATTAGACTTGTCTCAAGAATCACTCTCATTCAGAGCCAAGACCCGAGTCACACATGGTGTTTCTGATTCCATGACGCAATGGAGCACGGAAGGGCTACAGTCGTGGCGTGAGGGATACCATCTGTGTGTGTTCTGGTAACTGTACGTGCATGTACAGTGAATGTCCCTTTGTGTGTGTGTGCGTTGCCTACGTGTCTCTGTAAGTGAGAGTAGAGGAGCAAGGATACACAGCAGACACAGCATGAAAGAGAAAGACTAATCCTCTCTGCTTCAATAATGCAGCGTGTGGACACCGTCTTCCTAACAGCCTCTATGAAGACAAACGGGGCACGAGATCACTTCCTTGTTCTTAGCATAGGCGCATCTTAAAGTGGCTACTGCAGAGGTTTTTCCAGATACATGTGATGCAAAAACAATAAGACACTTGACACGCAAAAGGGATCCAGTTAAATCAAGCGCACCCTGGGTACAGTAAGTGGAAGCAGAGACGTTGACCCCGGTTGCCTGTCAGGGGAGTGTGTGTGTGTGTGTGTGTGTGTGAGGGCCGGCGTGACGAAGACCAGCGCACAATCAGAGCCGCCACGTGGGGAGGGTGGACAGCATCACCTCCACACACACCAAAGTAGGACTGACACGGCACCCGTGATCGGAAAGAAACGCACGTAGATGCAAATCCAGGTGAACACGTAGAGGAGGCCAAGAAAAGAACCCACCATGTAAGAGTACAGCCAGGCACACACAGGGCCTGCGTGTCCAACGTGTGCCATTGGCATACCTGTGAAATTGGTACCATTGTTAGTTTGTCAACCTGATGCTGCGATACCAATAAATGCCGAAATGCCAACAAATGCATCACCCGACACCATCGGTGATCGTCTGCGTCGCCTGATAAGATGTCAGTCGCCTCAAGTTTATTACATCCTCCCTAATTTACACAGCTAATATGGAAGCAGCAGTGCTCTCGACGCTGGAAGCAAATCAAACGAGAACCATTCGTCACGCCAGCGTACAGTCGGTGTAAATAAAGAATTATGTCATTCCAGAACAATTCTCATTTATTTTCATTAAAGTGTTTTCCATTAGTAAATTTGATGGCATGATTTTAAAAGTTCTGTTGGTGCGGTGACTATGTGAAATTCCTGTTTACACATCGAGTATACAGGAGGATCATGCTGTCGGTCGTTTGTGCATCTCTGTGTCTGTCCACGGCTAACCTCGCATTCTGCTGCAGAAAACTGCATAATATTTTGGTTGCCCAGTTATGGCTGCATGCTGGAGGACCTCTCGTGGTTGCGGTGACTCACACTTTCTCAAAAACACCTTTTATTGCCCATTTTATACTTCGATTGACTGCACGCTGACTCCTCACTCACTACTCTTAACAGAACAACCGGTACACACACACTGCTGTGCATCGCCGCAACTCAGCCGCTGCTAAGTGAGCAGACGGCTTGGTGAGTTTACTTTTGGTTTTGGAGAGATTGCATGAAGTGCATTTTATGTCGACTTCGAGCCGACTGCTTGTATATGTCGCAGCTTGTTTTTAGGCTGGAGTTAAGTGTGACTTAAGACGCTTTTCTGCCCATCGGCTGCTTACATCACTGGTTGTTAGTTGGCTCACTTTCATTGTTTTGGAACCAGAGCACACATTGCTGAATCGTAAAATAGCTTATTTTGTCTGACAAAAACAAAAAAAGTCAAAAGATCATATTTATAGGGATATTCATGAAGTTTATGAACCTGTCACCAGGAGACTAATCATTTAAACACAATTTATCACAGTACTACAATATGTCGAGTTGTCTTATGTGACATTTGCTTGATTTGGTGCCTCCTGCAGATGAATGTTGACACTTGTGTGAATCCTCCACTTATATACCTGATATATTGGCCATAACTTACATGTTGATCACAATATATTTCTAGCCAATTTTTAAATACAGAAAAGCTGACGAACATATTGTGCATCTTTAATTGAATCCTCTAACTTACTACTGGGGTCGTAACTGGAACAAAAACACGGAAAGATGATTAAATAAATTGGGATTTGAAAATATAAAAACAAATAAACGGGATTTGATTACAGATTGAACTCTTTGTCCTGAGGTGGGCGAGTGTTAATCTTTAGAACGCTGCTGGTCAAACGTACTCGAGACAATAACCGCGAGCAGTTTGGCTCCATTTACGTCAGCCGTTCCTCCGACATGACCGTATGCTCCATCACCACCGGCCGTGACAGAGCGGTGTTTCGCAAAACAAACCACTTCCAGGTGGACAAACAAACACACTGAGAACCCTCTGCGCCCTCCAGCCCTGCCGTGCAGTGCAGTGGGAGCAGTCGTTACTGTTGCACAACATATGTTCGTGTGTGTGTGTGTGTATGTGTGTGTGGTCATGGCTGGGCATCCACAGAGACGCTCTGAGATACAGGCGACTGTTTAAACAAGCAATCAGCCAGCAGCACAATGCAACCAAACAGCTGACAATACAGGCTGCATCACCAGACCCCTGTTCCGTGTGCCATCGGCTCAATGGGAGGCTGATTGACCGCTCATACATTGACCCTCAGACACACACACACACACACACACACACACACACACACACACACACACACACACACACACACACACACACACACACACACACACACACACACACACACACACACACACACACACACACACACACACACACACACAAAGCGTAAACAAACCCTCTTATGCATACACACCTACACAGTGTAACCTGTCACAAGTCACAAAAACACACTGTAGACAGATGACCGCATTTCACTGCACACACACAGGGACACAATAACTGGCGTTTCGTTCGTCACGTGTGTGAAAGACTTTGTTTACATGTGCCTGTTCACCTTTTATTGAATTTGTCTTCACTGTCCAGCGTCAGATACTCTGTGATGGACTGTTCCATAATCAGGATCGCTATCTTCAGCTTTGAGACATCTAAGGCATTGTGCAGGTCTTTGTTGTTCCTTTTACACACTCTGTAGTCCAGAAATGACACGCATACATTCACATCTGTATGTACACATATTAAAAGGGTATAATAAATCATACTACATTGCTCGACTACACTCAGGCAGGTATTTCGCAGGTTCTGTTATGGGAAAAACGAACTAAGGCCTTGGAAGCAAGACAGTAAATGGACCTGCAGTAAATGTTTGGTTCTATATCAAGTATATATAAAAATAAGGTCTCCCTGTACTGCACGCGTCAGTTCAAATGCAATCGTTAGCATGTCTATGCACCTGTATGTTTAATTAAGTCAGTCCGGTATTAAATCCTAGTGACACTGTGTGAATAATTGATTGTTAAATCTTCTTAATTACAAAGAAAACTGCTTAAATATAACCCTCTTATTTGGATCCTATCAGATGTCAATGTTGAACAAAGCATCACTATATAACTATTTGGGAATTACCCACAAATCATAGCGTTGTGATGTTTAACACTGGTTTACCAGGGGACGCCCCGGAGACGTAGTTTAAAACAAAGAGGACGGCACATGGGTCTTCAGCCTGGTAAATTACATTTACACAGAACATGAAATCAGAGGATTGCATGCGTAGACTATTATACACCTGGTTTATTCATCAAGCATTTCTGTTAATGTTGCTTCTTGTAGTTTCAGATACGTCCCTGAGGGTTCAGCGCTAAAGGCTTGGGACATTAGGATCGGGCTGCAGGCTGATTTTAGGTATCCCGTCCAACTGGCTCCATGTTGCTGCTGTCAGTTATTTAACAGCACCCTCTTCTGGTAAAAAAGGACCAATGTAAAATCTATTGCAATGCAATCCAGCAGCTCTGCCATAAATCCTCTATATACCATGTTTTCTTTCTTTTCATTGTCAAACATGTGTAAATACAATTTGTATTACTGAGGTCACAGCTAAAGGGGACCTTGTACTGGACTACATTACACTGAGAGCAGGCTTCAGTTTGTAATGTTAAACATTATAAAAACGTCTGTACCTTGTCCTAACCAGAGTCAATCAGTACTTTCTTATTTTGTGAATGGAGCTGCACACAGTAGTAGCAGACACAGGGTCTGTGTGTGTGGGCCCTGGTAGTTCCTGAACCTTTGGAAAGAAAACCCCGGGACTATTTCTGTCACCTGAAACTACTCTGGAGAAACTAAATTTAGTTCAGAGTTCCTCCAGTCAAAGACGGATTATCTTCCTCAATGAATACTTTGAATACTTGGGAATCTTCCTGTGGTAGAAGATCGCCCTATATAATATATACTACAACAGTTGCATGTGCTCTTTCAGTCTCACCTCCTCTATCATGGTGTCCATTGCATCAGACAGTTCCGCTTTAGTGGCGTCACTGGCCACCATGTTCCTCAGTCTTAGGCAGTATTCTCTCAGCTGCAACACACGGTGAGACAAAAGCATCAGCACTGCCTCACCGATTACGTGACTCACTGGTGTGCGAGCTTGATTACTTTGAACAAAAGGAAAAATGTGTAAACACACCTTATGATTAAGGATGTCATTCATTCTGCGCGAGGCCTCCGAGCTGTGGGACTCTGGAAAGCATTTCTTTGGAATCACGCCATACTTTTCTGAATACAGGACAAAAGAAAACGTAAAACAATAATCCAGTCAAACAACTCTAATGTTCCACCAGTGGGGTTTCTTTCTGTAAGGAGATTTACATGTAGAGTAAGTACAGTTCATCACCTAATCACTTATTGCACAACTCACACAGTCTAGTCAATCATTCAACATGAACATCTCGTGATTATGTGTCATGGGGAGAACTGACCAATGAGGTTGACCAGCATGTCCCACTGTCCTCCGTCATTGGTTGGATTGGAGAGCAGAAACTGCACCAGGCGTCCGTCCACCGGCTCCTTCCTCTGTGCCGTCTCCACACAGGCCTGGAGGAAGTAGTAGCAACGCTCAACCTGTAGAGAGAAGAACAAAGACAGCCGGGACGGTGAGGGGCGGCACAATCTAACAATGTACTACATGGTACAAAGAAGTGTAGACTTGAGACTCGACTAATGGACCAATTCAACCTCTAAGACTTGAAACATTCGAGCATCATGTTTTTACCAGCAGATAAAATAAGACAGTGTCAGGCAGGCTTTGCAAAGCCATCAATTATTAGATCTACGCTATGTAAAAGAACATTATTCACTAGAAATGCAGCGATTGATGTTTCAGATTTTATTTCCATGCATGCTGCTCAGAGTAATCGCAGTGACCGGCTCGTCTGCTGACGGGGGTTTTCACAGCAGTATAGAATAGATATTAGAGATCCGTTGAACTTCCTAACACTAAGCAGCTCATAATACATCATTAAAATACTAATGCCAAGATTCATTTTAATCAAAGCAAGTATTTAAATATAACAATATAATCATGTATTCCCTAATCATTTGAAGTGTGTTTTTATGCAAATATCCACTATAGATGATAATACAGTAAAACGATAACATTTAGTCTGGAGACTTGCTTTCAATTTTAGTTCTTGGAAAGAAAATCAGAGTCGGCAAAAATTGGAATCGGCAGGTCAGACTTATTTTGGCAGACTTAAAACTTATACTTGCTACAGTTGTGCCAACACATCTGATAAGCTACTGGCTGATAGGGGGGCAGGATATTCTTCAAGCTACATATTTAAGAAAGGTGTATTATTGAAGGTGGAACAAACAACTGTCTAAATATCTGGGAGAAAAAGACACAACGTCATCAAGACAAAGAGACAGAGAGCGATAAAAACATGTAGCGAGGTGTCACTGTGACGTCAGCCCTGAAAGAGCACTGACCACAACACAAAAGAGGGTTTTATTTGGACAATGACTATCTAGTAGTAGAATGCTGCATATTAACACTAAATCAATGCGCGCACACACACACACACACACACACGATTTGCTACAGTAGTGGCAAATCGTCACTATAGTCACTGTAGTAGTGAATGCAATAAAAAAAAGATTAAAGAACTACTCAATAAATCTGCTGGTTCTACTTCTTACCTTGTCCCAGAAAAAAAGATAGGACTGACTAAACTCAAACTCCTCTATGTTAAATTTCTTCATGAAGGGAAGTCGCATGACGTTGAGGCACGAGAAGATCCAACATCTCCCTATAAAGAAAGGGAAGACAGAGAAAGACAGAAATAAGTCGCTGAGTATCCTGCGTCTGCACAGGTGGCAGCAACGCTACTGGCTCTCTTCATTTAGTCACAAACACACTTTGAACATTCACGTCTAAGGGCTATTGGAATGATGGTTTAATGATTATTGCATAACCACTGTGTAATAATTGAGGATTTTTTTGTCGAGACAAACTTTTATAGCCGACACTATATCGGCCCAAACTTAATGGGTGGTTCCAGGTGACCAGAGTCCACGCAGCAAACAAGATTCCAGCCAGGAAACAGCAGACTTAAAACGTGTCATGTATTGTCAGCGCTAGATCTTAGCGTGAGCTTCAGATAATAATGCAAACTGAAAAACAAATAGTGCTTTTACTGAGAAATTGATAATCCAGCTCGCAACTTGCAAATCAAATTTAAGGGAGCCTCCAACGTCATGCAAACACAGTGCAAACTCTGTTGAAAACTGTAAAATATATCAAAAGTTAGAGCGTGCACATCCATCGTTTGTGATGGATAAGACACTGGAAGGGTACAGGTGAATGAATATGTCTATATGTCAATTCTGATCTATTTCAGAAATACATTCACTTACCAACGTTCGCTGAATAACAGATATTTGTGCAATCTATTGTTGCAGTGAGGACTAAAATATAAATTCACAAACTAGAACATCTTAGGCATCTGTGTGTGATGACCCAAGAGGTAGGACATCCACTCAAACACACTCTTTATCGTGTAAATGGTACACTTACAGCATGAATGTTGCTCAACCGCATTATGTCCTACCTGAGTTTTTCTGGTTGGTGACGGGCTTGCCCTCTGTGGGGATAGAGTGCTGGAAGATGTGCACGGTATCCTGGACAGTCTGCCGGTGCAGACAAACCTCCAACGGGTCGATGCAGGTCGACACATTCTGGGCCAACAGGTAGCGCGGCTCGGCCCGCAGCCGCTTGAGGAAGGTGGACACCTTCTCCTGACTCAGACCTGAGGGAGCAAGGAGGAGAGGGGGGAGAAGGATGGATGAGAACAGCAGAATGAACGGTAAAAAATACTGACGAGCAGAAATAAAACTTGTACCAGGAAGACTTTCACAGCCAGACAGCTGACTGTAACTACGAGGAGGAATTTCCTATTGCCCCAATGCCCCTGACTCATCTGTGCACTTTAGGCTTACACTTGCTTCCTCCTTAATATCTGATTTATGAGCACTCACATACTCGGATGTCACGATAATGCCTGGAAAAATACCAGATCGATAGTTATAAACTAACAGCACATAATTTATTGACTAAGACAACTTACTGGCGCATGACTTCTCTCCCCCCCCCCCCCCCCTCCCACCATCCATATAGAGAATAGTCTATCAGGTGCATTGAGCACAATAATGATTACAGCTCTGATAAAGAATGAAGGACAGACTTGGCACAAGACAATGACAAACAGGGAGGTGATGAAGAATGCTTTAGTAGCGCTGTAAGTGGGAGATAAGGGCTGGTATCACTCATCTGTGAGAGGAACACACTGGAGAGCTTGTCTAGTCCTGTTGGACAGTGGAAGAATGTCACAACGCGACAGAAGAAACTGCCAGTGATGTGCGGTTTGTAATTCCATCAAATAAAAGTGCAGAGCAATTAAACATGGAGAGGGACATTGCCCAGTCATGCATGCCGCCTAGAGTTCGACCTCTCTCTCTCTCTCTCTCTCTCAGCTGCATTCTGTTGTTCTCCATTGACACAAATTGATCGACCGCCGCATGTTAGGACGGTGTCAGACTTCATTAACCGTCATAAGGATAAGGATGTTTATTGTCATAGCCCATATCATCAGAAAATAAGCACAACCGGGGCCTTAAGGCAGAGGGCTATTTCCAGAGCAGGCCTGCATGGGGTCCTGTGTCAACATGACACTGTTCTTCTTGTGGTTGGTTTTTTTGACACTGATGAGTATAGATAGAGAACGAAGGGGGAAACAGTGCCAGCTGTATTACTGATCCAGCTGGCATGAAGCCTAAAAGTTGAGGCTCAGTAGACAAAAATCAAAGTCCAAAAATCTGACCATTTATGTCACCATTAAAGTCATTTTTAATTCACACTTACAGGACAATTAAATAGCTCTATGGAAGAGAACAAGTAGTTCACAGATGTCTTTTAAATAACCATCTGACCTTTGCCTGACAATAAAAGTGAAACCTGAGGTTAGTGAGAGAGATCGAAACAATCCAAACTCAAATGACTTGATTTACAGCTTTGTTAATAAGTATGACATATTGCAAGAGTAGGTTAATGCAGGTGAAACTCTACTGTATAAAGAATATTTTCTCACTGAAATAAATCGTGAACGCTCCCACTTTAAATACTTTTTTTTGACAGCTTCTAGTATTTCTAATTCCTTTCTTGCATGGCTAGCTCCATGAGCTAACATTTCCGGCTCCTTTAAGCGGACACCAGCTTTTAAAAACTAGCGAGTTAAGGCGTGTTGACTTGTCTGTGTCTCTAGTCTGGATGTCGGTGCCTTGCTGGCGGCGTTGTCGGCATTGAACTGACAAAACCTAGCACGAGTAAACGACGGCAAAGTCATGCTAGCAAGGCTGGGGCATGCTATCGGAACGGATGCTAGCTTTAGCCTGTTAGCTTCCTCAGCTGTCATCCTCTAACGTTAGCTGTCAGATACAGACCGAGCTCGAGTTGAACGGTGACGCAAACCGTCAGGACTGAAACGGGAGAAATTAGCACCTCAACCTACCAGTATCCATGCTTGCGTGGAGCTTGAGGAGCGTTGTCTGTTTTCCTGGAAAGTCACCGGCTCTTTGTTTATCTCATTCACCGACAGTCAGTCAGTGTGATTACAGGGTGCGCTCGTTCGTGCACACGCGGCCGGTTGTGTCTCTGACGTGGCGGCTGGGCGGAGTTTACGGGTTCGAACAAGTGCTTAAAGCATATAACCCGTTTCAGTAGCAATGGAAATTAATGTTTTTAAATGTAACCTAGTGTGTTTTTTATTTTTAACAAAAAGACTCAATAATCAATATTGGTTGTGTGTGTTTTTGAATACTGTTTAGCACTTACATACATATGCATGACACATACAACATAATAATATAGGCTACTGTTTGTTTTTACCACAGAGAGCACAAAATATTCACTACTGCAAATGTTTTGTGCAATGTAGTGTAAAATTGATTCACAGCTTTTATTAATTCCACAAAGAGACATCCATGTGGATACTTTGAAAGTTGAGAAACAATTATTCTAAACATGTCCTTTGGTCCTTCAGCTTGATTTTTAGCATCCTTAGATATCTTACTTATTAAGAATAATGACAAATTAAACCAATGATACACTATCATCAAATTAATGCTGTCTATCATAAAAATAACTTTACAGCTCTTGTAGATCAGTTGTATTTTATATTATTATCAAGAGGGCACAGCTGTTCTTACTTCCTCTGCTATCCTCATGGATATATGGTTATTCCCACGTGTCACGTGAGGGGTAGGGCACAGAGCGACATTAAACGAGCGCGCCCAAAGTCAAGTGTTGCAGAATAATTGCGTATTAAACGTCCGGTTATTGTTTACAAAATAAAATCCCACTCCATTCTATTTGCATTTGGAGCACATGAGGGGATTTCTCTTAATGTCATGTAAGAACATGAGGAATTATAAAAACATGCAAAACGTGTTGAAAAACAGGTCCTTTAATATAGTTTTGTTTCTCTTTTATTTTGAAGGTTAACTTTCTGCTGAAAACCATGCAGTTTTTCTGTTTTGTAGCTGGGATTGTACATGATGTACAAAGTCAAAGCATTTGTTTTAACGGTGATAACCCTCCTTGAACCCTTAAACCTTTCTCTGATTGCTCAATTTAAAGGAAGTCATACGTGCTGTAGCTATAGGCAATTAAGTGCTTCACATTCAGCATGCAGCTGCTGTTGTATTTTAAACCAATAGCCAAAACAAACAAAGTAAAAGCTCATACAAGATATATATGAATTATATGGAAAACAAGATAATTGTGAGAGCCATAAGTTTAAGATGTTGTGCCCTCATCAGTGTGGCCATGCACCACCAATCCATGATAAGAATTTTATAAATGAGCATTTACAAAATAAATGAGTTAGTTTTGTTATTGCTCAGCTTCTCTCTTTCTATATTGCTGCGCCATGTTGCCCCTTTCCTGCTGGAAATGTTATATTCCCATTCTTGAGGTCATTGGTTTCCTGTATTTTAGTATGAGCCTTGTCGGATGTGTGCACGTGTGTGTGCGTGTGTGTGTGTGTGTGTGTGGAGAGGGGGTTGATTCACTTCCTTCCTCCATCTGGACAAAATTATCAGCAGCAGCAGCATAAAGGAAAGCCTGTCAAATTATTGAGAGTAGGAAAAGAAAGTGAGAGAAAGAGAGAGCCGATGGACTCGCAGAGACTGACAACTATTGGAACGAGCAGTTTGTTTTCAACAAAGCCATGGATATTATTATGATAGAGTCTTGGTCACAAGCCACGACTTAATCTGGGCGTAAAACCGATTTGTGATGAGACGCTGACCAACACTGTTACAGTCAGACATGTGTTACCGTCTCCTCAGTGCCATCAGCTGTCTCTGCATTCTTCATACCGGTAAGTAAGAAGTTTTAGTTCCTACAAATCTAAATTCTTATAAACAATGGAAATCTGCCTCACACATTATGTTGCATTTGAAGAACTTGACTACACATGCTTGCCTTTGAATTAAACTCTGCTGCAGTAGCTTTAGTGATAAGGTAACTCAAAGTATGTACGATCTATTTAAGTTATCTGACGAGTCTGATTCTGAAGGCAGAAAACAACCCACGATGTTTAGATGCATGTCTGTTGAACTAATTGTCAGTTGCACCAAATGATGCAATCTTTTGTTTAGTTTGTGTTACGACTAAGGAAAAGTGAATAGTTATATTTATCGGCCTTGGGATGGTTCAATTTAAATGGCTTCATAAAAATACTGTATATCAAAGCAGCAACAGTTTATTGTTGCACCACATTGAGCCACGTTGACTTCCCTTTTTTTCCAGGTCTCTGGGCTGAAGAATGCAGCCAGGGTGTTCTGGCAGAACGCGAGACAATATATGCACCAGCAGGCAGCAGTCTGTCTCTGTCCTGTGTGGTCCAGCACTGTGGACGCACTTGGACGGGAAACTGGATGCGTAGAAATTCAACAGAGGAAAAGTTAATTGTGCGACATCGTCTGACCAATGTGACGCTCTCAGCCAATCAAACGCGACTAACTTTGATTTTCCTGAGTGTCAGCCAATTAGACGAAGATTCCTATGGATGCAGAGTTAAATGGGCTCACGGTGACACTGAGCAAGGAAATTTGAAGTATGTGAACGTCACTGCAGGTACAGTTGTGAGTGAACACTATCATTCATATACGTATAACAGGGTACACTCATTTGGGTTATTCAAACAGCAGAGAAATTGAATTGCATTATTTTTGTCCTCCTCCAGCCGTCCCTTCTCAGAGGAGTGTATTGCACAGGGTTTTGGTCTGTGCCGGTGCTTCTCTTTGTCTTCCCATCATTCTGGGATTGGCTCGTTGTCTGAGTTCAGAAGTCAAGCCCCAGCCATTTCCGAGGACACTCTCCACGTACTCAGCTGTATACAGAGACCATCCACAGCCGGCTCCACAGCCCCCACCTCGATGCCCCATACCTCAGAAACGTAGCAAAACCTCTCACAAAGGTATATTGTATTCTTAATTATTAGCCTGTAACATTGATATAAAGCATTGTTAAAACTGCTGTATTCACTGTAGTCATTTTTGTTTTTTTGCATGTCACAGACGTTCCCAAGTCCGTACAGAAGACTGAGGTGGGTCAACGTCCTGTTTCAAGACAGGATGACCTTTGTAGTGCCCTCAACATTGTTTGTTTCCTCTGAATAGCCTTCAATATGTCTGCAGTTCATGCATATACCTTTATGTGCCCTTAGACAATTGTCTTTTTTTGTCATTTACATTGTTACAGGTGGTGTATGCCGATATTTCCCAGGATACACTGGGACAACAGGGAGCCACCAGAGAGCCTGACCAGTCCATTGTGTACTCATCTCTGAGATTTTCCTGACTGCAATCAAAGCAGGCAGAAAATTGTTCTGCTGGGGATCAATTATGTATTCTTTTCGCGGGATTGTGCTTGATCCTCGACGCCTTCGGGAGACATTTGATGTGAACGTTTTGGAATCTGGGAGTTTCTCACACGCAGGACTGCATCTCTGAGACATTCTGATGAATATGTCACTATCAGCTCATCCTTGAACTCAAGACGTTACCTGCACATTGTGGAAAATAATTACTCTAATTAATTAAATAATTAAATAAGCACTCTATCCCCACAGAGGACAAAATAATCCGGCAGAGTAATTTTGTCTCTCCA
Organism: Anarhichas minor; assembly: GCF_050575085.1. Lineage (NCBI taxonomy): Eukaryota > Metazoa > Chordata > Actinopteri > Perciformes > Anarhichadidae > Anarhichas > Anarhichas minor. The sequence continues at coordinate 3,145,306 of NW_027466472.1, forward strand.
TGTCTGTGGACTGTCCTGATTACATTCGGATGTGGTGACTGTTTTAAGTGCCAAAATCGTTCATGCGCAGGCAGCATAATGGACAGCAAATGGAGCAGATAATGAGAAAAGATTCCTCTCTGTGGCATAATTTCACTGATACAAACACTTTCATTGTTTTGAAATGTAACTGCGGACAAGCAAAATATTAAGTGCAGTCTGACCAATTAAAAGTATTTTTCTATTGTCTATAACATCTATCAATGTGTTCATGAACATACCATGTTCATGAACAACCATGTTCATGGACAACATACCATGTTCATGGACAACCCCCCCCCCCCCCCTGTATTGTGCTTGACGTGTTAAAAATGAGATACCACATAAATGACACAAAATACAACATTTTATTTTAGAATAAATTCTCAATGGCACGTTACATAACCAAATATACATATACATGTTTAGACATCTTTTAAATTAATATATTTCCTTTAATCTTTTTACCTTTTTTAATCAGCATACTCTGCAGTTACATTTTTTTTACATGACATCAACGCAAAATAGGTCATCATTTTAATAAATTAAGCATATTAACAGAGGAAAGGCTGCAGGGCATTTAGGCGATAATGTACCTGCTACAAACTAAATGACACCTGGACTTCCCGCTGTTGTGTGATTTCTGTCCCTGCTTCCCTGGCCTACGCTAACTGAGCACAGTTATTTGGGTGAACTGACCTCTCCCTCTAGGATTTGAGTTTCACGTGACAGAACTTCACACACCGTCAAGCCATCCAGGAATGCTTCTCTGCACAGTAAGAGCACATAGACATTCTTCCAAAGACCTACCAGTTTGGCCACATTGGAAACACATCTGTGTGTCTGCAAGCTTTTTTTTTCTTGATTAGCACACTCCCACTTTGCCCTGCCATCTGTAGTTTGTGCAGCTCCAGGCTAACGTCGTGGTATAGCTGAGGGTGAGAGTAGACCTTTAGTCCTGTTGTGCTTGTAAGCAGCTGGCTTTGCAATTTACTTCTAAAATACTTTGTAATAACAACTAACAAAGCGTCAGAAAAAAGGTTCACATTCAAAGTGTTTTTGCCAAAGTGTGGTTCCAAGGTTTGTTTAACCTGAAGCATCTTTTGTTTTTTTTCAAGTCTTCTTCACCAGCTCGCATGGCGGGAAACTTAAAACCCGGGAGACTCTCCCGTTCGAAAGATCCCCCGAACATAGACAGATACACCGAGCTAGCAAGCTTCAATGGGAGGTATCAGTAGGTGAAATGTCAGTGCAACGTCTATTTTCAGCAAATGTTTGCGTTGATCGGCTACCCACAGCTGTGCTGTAACCAGATCCACAAGATTCTTGTCCTCTCACACAGTGAGGGAGACATATATAGAGAGATATAGATAGAGAGCATCAGGGGTGAAAAGGGCTTTTGATAGATTGTAAGGCGCAGCTTTGGCTAAAATAAGCTTATGGCAAAATGTGTTGGCAGTGTCTCCTACTGTGGCCCATATGAGCTAATTTCCACTAACCAAGCACTTGAGTTCAGGGATATGAAGTTACCCTCACATATACGGAAATGCTGCCATAGGTATCAACTAAGATTCAGCAATGTCTTATTTATAGTGCAGTAGACACAACGCAGCAGCTAGCAAGGTTACAAAAGCGTTTCGAAAAAAAACAAAGGTGTTCCCTAGAAAAGCGTTTTTATATGCAAAGAACAAGCTCAGATCCTAGAGTTGAGACTCCCTGTGCTGTCACCTCCAAAACGCTGCTACTGTAAGTCTACATTGTGTTACTGTGCATGTGTGTTTGTTTGTGTGTCCACGTAGTTATTTTAGGCAGAAGAGGAACTGTTGCCAGACGTACCATTGAAGGGGAAAAGGCAAAAAAGGGAACATCCTGATGTCTGACAACTCTTAAAGACGTCTTTTCCACTGAGCACTCAACGGTCGACTAGATGAAGAGCAACAGTTCGGCCATAGTCTCATGTTACCGTTCTTCAAGATTACCGTGTTTCACCATTAAACGAGACGCTTGAGAAAAAGCTGAGGCAGAGTCTGGCTCGGCCTACACTCACAGTATTACAGCCATGCTAGGACTTTCATGTGACGTGAACAATTAGCAACGGAGATGCAGCAACTTGTAACATTGGCAAAGTATCGACTAATTTCTGAAGTCTACGGTTGGTTAGAAAGAAAGCCAACATGGCAGCTGCTTCTCCTCACTATACACTCACAGTATTGTCAGTTAGTTTATAGTGTGTGGCGCAGTTGGTAATCTTAGCAGATCATCCTTGGCGTATGGAAGTGGTTCTACGCTGATTTTGTGGTTGTTGTTGTTGTTGATATTTTTTCTTTTTTGCAGCTCCATCAACCCGCGCGGTCCCTTTGTTGTGCAAGTCTGATGTTTCCAGTCCACAAAGCTACTCGGACTGAAAGAGAGTGAAGTGAAGAGAGAGGCCAGTTAGAGGAGAGTGTTCGCATGCATCGTTCAGTCTGGGCCTATTACCCAACACCAGCTCGCCTGTTTCAGTGACATTACACAATGATCTGGAGATAATGACATGTGCGTAAGATGGAAAGTGAGTGTATCAAAAACACAGAAGGGGACTTTTTCTTATGCTTGCAGCTTGTCGCACTAAATTCAGTTGTTAGTTTCTGCTTTAAGAAGTTTGAACCTTGGCTTTTTTTTTGCTATGTGATATGATGTGTTCCCTTTTCTTTTCTTTTTATAATAATCAGCACTTTTCTTTAAAATATGCTAACCAGGCATTACAACACTTACAGTTGTGGATGAGTGGCTCATTTTGTCAAAGCGGAACTTCAAGTTTGACCTCGGTGACGTCTTACTTTTCACATCTGCAGAATGTGGAAGAAGGGAATGGAAAAGACGGGAAGGAAATGCTCATTAGAGAATCTGTCATCTCCAGGATGTCGTTCTTTAAAAATCGTTGACAGCTGAGCGGTGATTGCCGTGTGTAGAATCGTAGGTTTACCTGTTGGACTGCGGCACATGATGACAGGGGTACCGGATCCCTGGCTGTCGACACTGAGGGAAGGACTAAAGGCGGAGGAGGACGTTATGGAGGGATGGCTGGCCTGGGGGACGGAGAGCACAAAGACATTTACCACAGAGGAAGAGATGGAGGAGGAAAGAAACTGAAGAGGCTCAGTGAACGACGGAAATGATATTTTGCTGAAGTTGACTGAAGCCTTCCTGTGAGCAAAGTTAGAGGCACTGAATGTTTGGCAGGAAATACAAGTGGAAATGATGCTTTGCAGGGAAGAAAAAAACACAACAAGTAGGAGGAAAAAATGAAATGGGCTGTATGTGTTTTGCCTTTGTCAGCTGTAACGACCAACATATATTTGCTGATACCACAGTCTATGGCTGATACCCTCAGCCATCACTGCTCGCTATATGAACATTCAGAGGAACAGAGGAAATGGAGCTCTTACTGACGCAGGGTTGTCTACCATATCGTGTTTGTCTTAACCTGATGATGTGTCTGTCATGTGTTTGAATTTTTGTATTTTTAATTATGTCAAGAAAGTAAAAAATAATGAAAAGTATTTGTTTTTATTTCAATCTAACCATTTGGCAGTACCCCCGCAGCCCACTAGATGGAGTTTTGAGGCCCACCAGTGAGCACTGGCCCAGTGGTTGAGAATTGATAGCATCTGTAAAGCTCACTAATAAACATGTTTGCTCAAGATTTCAAGTGTAAAAGCTGCTGTTTTTACAGGAGGATATGGGCTGGACTATTTCTTGGCAAAAAAAAACACAACTTGTTGTTTTTACACTTGGGGATTAGTGCAGATTAAACAAAGGTATACCGTATGGATTAGTGAGCTTTAGAGGTGCTGCTAGGCTGATTGTCTTATCTTCAGAGAGAGCCAGGCTAGCTGTTTCCAGAGCTTTGCGCAAAGCAGAGATAAACGCCAGCTCCATGTTTAGCGTACGGGTATGAGAGTCTCATCCAAGAGAAAGTTAACGAACGGATTTCGGAAAATGTTCCCTTCGTGATGATCACTGGTGCACTGCTGCAAAATTCTCTATGTTCTCTGGCCCTCAATAATGACATTGTTAACAGCCCTCTGTGTGATTCCCATGCAGTCAAATGGTAAGACTAGGAATGATTGGACAGCATTTCTCACATTGGACAAAACAACACTGACAAGCAGTGTCATCCGATACACAGAAAGTGAGAGGAGCCGTAATCGTTATAATCAGTGTGCTGATGTCCAACCCTCTCTATTACAGGGCTCTGGGTAATTACAGACTATTTCACCCATGAAAGCTTTGGCGCTACCACCAACCTCTCACTCCGTTAGGAATGTGTTTCTAAATCTGCTCTCTCCACTTTCAACCAGAAACAGTGAATTTCCTCTCTTCTTCTCTGGTAAAGACGAGCTCACTTTGTTCAAACGAACTGTGAGTGTTGCACTCACTGTCTCCAGTTCTTCCAGAGCTTCGGTTTCCCCCGTGGTGCTGCTGAAGCTGCTGGTGCTGGACGAAGAGCGAGAGATGTTCGGTCTGCTGCTGCTGCACTCTTTCAGCTTGACAAACGGCCTTTTGAGGAACACAGAAGGGGGACAGGGGTGTAGAGAAGGTTAACATTGGAGAACATTAGACCTGAGACAAAAGACCAAGTTTGCCTTTCGCCATCTCCCTCTACAGAATTTGGAGAAGAGTATAAGATGATCTCCATTAACAAGTATTTGTCCTACCTCTCTTTGTTGGGGCAAATCTCAGGCGAGCTGGGATTGGATGATGTCTCTGACCTCCCCTCTTGGGACAGCGGGCAGAACTCTGCAAGCTTTTGGTCGCTGCAGACAAAAGAAAAACACATTAATGACGACACCTGACGAGACAACTTCCTGGACCACGAAGACAACACTGACAATGTTGATATTTGCGGTGCGATGAACATGATCATGATACTGAACAAGAAATGCAGTGGCATTTAAAACAGTGAGTCCTAAAACACCAACCTGCGTGTGTGTTTGTCCGATGGGGACTCTGTGCTGGAGTGGAGACGAGGGAAGAGGCCTGAGCGCCGCTTCACTGGGCTCTTCAGAGGAGACTTGGCTGACAACACAGGAGGCTGAAGATCACAGATTATAGAATTAGGCTTCTCCTTATTAAAAAAAACAAAAAAACACTCTTAACTCATTTAAATAACTGAAATAATTCACTTGTTGACATAGAGGCTTTCTCTAAAAGGACAACACAGGTGTAGTTCTTTCTTATTAGCATTGGTATTATCAATCTTTTTCGACCCAAGTTCTCCTTGATTAATGACTCTTTCCATTCTGAGTGAGCAACCATCTTCCCCGTCCCTTCACACCCTCTTACTCACAGTGAAGGTGCTCTTTGTGCATTCACTGGTGCTCTGTGGCAGTCCTCCTCCGCTCACGCTGGCCGGGACCCCACCTCCTACCCCGGGGCTCCTGTGACGGTGAGACCCCACCATGGTCTCCATGGAGTGGCTCCTGACACGCATGGCTCTCTGGAGGAGGAGGAGGAGGAAACAGAGAATGAGTGGTTGAGGAAGAGAGGAAGACCAAGGTGCACCGAGGAAAGGGGAAGGAAGAAGATGGGTAAAGGAAACCAAGAGAGGAATGAGTGTGGGAAGTGAAATAAAGGTGCAGAACAAATGTGTTTTATCAGCTTAAATGCAGCATACATTTTAATGTATGAATTAACATGTAGCATCATAGATGCTATTGCACAATACAACCACCAGGGGATGCAGTTCTCCAAGAATGAAGCCAAATAGGTTGGAGTTGATGAATGAACTAATCCTTTTCATTTTCATTCATTTAAAAAATAAATAAATAACAAGGGTTATAGAATTTTTTTAGAGTTCATAATAAATTCCAGACAATTTAAATAGTAAAAAATACAATTAAATACCATGTAATGTTTTGTCTTTTACATTCTGCTATCTTTGGCACATAAATTAATAAGATAACATTTAATTAAATTGATAAATACAACTTGAAAAGCTTATTTTCTTTGAAAGCATAAACACAAACAACCACATATGAAACAATGTTTATTAATTATGTGGCGATCCTCTGTTGAATTTACAGTAATGCAGACAGGTAATACACAGTGACTGCCAGGGCAGCAATTAGAACAGCACCCCCTGGGACTGACTGCAGAAAGTGCAAAGTAGCTGTCCATAACGCCTGTGAAGAGTAAGAGAGCCAAATTATCACATTAGTCACACATTCATAACACACACAGGGGCACACAGATGAAAATACAGATTTTAATTGTCATATTAACATCAATTAGCCTTTAAATGTGGACAAACGAGTGTGAAGAGACAGGGATTGAGAGAAAACAGACTGACAACGAGAAAGGGACCATCTTTTACAAAGTACAGTGTTTATGTTAATTTTCACACACACACACACACACACACACACACAGACACACACACACACACACACACACACACACACACACACACACAGACACAGACACACACACACACACACACACACACACACACACACACACACACACACACACACACACACACACAAATGTGGAAATGTCATTATTTCGGTAAAGGAAATCAAAATTCAGGCGGCAGGTGACAAAACTACAAAATATAATATAAAATAATGCTAATAATAAACAACATGCTCCTCCCCATAATGTCCATCATGACAGACTTGGTTTCAGGTGAGTTTAGGTTAAGGTTAGGGTAAAGGTCAGGATTAGGCTGGTAGCGGTTTGGGTAAGTCTCCAGGAAATTAATGTAAGTCAATGTACTGTCCCCAAAGGTCATGAAAACACGACTGTGTGTGTGTGACAATATTGGTCGGGACATGTCCTCACCGTCCATATGCAAATCTATGCCCTTGATGCACAAGCCTACACACTTGGCATTTAAAGTCAAAATCTTTAAGCTTAGAGGAAAAGTAGCAGCAACAACGCTACTGATGGTTGAGCACGTAAGTCATCTTGCAGACTGGTGACATTTAGTTGACCTACAGCAGGAAAACCTCAGAGTCTTGGGCTGTAATAATGGTGATTAAATAAATGTCACAGAGCTGAGAAAACATCACATGCTGTCACGTATACTCGTGTTCAGCTTCATGTTCACCTTGAAGGACTCTAGCAGACCCCCGTGTCCCCCATTCTCCAGCTTGTCCTCCTCTCCCGGCTGGCAAAGGCCCAGCGTTGCCTGGCTCTGTCTGTGCAGCTCGTCGTGGAGGTTGTCCAGCAGCGCAGCACGCGTTCGCCCCTGGAATCAATTTACACACACACGAAACTCATGTAGGAAAACATCGGGGTCGGTGTTGATTGAGGACGAAGCCGAGCTGTGACTGAAGGCAAGCTGTGGGGTTTTGAGTGTGGTTGTGCGGACGTGTGTCACCTCTAGTTTGGCGAATTTGTCGGATTTGTAGCAGGCGTTTTCAGCATTGATCAGCTTTGTCAGAAGGAAGTCTCGAAACTCAGGACCCTGGAGAGAGAGAGGGAGGGGTAGAATTAGATGATGAACCAAAAGGGTGGGCAACAATGAGGAATGGATACTATTGCAGCACACTGTGTCTGATCAGCCTGACTGATTTAAATCCTCATCTGCCTCTCGTTCTCCCATAACGCTGCAAATCATGTCCCGATAAGTAACTGAATCTTCTACTGATTCTTGAAGCTAGATTAGTTTTAGTGCAGTTTCCCCTTCGTGACAATGATCTCATAAAACAGTCCAAATGTTCATCTTTTTGACTTGGTTTGAACAAGACAATTTCAAATACTGAGCCGTGGTGGAAGAAGTACTCAGATCCCGTTACTTAAGTAAGAGTAGCGAAAAAATACTCCATTACAAGGAAAAATTCAGCCTACAAAATCCTACCCAAGCAAAATGTGTATCACCTAAATTTGATTTTAAAGTATCAAAAGTAAAAGTACTGGTTCTGTAATTCAGTGTCAGACTGCAGGAGGCATTATGTGCTTTCACCATATGTATTGGCATTTTCAATCAGATGAAATATTCATGTTTAAGACGAAGTCGAGTCAAGGTGATCAAATGTATGAAGTCGATAATATATTTCCCTCTGTCGATCACAGCTCTTTCTCTCACCTTCCTAAAGACAGCTGGGTTCGGGAGAGGGGGTCCAAAAGGAGGCACATCCTCCCTCGCTGTAACAGACACCTGTTGACATAAAATAATAGTGACACGTCATTAGCGTGTATTTCAGGAGGGCTCGGGTTTCGAAAAGTGAGGATGAAAAACAGTCCAAGGAAAACTTGAGAACACCCTTTCATCGCGAGAGAATGATTGATTAATGATTGTGTACTTTGCTGCGCTTATGCAAGTTATTCATGGGAGAACAGTTTGTTTTCTTCCCAGCAACCAGCTGACACTCTTTAAAGCTTGTTTGAATTTAATACGGAGTCATTTCACCACATAGGCCTGGTTTGTACCTTGTATGTTGTGTGCTCCGTACAGGGGTTCTCAACCTGCACCAGCACGTAAGCGTGCAGGAAATTGGAGGCGATCATGTCTGGAACGAACGGTGTGGCCTCTTCCTGGAAGACTGTGGCCACAATGTCATTTCCTATGTGCCTTTTCCGCTGGAGCTAAAGAAGCAGAGGGGAGAAATTCATATGATTATTACTTTGTCAACATATTTGGAGTCCTTTATGACATAAATCACAGTATGCACTCCGGATTTATTTGTTTCTAAGGAGGGTTGTATTGGCGTAACATAATGGCAATATAGCAATGATTTTTTAAACACCACATCTGACTGGTTTAATGTGGATTTTATTTTGAGCCAAAGGATTCTTACTTTGCAGTTAAATCCTTTGAGCCATCACTGTAACAATAATGAAGTCAGTATTAAAGTATTGTACCTGCTGGACGTCTCCTTCTGTGAAGGGAAGCTTTGTTGACACATGGAACATAATCTCCCTCCGTCTGAAGACAGTGTAGACAGATTCAGACCCGGTCTGTCCGTGGGATACATCCAGCCCACCACGGAACCTGTCACATTATCAAAGCAGATGCGTCACATTCTCTGTGAGGCCTCCAGCCATCAGTAATGAGATAGATTACATTTTGTGCATTTTAAATGTCAGTTTCATCACATTTTGTGCTTAACTAGCTCTAAGGCCACCCAGAAATGTTGTGCAGTTTGCTGTAATGTGTCAGCTACAATTCAAAGCCTCCCTAACAGTGAAAGTAACAAGTGCAACACAATTTTTATAAAAAGCCTGCAAGACAATAAAGTATACTAAGCTCTGATTACATGTCCACATGGCAGTTTCTCTTCTCAGATCTGATTCGCCAAGCAGTTTATCCGGGTAGCACGCTGAGGCCGAAACAGCAGGACAAATTGCTCCAAGGTTACAGTAATAAAACTCTGCTATTTTGCTCTATTACAATTCACTATAATGGCATCGTTCTTTAGAACGTTGTTGACCTCTCTAGTCTCTACTTATTTTGATGTTACTAAATCCTGCGCTGTTTAAATGCACTTGACTCTGTTTCTGTTCTCTTCTTTTTCGCATCATGTTCTCATCCTACTCTTACCCTTTAAAGTCCTGAAGTTCAATATTGTCGCCCAGGATACTGACGAACTCCTTGAAAGCTGGTGTCTCCTCGTTGTTCCCAAACAACTCTTCCTCTGATGTCTGAGAGGAAGAGACACGATTATGGCATGGAGCAAAAAAAACAACAAACAGTGCCAGATACATGATACGAGACATAAATCAGTGGATGAGATCTAATGGTGTGTGTGAGTTAAACTGGAGAACACTGGCAGGATCAATATGACCGCTCACCTGTCCAAACTTCTGGTAGATGACTCCAAATTTGAAGGTGTTGTTCACCTCGTGTTCATCATAAGCCACCATCAACTGGGATCCCTGTACATACACAAAAACAACAATGTCCTACTTACTCTCCATGGCTACTTATCAGAACTCGTTACACACTTTCTTCTTGCTGTGGTAGTTAGGAAAACATGTTTTCCCGTTCTGCAACATGTCTCCAGGGCAGGTTTATTAGGCCCCGTGTTACGTAAGGCTGACATGCGACAAACTGTCACGGCCCTCAGCGAAGGCAGTGAACTCGCTGTTGCCTCTTGCAGACTGAGACACAGATGGGCTGTTTTTTTTTTTTCCTTTCCCGAGGCACTGGCTGAAAGCATGCTCCATCACACTCCTCCGCCTGGCTCACAGGGGGAGAAACAGATCCATCATGTCCATTTTAGGAAGTTGTCGCTTTTGAATAATGCACTTACTGAACAGGGCAGATGTTGGAGAGGTAGGGAACTTATGAATAATATGTGATAAGTTTTGTGCTATTTTTCTGGTTAAGAGGGTGTGTTGTCACGTTGGCGTAGAATCAGGTGAGAGATGCTGTAGCATTAGCGTTTTCGGCCATACTGTGCCCCCTTGTCACTCCGTAGAAGCAGACAGAGACAGGATAAGGTAACTTATGTCAGTTTGAATGAATACATGTATAACAGGCTAGATGAGCTTAGGTCAGACTGGATATAATGAGGTTGCAGTGTGGGAGTAACTCACCCGAGGGTAGAGGACAGGGTTGAACTTCAGCCCTGTGGCATCGTCACACAGAAGCTGGGAGAAGAAAAAGACTCAATATATTTTACTGAGATCATGTAAGAAAAATCTCATTATATAGTATGGAAAGTATATCGCTATTCAAACAGTGTTGCCAGACCATATCGAAAGTTTTCAGCTTAATCACAACTAGAAAAGCCACCCAGTTCAATAAAAACCAGCCCAAATCATTATATGCACTAGAAAACACATCATAAGCATACAGAGCTTCATATCTGCATCAAATAACTAAAGATAAAATGTTAGATAAATAGGCTACTGCTACCCACAAATAGTGTCAGACAACCAAATACCCAATGTCACTGATGATAACATCAAGGTGAGTATGTCCTACCTTATCCCTAACAACGAACAACTCATGTAGAACAAATAGTTTACTGAATTTTGTATCTGTATTTTTGAACTAAAAAACGAGCCCAATTTTCATCTAACTAGTCCAAATGAATCAAAAGTAGACAGATTGGGCAGAAACCAGGCCAATTTGGCAACACTGGATACAGAAGGGAAACGTTAATTCATGGTAGTGAGTTATGCACACAAGCTTGATTACATAGTTAATATAATTAAAACATGTATGACATCTAAAAACCTTAATGATTTGCTAGACATAAATCCTGTTTACGTCACACAGCCCTGATTAAATCATCAAATCATATGTAAAAATCACCAAGTACAAAATGGGACTCAAGGGTGCTAATTACTGTTGGAAGAGTAGAGACAAAGCAAGCCGGGAACTTGTGAAATTTCTTCTGTTTCTCTTTTGAAAGTGAGTAATCAAAAGTCTGCCGGTTGAGTGTTTGATTAAACCACTGTCACAATATTCACAGCTGTGTGTTTTTGGAGACAGATCTCTCCTGCCATCGGTATATCCAAACAAGCATTTTCACTTGAACTGGCAGGCTTTATTGCCACCTCAAGGACTGATTTATGTCACTGAATGACAGATATTTCCTCCTTTGAATCAATCACTGCAAGGTCTAACAATTACCAAGGGAAGCCTTTATGACGTCCGTTTACATTTTTTTGCGGTTATATAAAGAAGGGAAAATACAGGAAGTGAATATTCCTACTGTTTTTATTGTGAATTTTTTACTTATCTGATTTAATTACCTACTTATCTACATAATTTGATTCTTTCTTTTGTTCCGTTACCTCTACTTTGTTGATTTACTGTAATATATTTGGCTGCATGCTGCATTATGTTTTTTATACGTTAGAAAAATCAAGTGCTGTTGTGAAAGGATTTGATGATGATTGATGCTGCTGAAAGTAAGGTCCTTCTTAAGAGCCAGCCGGCCTCCACGTATCAAATCCTGCACTTCAGCTGCATTATGTTTAGATGTCGCCTTCGTTTAAACCTTGTGTACTGTTAAACTCGTCTTACCTTGGCAATCTGCGGTACACTGGGCAGCTGGTTGATGCCTGCTAAAGAGATCCTGTCATGGACTGTTTTGATCCTCGACCTGCAACAGAACAAGAAGAGGAGCTCTGCTGTTCAGATTGCTCAGATATTTATTCCAGCAAAGAGATTTCGTAACTTTTGTTTCTCCTTGTTTATATGCAATTAGGTGATAATAGTTATGATCATGAAGAGTTTAGTCTCAAAAAGAAGAAAAAAAGAGATAGCATCACTTCATTGTTTTTCTGTTGATGAAAACATCACCAACTGTGATAATGGAAGGAAAGCTGTTTCCTACAGCACCACAAATCTGTTCAGAGTTAATCGTGACAAAACAGCTGCAACAAAAGACAAAGAAGGAGGGAGACTCTCTTTCCGAGAGAGAGAGAGGCAGTGTTGCTCTTTGGGTTGATTTGTTAGTTGGTCAACCACTTTGGTCTAGACTGGAATTTCTTAGCAACTATTGGATAGATTGTCATGAATGTTGGAAGAGACATTCGTGGTCCCCAGAGGATTAATCCTCCTGACTTAAGTATTCCTCTTACTTTTACTCAAGCGCCATCAAGATATTGACATTCGTGGCTTTGATTGTAATGTTTCTACAACTATTGCATAGATTGGTAAAGACATGTTTTGTTAACCCCAGGGATTACTTGATTTTCCTCTGACTTTTAATCAAGGGCCACCATCAGGTAAAATATTGTCATTGTCTTGTCATCTTGTTATTGTCATTGGTATAGTAGACAAGAAGAAAAACCTAACAAATCAAATAACAAAAGGACAAAGACAAGCAGCAGAGCAGGAGAGCAGACAGGTTAAAGACAAACTTGAATAGCTTGGACTCAAGAGAAACATGGACTGTACAAAAATGGGTGAAACTCAACGTTATTTATGTTTATTGTATATACACTTTGTTAGACATACTGTACAGTTTGAGGCATGAAATGCATCAAGTTAAGATACCAATGCATTTCCGTCATTGTACCTGAGCATGATGCGTAGGTACTCCTGTCCCTCAGCCTCCTCGTGTTTCAGAGACATGATGAGGTGGCCTATGCTGCTGCCAGTGCAGTAATAGTTCATGTGCTCCTGGATGTTTGAAAGTAGAAAAGAGGTTGTGAGAGAGAGACAGATCCTCCGCTGCTAAATACAAGGTGACACTGACATTAAAACACACACTCACCTTGCCTAGGAAGTGTTTGCGGTAGGCGCGGGCTGTGCTGTTACACTCCAGGCGGTAGCTGTGCCCCCCATCGGGGCTCATGCCCTCTCCTCCGTCCTCCTCCTCACAGAAACTGGACTCTGAGGAAGAGGGGGTCCCGGCTGGTGCTTCCACATCTTCAATCCAGTAACCCCCGAACTGTGGCAGGATCACCTGGGGGTATGGACCACCTTTCTCCAGGACCTTGCACAGAAGAGCAGGAGGAAGGCAGAAAGCAAAAATATGCAAAAATATAATAGTTCCGGGGCAAGCAAAGTTTTCCACAGTTGCACCTTCGTAATCTAAGCTTGTTAAGCATGTAATAAAAACAAATGCAAAAGTACTTCTATTTTAAATGTATAATCTAATGTCAGAAACACTCCGAGCTAGTGGTTACACATGAGAGGGGTGTAGATGTGTGTTATGAGAGGGATAAATGACTCACAGCTTCTATCCGTGGGTAGGGGATATAGTCATCCTGTCGAATAGAGGACACACACCGTTAACGAGACTAAATTTAACATAAGTGAACTTCACTGACTTTCAACACAATGATACAGTTACGAGCGCAGTCACAAACACAACAGAGAGGTAACACAACTTATAATGCCAAATAAGACTCTTAGGTGATGATGCAACAGCCTGAAATGCACAGTCATCAGCAAACATTGATGAGGTCGTGTCACCCCTTGATGTCGTCAGAGCGGCTTTGATTCAGCAGCCCCTGGGGTTGAAGAGCTGTTATGAGCTTGTAGTCTTTTGGCAGTCTGCTAGCGTAGCACAGCTCCGGCGCATGACCTCTAAACACTGCTGAGACCCGTCTGCACCGCGGAAGGAACAGCGCTACGGACAGCCAGCCATTTAAATTGTGCAGCAGCAGGAGGCAGTCCAGAGAGGATCAATTGACAGTTGGAGTTAATTCAACTGATGATCAATCAGATCAGTAGGCTATTGATTTTGTACTTTAAAAGCCCTGAGAAAAGCTCACAGAGGGGTTGGGGGGGGGAATCAGAATCTCTCATAGGCCGACAGATGAGACAAGAAAAACCACAGAGCAAATCATGATGAAGAAGCAGTGATGAAGGGAAACATGCAGAGACATAATAACACGAACGGATCAGAAGTGTACAAGTGTGTGTACGGTGTCTGGTCACACCTTCCATCTTTTGGGCTCTTCAGCTTTCGGGACCTAATTAGTGTCCGTGCGCAGCATGAGGACGGAGAAGCACAAGGGTAAAAAAAAAGAAGAAGTAAGTTTTGTTTGTTTATTGTGCATTTAAAAACTGTGCCGGAACATGGCACCTCATTGTCTCCATTGCTCAGATGACACTGAATGAGTCATACATGCTAATTCACTTTTCTGCGCAAAACGCACACACACACACACACACACACACACACACACACACACACACACACACACACACACACACACACACACACACACACACACACACACACACACACACACACACACACACACACACACACACACACACACACACACACACACACACACACACACACACTCGGGTAATACAGGCCCTTAGTCATCCTATCTCTCTGAATGTAGCTTCCAGACATGCTTTTCCTCATTACCTTTTCGTGGGACACACTGAGACGCGGGCCGATGCCGCAGCGTTTTGTATATATATGCAGATATAAAAGCCAATCTGGTAGACACAAAGAAAATTGGCCAATTATGGTACAGGCCCAGTGGAACATCTTGTCTCCATGACTGAGCATTGAAGTGACGAAATGAACAAGTGTGGGGATTCAGAGTGCTGAACATACACACTACTACCATCACTTCTAGTGCCACCAATCACATAAGAATTATTTTGAACAGTACAAGTACGGACTTATGGACCCACACACACACACATGCTTCTCAGTCTGGTCTGTAGTGGTGTGTGTCTGTCTGAGTGCATATTGATGGAGCAGCTGTTAAAGTCACGGGGGAGCCATTGTCAACAATACGAGACTGATCACAAAGACGCTCTGGAGAGGCTTTCATTCTCAGGCATAGACAGAGAGACAAAGATGAAGAGAGAGGGACAAAGGAGGAAGGAGGAGGCAGAGGTGGAAAGAGGTGAAGTTAGATGATGAAGAAGAAAGAAGGGGGAAAAAAGAGATGGGGATCCTTCATCAGCACCATCCAGGCTACAGTATTGAAGCAAACTTTGAGCGCTGAGTTCCATCTGTGGAGTAAGAGGCGGCCGAGCTCAAGAGAGCAGGTCGATGCAAGCTGAGAGGATGGATATGGTGCACAGTGTGTGTGTGTGTGTGTGTGTGTGTGTGTGTGTGTGTGCTGTATGTGAGAATCTTTGATCATCAGGCTGCATTGACTGACTGTCATCAACCAGTCACACTTTTCAAATAACTCTACTTATGTCTTCAGTCAGCCTGTCCTTCTGTATCTCCCAGAGCAGCATCTTTCTACCTTTCTCCTTCTGTGTTATTAAGGAGAAACCATGATTCAAAGTAGGTAAGGGAGTAAGAAAACATGAATACACCTGAGTATTAAAACACGATCGATGTTTACATGCAAAGATTCATGGCAGACCGTAGTTCATTTTGTGTTGTGTTTTGATGTTTAATGTTTCCGGTACTTTGAGAAATACGAATGCAGATCCCACTCTTCTTTTTTTTAGTTACATTTTATACAAATGGTGGCATGTTCTTTATACTATGACAGTTTTCCTAAAATGATATGTAAAAAAATTTAATATTTCGCCTTGCTTTCAGAATCGCAATATTGTATTGTATTGCCAGGTTCTTGCGAATACACAGCCCTAGCAGGGGCCTCGTTCTTAAATTCTGCAGATACAAAGATCAACAACGTGTTAGTCCCAACTCTCCTGTCTGTGGCACTCAAGCCTAGTTTATTTAATAAACTATATCGGGCAGACTACAAGGGCAATGCTTGTTGTTATGATCAACGCAATGTTGGTTTTGATCACTATTTCGCTTTTGGGTAGTTTGATGTGCTGCGTTCATGAATTGCTGCAAAAAAAAGTAAGTAATAATTTTTCAGTGACTGGTCCCTTCATAGCTGGATGTATAAGCTGCATAACAGTAAGGGTCATTATATTCTCCACATTTCCAGCGACTATGGTACTGCCTAATTCACACATTTTGGAGACGTCATCACAAAACATATATCAAGCACTTCTACTTCTCTTTGTATCTTCCCTTAGCCACTTGTTCCCTCTTCTCTGCCTTTCATTTCTCCTCGCACCTTCTTCCTCCTCCTCCTCCTCCTCCTCCTCTTCTACCTTGTTATATCCCCATCTGTCCTCAGACCACTTAAAGCCTGCGCCCTTATGGGCCCCAGAAGGAGAGCACAAAGAAAAGTCATACAGACGGAGAAAGACTTTAGAAAAAATCAATGAATTGAATGAATTCCATGTAGAGAAGGAGAAAATTGTTATGCCAGTCCAGATCTTTCTATTCTTCTCTGCCCCCAGCATGCCCATTATCCAATCTGAGCAACAGACTGAACCCAGCGGGCTGACCTACACTGATGGAAAGATCAATGTCTGTCACATCCTTGTATATGTTAACTCTGGCTGTGGACAAAGAAAAAGAGAGAGGACAGACACCGTCTCACAGTATGTTCATGTTCTGTTTTAGTTTTACCCAGGACAAGAATCTCTTGATAGCACAGACATGAGTAAGAAATGGAAGTGGTGAAATAAGGTAGATAGATAAGAGGAAAGAAACTGGAGTCACAGGAAAGAATAAATGAGAATGTCATACCTGCATCCTCTCCAGCATATCGAAGAACTCTGCAGACTGAAACAGAGGAAGATTGTAAAACAGGGTATAACGCTGCTGAACTTTGACTTTCAGAGCACCACCAACATCTTCTGACACCAAACACACATTTAGTCAGTACAAAAGCAGAGTCGTTGCCCTTTAGTTGACTCTAATTTACACTGCAAACAAGGCTTTTGATGCTCAAAGCAACACCAAAATGTTTTACATCTGTAACATCGGCGCCAGCAGCAGCAGATCTTGCTCACTGCCTTCGATTTCCCTCCACAGCCTGAACTTAGTCGTGTCAAGTGGGCAGGGCAGGACAGAGACTTCCAGTCTCTCACACCCACATGCACGCACACTGAACCGCTTCCTTAGAAAGTAACACACGCTCAAACAAACACATGCATCCTAAAGTGCATTCACACGTCTCCGAGGCGTCCACGGGGCGTCCACCTCGACACATCACACCTCACTGTGACGCTGACAATGGTCCACATGCTTTGGGTCTTTGTGCTCCGATTTTCAGCACATGTACACTGTGCAGGTTAATTTGGGCTATGCAGAACACATGTGCGCACACACACACAAGAGATGTTAAATTATGGCACCAAATGAAACATCCTGTTAAAAAAAGAAGTCTGGTCTAAAGGAAGAAAACCACAAAAACATTCCTGGTAGAGAATCTACGAGAGCGGTGCTATATGCTTCCTCTTTAAATGGCTTCCACAATGAACACTGCTGTTGAATCATGATGTAACCAATGAAAAAAATAAAAAAGACCCACTTTCATTGATAAAAATATCAACTATAACCTACTTTAAATGACTTTGATAGCCAATACCAGACACTAACTCTGTGGTGTCATAAAATACAAAGCAAGAGCAACCAGGAAATAAATGCCTTATAAATAAAAATAAAATAAATAAATAAATAAATACCTGTCGCTGCTTAATCAGGAAAGTCTGATAAATTATTTTACAGCCGTTTAAATGACTAATAAAAACGAATGATATTCCCTACAATGGTAATCTGCACTTATCATTACCACTCCTACTGCAGACCGACCCACACACACACACACACACACACACACACACACACACACGCACACTCACACACAGCTTGTCAAGCAGTTAATATTAACGAGTTAAAGGTCTTGTATGCTGATACAGCGCTGTGAGCTGGAGCTACAGAGTCAACATCAGACAGCCAGACCATATCAATGAGCACAAGTGTCTATATCTGTCAGGTAGCAGCTTTGGCAGTCAGCGTGCGCTCTCAGCACATGTTATTGTGAGATACGTCTGCCTGCGTGGCGTAACAGTTACTGGGATCATATGAGGGCGGCAAGAAGAAGGAAGGTGTATTGATAATAGGCAGCCTCTGCAGCTTTAGCTTTTCCTTTTTCTTTGAATCTATGGAGATGTCCTCACACGGTGTTGACCATGGCAGTTTAAAAGACGCACCGATGCAGCTTGTCCTGGCACTGTTTGAGTGGGATCCTGCAGTGTGACGGTGTGTTCAATGATCGTCTACATTCCCTGCAGTTACCAGACAAAAGAGCAAGGACACGAGACACTTATTTGTCTTCTCTGCTATGCTGTCAATCTAAAACAGGACCCAGATGTCTGTATTTTCTGCCTCTTTCATCTGAGGTGTCTCATTATGCTAATTTATCATCTTTCTATTCTGTCCCGTTTATGATTCTGATTCCTTCACCTTTTCTCTGCCTTTCTCCTTCTTACCATCTCTTCGTGTGCTCCATCCAGCCCGGCAACAATATCTGCATCTCTTATCTCCCATGGCAACCTGCTAGGGCTATCACAGACTTCAGGCAGATTATTTCGGCTCCGTGACTGAATGACTATAATTCACATGTGTTCATGTAAAGACATGGACATAATCATTTGCACATTGACAGCAATGATGATACGTCACAGACAGGGGCAGTGGCCGGCATGTCTCATCGGGATTAAAGGGATGTTACAGAATTTAACTTTATCAAAACACTAAGTGAAAGCTCGGGAAAAGGAATTAAACGGGAATAAGCGGAAATTTGCAAAGCGATTTGAGGTGGTGTGAGCTTCTTTCTTTCTTAATTATTTCTTTTATCCTCTCTTTAGTCCAACAGGCAGGAGAACCACAGGTATCACCCTCTCATTATAGCCACAGCAGCCACTTGTTGTTTCTAGTTGAGTGCAGTTCAGTTCTGTTTGAGACAGACTTGTTCCAAATACCTGCACCTCAGCCAAAGCCAGCATTGTCCTAGCACGACCGGGCTGTACATCCACAGACGCTTCTCTCCTGCCCACAACACAACTCCTTCTCTGGGTCAAAATAGGGTGACGGGTGGATGAAGGGATGAGCCTGAGCGGGCAGCTCTACAGCTCTCTACAGCTCTCAGATGTACAGTAAGACAAAAACCCCCTCATAGCATCTTTATAGCACAGCTCTGTCAGATACCTGGAACACTGGCTGACATCTGTATTTGATACATCAGTCAATACTGTTTTGGCCCGGCCTCTAGGTTACGAAATACTGTTGTGAAACACTTCACATGTGGGTGTAAATCTGCTATAAATACGACGCAAAACAGTAAAAGTTTCAGAGATGCAGTCGTTCCCCTGCCAGCTTTTTCAAAACCAAACACATTAACTGTTGCGTTCAGTAACAGAGTGTCTGGTTGTTTCTTTGAGTCAAAATGCAGACTTACCTTAGCATTAGCTACGAAATCACGATGTCTCTGCCTTTTCTTATTCTTAATCTCTCTTCTACATTTAGAAAGTTATTTCCCTGTCACTCGCCTTTTAATGTGTATTTGGCATTTTAACGCCGAAAGCTTAGACAGGAAGATCAAGTCACGCAGTAAACTGAGTCTCATGTAAACACAGAACAGGTTATTCCAGTGTGCATGTGTCAACACGTGCAACACACACACACACACGCACACACACGCACACACACACACGCACACACATTACATTATTTGTAATTAGAGTTTGATTATGACAACTGTGAGGACTTTCCTTTAGCCCATATATCCTCCAACCCTAATTTAGCCCCGTCTACTGTACACGTTTCCTCATTATGTCACGAAGAGTAAAGGAAAGACAAAATGTCTTAATTGCAGTGCACAATATACTGTAGCTCCAGTACCATGCTGCAGTCTGTGTCCTCCACGGACAGTCATCTTTATGGCCCCTGTATCAGAAGCAGCAATGTCAATAACTAAGCTGAGTAGCAACGACATGTAGTCTGTGCAATCAGATGTGAATCATTTTGTATTTATGAGTAGTGAATTATCCAGCTAATAAAATGCGAGTAAATTAGGAATCTATTTTTGAACATGTTTTAGGTTGTATATCAATTGAGATGGCATGATTAAACCTATTAACATGTACTTACCAATCTGAGAAGATGGACAGATGTTTTTGAGAAAGAAGGAGGGGGGGAGGGGCCTGAAGGGGCGGGCTCACAGTGTATCCTACTTTCCTGCTAGACTTTTGGGGTTATGTGCTGCTTTCATTGGAAAAATAGTTGTCATGGGTTTTGCAGTTAGATGCGTTCAAAGTGTAGCTTATTCTTGCCTGTTTCTCTAATGTTGCACACTCCAGCTTTGAAGGTGTAGGCTGCACATCATGTAACAAAGCAGCCAAAGTTGTGTGGTCTCTTGATGGATTTGATGTGGACTGTGATTACAGGACACCGAGTGTGACACCGATGATGAATATCTTACCACACATTACATGAACGTTAGACCACTCTAGCTCACAGCAAAATTGTGGGTTGTCGATTGATATACACCAGAAATCAGCCACACATCAAGATTACATTTCACTACAGTTATATTTCTCTCATATATTTTGTCATATATTAGGGTGTTTTATTCCTGTCTAGATAATCAGTCTGCCTGACCTTGAGCAAACTTCGCCTTTCTGTGCTGTCTCCCTCTGTGTTAGAAGATTCAATAATGATGGCTTAGTTCAAGGTGACTTACTGCAGAAAGTGTCTCCCTCCTGCAGGAGCCGTCATCCATTTCATGTATATCACCCTGCTGATCTGCCCTCCTGCAAAATGTTTCCTCTAATTTATCATGCTCGAGAAAAATCTAAAATTTTCCAGCCGTGGAACAAGTCCAATGCAGTGTGAGTAATGGATATCAAACATACATCAACACCTCACCATCTCATATAAATAAAAAGCTTTCTCTTAATATGCAGCACTATAATGTCACTACCACATGAATCATCGTTCTCAATACCTGAGAACGATGATCCTCTACAGTCTGATGGATTTAATTTGTATTCAGGTTCCGTTTGGTTTTGCTCCGATATTTTTTTCAATTTGCCGAGTCACAGCTTTGGCCCAAGTTTCATTTTATGATACCGTTTGATTGAACTTCACAATTTGTGGTCAAGATAGCAACTGAGAATAAAGCTTCCAACCTTTTCCTACTGTAATTGGTCATGAACGAAGGTTACGGTATTGTAACCCTAGGTCTATAATCACAGACGGAGCCCTCCGCTGGACTCCATGGGTTGTACTCCCCTCTATTCACGAGCACGCATTAACCAACTGAAAATATGCATCAGCCTAGCTGGCCAATCAGGATGTGCCAACCCGAATATGTACACGCCCCAAGGTATATAAGGTAGCACACACTGCTGCTAAGCTATCAGACACCCTCTTTAGCAGGCGGCGTAAGAGCAGAGGGCTCTGCTCATGCTTATGGAACTAGGATTACAATATTGTAACCTTCGTTATAACTCAAACAGGCTTAAGACAAACCTGTAAAAATCTTACTTTCCTTCACATGCAGTGCTGTGTCATGTTGACCTTGTCATCGTCTCTGAAACGCTTTGCTTGCTAAAATGATTTCTCAATGAGGATAATCACAATCAATAGATTTTCTAATAGGCCTACAGGGCAAACAATGTCTGTAAATCAATATCTATCTAAAAATGTGTGTGTGTACACATGTATGTCACAACATGTGCGTGCACATTCATGTGCGTGTGTGTTTCCTACCTTCATGTTGGGCGGTGCAGTGCGGGGCGGTGAGGGGGGACATTCTCCCAGCGGGACGTTGGAAATGTTCAGCAGCTCCTGTTTCCTGGAGAGAGGAGGTCAAAATGAGGAGTAAGCAAATGATCCAGATTTTATAAAAGGTCACCGGTCCTCATTTCAATGTCGAATTACACTTCAACATTTGATTAGGAGGCTGATGAAATGTCCCTTCCTTTAATTTTGTGGGTAAAGGACATCTTAGAGCATTATTTCCCCTCTGATTGCTCCTCAATTTATTTATGGCTTGCTGGTCACTCGCCATTAGCGATTAAATGCAATCTCATTTTCAAAGATATTAATTTGCCACGTGTCACATGTCTTCCTTTTGAGTAACTTAAATACATTGAGCAAATTAAGGAAAAATTAGGAAAATTTAAGAATTACACTATTAAGTATAATTCCTCTGAAGAAACTAAAACCAACAATGAATTTATCCTGCGCACAAGTTTTGTCTGAGACAAACAAAAATCCTGTGTTGTAACTCTTTAAAACACAAAAAAAGTACATTGCATCACGAGACACAATTAAGAAACGCATGAGTGCTACATTATCGAGCCTATTCCATTAAGAATAACTTTTATTGCAGCTATAATTTAAGGTTTTAAAAGCAGAAAGCCAGAAAGCCTGTTGGAAATAGGCGGTGAAGTGTCAGATGTCTCTCTGCTGTTTTCATTTGCTCTCTGGAGTCCCAGGGGCTGTCAAGGAGACTTTAAGAGAAGTCCTTTGGTGCTTGGAGCCTCTTCTCCTCTCTTGTGCTTTTACCCCCTCTGCAGCGAACTCAGAAGCATGATTGCACATTAATGGTCCCAGATGTGAAAGGTTGATCCGTCACTGGGAGACAGCCAGAAGATTGGCTCAGCCACAGAAACCTGGCGTATTTGGATCAAATCCAGTGGTTTGTCATTGGAACATTTTCAGATGGGATACTTGTGGTGGTGATGGACACCTCTTGTGCATGATCAACATCAAGAGGGTTTACAAAGAAATAAAGAGGGACAAAAGAGCAGAGATGTACTAAACCCTCTCTAACCCATCTTTGGAGCCGCAGAAAGCACTCAAGACCACATTTGCTCTACCAACCACTAAAACGCATTGGATGTGAATTGGTAGTCGTATAAAGCCTGTATCTCATCACATAACGATATTATGTGCGAGTCTTAACTTAATGTATATAGTGAAATTCTTATTTTAGGTTTTATATCTTATAGCCTAAGTCCATTAGACCCAACACATTGAATGCACATGTCCCCTCTAAAGTAACAGTAAACCAAAATCTGTATTTCTACCAGTGTGGAAGGCTGCATCACTTCAGATTTAGTGGAGGGAAGGAGAAAACGAGTATACAAAAAAATGAGAGGAGGTAAAAAAAACAGCTTATACCCCGACCCTCCATTGAATTTAATCAACAACACTCTTTGGAGTTTTTGGAGACTGTCACAGCCTGTCAATATTTACCGGAGGCTCCAAGACGGCCAAACAAAGCACACCAGAGTCTCACAGGTCAAACCCTAATTCCTCTTCAAACCTATGGAAAAGCCCGACATTGACCAGCTCTTTCCACAGGTTCAGCTTTCACACAACGCACCACTGTGTCCCCCTGTGTGTTGAATGCATGCTAGTACAAGGTAGCCAAGTGTGAGCAGTGTTTGAATGAGCATCATAAGCCAAGACAGACTAGGAGGGTTTACAAAGTAGAAAAATAAAACATGGTTTTAGCTGGACATTGTTCTCTTCAGCCTGAGGTAAGTGGGACACTGTGCGTTTTCCACTGCTGACTTGTGAAAATGAAAGGCTTGTTAAGACCGCTGTCCTTGGGGCAGATCCCTGCTCTGTGCCTCTACAGATGACCTGTATTGGAGGACACCTATCTTTCTGTGTTGCACACTCACTCACACCTGCACACAGAGAGATGCTGTTAGCGGAGGGATTGTGCATGCGTCGGCGAGAGAAAGAGGGAAAGACGAGGAGCTGCTGTCCTTGCAGCCTGGACTGTCTCTCTGTAGCGACGAAACAACAGCTACGTCACAGTTACTGACTCCCACCCAGGTAGGGAGGGAGGGAGGGAGGGAGGGAGTGAACTCACATACTGGGACAGCAGGAGGGATGAAGCAAAGAAACAATTTAGGAAGAACAGGTCATGGGGAAAGTGAGTCAGAAGAGGGAGCAGTGGAAAGAGGATTAGATGTGCACTCAAGGCACTTTAAAGAGGGGGCTTTTCATAGCATCATCAAATGACAGCCCACTGTCCAGAAGAAATATGTTTATTCAGCACCTCACAATTTACATCCAACACCAATATTGACAGCCAACGTAGGAAGTAGTGTGCTTCTTACTTAGGTGGAAAGTAAGGGTGTGATGGATGGGAGTGTACCACATCACTTGGGAAATGGGTTAAAAGTGTTGTTTTTTTTATAGTGCAGCTGATATTAAACAGGAAACAGGAAATAAAGACCAAGGCTGACTGAAAGTGCCAATGGGGCACACAAATTAGAGATGGATACAAAGCACGATAACACAGAGAGAGATAGGCTTTCTTGCTTCTAGAGGTGCTCTGTGTACTCAATTTGAGCTCTGACTTAATGGATGAATTGGCAATTTTTGATTAGATGTTTTCATCAGTTCTGTTCTGTTGATAAATTCGATGTTGCCATCGTGGAAATAAGCACTCCTGCTGTGAAATGAAATCACAAGGTCCAATTGCATTCAAAACCTCTGGCTCTGAAGTGACATTTCCCAGCGAGACAAAGTGCAGCGGTTGCCACACAATTACAGTAAATACTGGCTGCGGGGAACATGCCGCAGCTGTGTTGGTTTGTGTGACCCTTTTCTGGCTTGGCGCTCTGCCAAGAACAGGGAAGTCACCTCTGAAAATTTCATTAATCCACAACAATAAACATGCTCTTTAAAGGATTTTAGGAAAACTGCTGTTGTTGGATAAATTTCACCGAGTGAATGAATAAAGTGTAACTTAAGTCAAGCTTCTGTCACCTCGAGCTAAGATTAAGTGGTTGTAAATCTACAAGGCAAAAATAGGGCAGATCGTGCTCCACATTTACATCCAAACTAGTACAACATGTACCTTTCTCCAGCATGTCTGTAATCCTGCTTGCATTTGTGCAGCTAATTATCGTTGATTCAACAGTAATTACATCTACACATTCGTCATGTTTATCTAATGATGCCAGTAATGCACGTGTGTGTGTGTGTGTGTGTGTGAGAGAGAGAGAGAGAGAGACAGACACAGATAGAGGGAGAGATGGTAATACATCTCCGTTCTTTCATGTATTGATCACACCCTTGAGATAAGATTAGGACAGCAAGACATCAGGCACAGGCCGGGACGCAGAGAGGGAAAGAGTGTGTGAGGGGGGGGGACAATACCACCACACATCCCCACATAACTGACAGATCACAGGAAGAGGAGATAAGGGGATGAAAACAGGAAATCAGGGTGATGGTGGGTGCAGAGAGGATAGAAATAAAGAACAGAGAACGGAGACAGACAGACAGCAGAGGGTGAACTGCGGGTCTCGGATATGAGTCCTCTCCCTGGGGGCCTTCCTGCGCACTCCGGTTTCCAGTTGGGTTTAATATTTGTTACGAAACTTGATAAGGAGCCTGATCCTCATGCCAATTGATCAATTACACAACTGATGGTTTCTCTAATGGAGTTAATACAACAGTAATTGGAGACAGAGAAAGATGAGGGCTGTGTAGAGATGGAGCGCATGGATGGAAGGACCCGTCAATGCTGATGTATATTAAAGTAGACTTAATGAAAAACCACGTCGCACAGCAAGATCCTCCGTGACATTACATATTTGACATGACAGTTACTGCTCTGAAAAGCACTTTCAGGGGCTGACTCTACAGGAGGCATGAACACGTCTTACAGAAGATATAAGTGGGATTAATGAAGGCCGTAGATTGACTCTTAAATTCGGTTTAGATTTGCAATCATAAACAAGAGAACTATTGGATGGATTGCCATACATTTCTGTACAGACATTCCTGCTCCCCTGTGCTAACTTTGGTGATCGCTAAACTTTCAATCAATCAATCAATCAATCAATCAATCATCGAGACAATGTTTAATGACCAAACACCTGAAGAAATAATGACATTCTCATGAATCTGATTTTATAGATGACCCTTGTGCCACTCTCAAGGGCTGCATATAAGTAGACAATCAGTCTTCTTTTTGCAACCAGAGGAGATGCCCTCTGCTGTCTATTAGAAAGAATGCAAGTATACGACACTTCCGCATTGGTTTCACTATTCAGAACTGGAAAGTGGTCCCATTTAAACGAATATAGACAATAAAGCAGGTATGCATTAGGGCGTGGCTACCTTGTGACTGACTGGTCGCTACCTCTGCTTTGTCCAGTCTGGGTGTTGTGCTTGTTTTCGCCTTAGAACTTTAACCCTGTTTTTCCAGTTCATGACAGTTATTTGTAACCTTTTTTAGTGGCCTAAAAATGTCTTATCCAGCATTTTTTTGTATCACCCTCCTGTGTCAGTTCTGGTTGCAGAAAGCCAAGATTGCAACGGCTAATATACCGAACTCAAGGATCACAGTGACTACGTCCACTTCTTATATACAGCCTATTGTGATGACGCTAAATGATGATGAGTATCTAAAATGATACACAACATTTAATGTACTGTTTACTAAAGAGTAAACCATTGACAGTCTACTGAGGAGTAGTGAATTAGTAAATCTTTGGACTAAGCCTTAGTCTTGTTTAGGGGCTTTTTTAGCAAAACTTTAACTTAAGATCATCTGTTACATTGTAAAGTACATCACATATCTTAATGCCCTTTAGACAGCAATTTCAATCACTTTGTCTCACGTCCTTCCTCTATTTCTCCCTGTACGATCTACTATCTGTAAGCCTATCCTTGTTACAAAGTTCGCTCCACATATAGGAGTAAGAAATGGATGTCTGAGTCAGTCAGCTGCCCAACAGGGGAGTACAGTCATCTCAGATATGTGCAGATATGCGGAGAGGTCAGGGGAGAAATAATTAGGAGGCAACTGCACTCCAAGTCACCGGCTGTTTCCTGTGGGAACACAGGCCTCTCCCTCTCTCTCTCTCTTACTGTGATATGAATAGATACAAAGATGACAGCAGACAGGAGATGAGACTGTCCAGCCAGACAACCTGAAACACTCATTATCAATAAGAGGAAGAGGAACAGAGGTGAGGAGCAGCGCGTCTCTTGGAGAGCCATTGCTACTTTTAGAAAAATGTATTATATTTGTACAAAAAACTGTTAGTCCTTCAACGACAGAGCTGGTGAGCAGAAAGAAGAGGAAGCAAATAACCTTTTAATTTAGCCGTCCTGCTGATACGAAAGGCAAAGGATTTTGTGTTTTGGTTTTCAGTCTCAGTTGATCATTATTCTTTCTTTGAAATTAAATTTTCAACATAGGATCTAAAGAAACTGTAAGATACTCTAATGCAATATAATTCTTGCCACCCCTGAGTAAGTCACTGCCCCAATCGGCCCAGTCAATACAGACACGCCTCTCCTCTCCCCGCTCAATTATTTCTGTAATTAATTCGAGTGTTAGACTAAACCGACACCAGTGAAGGGCTCGCCCTCTCCAGGCACACACAGTCCCACCCAAGGAAACCACGAGTGTGTGTGTGTGTCATGTTGTTGCTCCCAAAGAAACAAGGTTCATTATTCTGCAGTTTAAGTTTGTTACCCTGCATGATACTCTGATGGTTCACTGTAACATTTAACATAACAGCTACTGCAGCCAATTTATTGACTTAAACACTGACAAGCAGGCTAAATGACCAGCTTCTCTGACACATACACACTGCATCTTTGACACTGGATTTACATTCCTACACAAAGAGAAAACCCTCCAAGCCAGTGAAAGGTTACGTACTGCAGCTTTTACCTTTGAAATGTCAGTGTTGTTTTGTGCCTCGCTGCGCAAATGGTGCCAGGAGGCCTCTGATATTCATTTACCTGAACGTATCTACCAACAGCTGGGAGGCACAGATAAAGGCCACAGGCTGAATAGTGTTTGTTTCTTTGTCTACGGTTGTGCTTTGTGCAGTTAATCACACTTTCTTTGGATAGCTCCTCAAGGATGACAGTCAATTTACTAGTATGTGGCTATAATGCATTAGTAGTTGTATAAACATGGAGCCTTCTGACCCAGTAAACACCTGAATAACAGATAGATGTGATTAACAAAATGTAGAAAAACACCTCACTGAAATTAATTCAATGTTGTTTGGGTTCAACGTTGGAAGAGGTGTCATGTACATTATCTTTTCAATTACTTTGTTTTCAGAATATCTGGTCCGCACATGCACATCTCCTGGATGTTATTCAAAGGTGTTCCATGGGAAGACGCACCGCTCTCTCTCTTTCATTGTTTGCTCTTAGCAAACGCTAATACATCTGTCACTTTTTGTGTGTGTCAAAAGATGATTATGCATCTTTGCTTCATCTGAAGAGCGTGTTATTTCATTCAGTAGTAAAAAACAAGAACTTACAAAAAATATATTCTCCTTTGGCACAGTACTACATTGCAGTGACAAACATAGTTGCCTGGCATCCCAGCTCTCTATCATATCACAGGATACGCCATAAATCCTATCTAATCCTATTCATTTTCTGGGATCTGGTTCCTCTTTATCACTGCCCAATCTCACCCAGTCTCACTGGCTTGAGTCAGGGGGAAAATAGAGTTACGTGTCTCTAAGGTGACATTGAATACTTCTCTTCTCAACCATCTCCGCCACTGATAACCACACGAGCAGAAAGGACCTGAAGAAAAAGGTTCGGGGATATGAATACAGAGAGGTTGAGGCGCACAATGAATGAATGTCAGGCAGATTTCTGAAGGAGAGAAGGCAGCAGAGCAAGGTATAAAGAGAGAGAGAGAAAGGGAATAAATGAATCTCTGCCTACTAAAAATAGCATTCTCAATCCCCTGTGCAGAGCTGGGTAAATAGTGCCATCTTTGGTGGGTCTCTGGGCACTTGTTAGAGACAATACAATCTCATCCATTACACCCAAAGACAAGGCTGACTGTCACACACGTATTTGTACAGACAGCGCAGAGACATGCGAGTTAAAATGTGTTTGTGTGTGTGTGAGAAACTATACGGGTCCCCTCGCAGCTGCCAATCACAAAAGTGTGAGTGAAACTCACTCGAGGAACAAGAGGGAGTTTAAACGAGGGAGTAATTGAGGGTAGAGAGGAAAAACAGAGGGGGAGACGGGGGAATGGAAATACGAGTGAGTCAGTGAATAAAAAGCGGTTGTGTTAAACAGACGGAGGAGGAGGGTTCGACAGCCAGAGGAGGGACAGGACAAAGAAAAACTGTGTAAGGTGGTCAAGAAAAGCAACAGGAAAGACTTTTAAATCATCAGCTCTGCCTCATGAGATTTCCTCTCGAAGAGAAAATGTTCGGAATCTCACATCTGCTTCCCTTTAAAAACAACAACAACAACAAACATTGTTTCTGCAGAATGCAGAAGGATTAAATAAAATTGAAAGAAAATGAAAGACTTTGGCAATAAATGTGAGTGTGAGGTGCACTGGGAGGCTAAGCCCCTCCTCATAAACCGAGATTGTCCAATCACTGCTTAGCGACCGTAACCGGACACAACAGGTCTGTATCCACAGGTTGAAGGAGTGTGCGTGTGGCTGTAATGAGAGTGATTTGGGGAAGTTTACACTCCAGCAACCCCAGCCGAGCACATTATCTGAGATAGCATTACGTTTCTCAAGCACATGGGTTTGTCCTCATAAGAGCCTCTTTTCTTGTTATTTTAAAAGTGAAAAAATACAATTTGAGTCATACCATAAAGACTGCATCTCTCCGACTTGCTTGCTGAAATATGCACCAGCTAAGCAATCAAATAGGGTTATATCAGAAACAAAATGATGAAAAATGTCATACGTATATCATTTAATATTTTAGGGCTAACTAGCTACACTGCATTTAAAGAACAATTCTGTTTATTTATTTCCATGTGACATTCAGCTTGAACCTCAGTGTTCAGGCACAATATCATGTATGCAGCCATCAAGTAGATATTTAAGACCCCTTTTAAAGGATTCTCGTTTTAACATGGAAACATTCAAAAGTCCGAAAGCGCTTTTTAAACCAAGTCTTGTTTGCTTAATTAGCTAAAGCAACAACTAATAGAATCTGCCAGTCGTGTACAGTTGTCATTTCGCAGATTACAAATGAAAAGCCTGCTTTGTCTGCCTCCGTCTGAAACCAAAGACACTTCAAAAATGACTAAGAATCAGAACAGAAAGCTTAACAGCGGTAGCAACAGAAGCCAGTGGTCAGTTACAGCCACAATGCCAGCAGCTGTTCATCTGTTCTCTGCGTAAGCCAGTTTGACATTGTCCATTTGTTAATAAATTAGATTGGATCAATGTGCAGTCACACAACAGAAGTGGAACCAGCAGAGATTCTTTGAATCGTGTGCATGGGTGTGTGGGTCACTTCCCTCTTCTGGACGGCTGCCTGGCTGGCTGCAGTGTCACAGATGACTCTATGTGTCAGAGGAATGGGTCTGAGCTGCCACCAGCTGCTAGTGTAATTTATTTTCTCAGTTGGCCAGCCCCAAACATTTCAATAACCACATGGCTACTGCAGGACATACTAACATAAACTCCATTCGTCCAACTGGATGGTGTATTTGAGGCTTTAATCCTGATCTGGTCAATTTAACAGAGAGGAGCTTCGCCATTAGGTTGCATGTTTGTTTGAACAGCGTACCATGCTATTCAAAGGGAGACAGCACTCAATTTGTGACCATTTGAATTTCTGGGAATGTATCCATGACAGATTCCTAGTACAAAGAGTTGCTCCTCCAAAGTTCTAAGACACTTAAGACCAGATCTTTGTAAAGATAAAACCTATTCACAAAGCATCTCAGCCCTTGAGATAGCTCTTAAGGTAAAAACCTTTCCATGTCTGGAAAGAGACAAGAGAACCAACCAATCACACCAATTTAAAAGAACGCATCATAGCAATGGGGTCAACCACACCTCCTCGCTAAGTTAAACGTTTCTGTCCCTTCCTTGGTCAGAATTGCTCTGACAAGTTTCCTAAATGAACCTCAAGCTAGAGCTCCTTGGTAGTATTTCTCAGGCAGAGTTAGGAGCTCTCTGGGAGTGTTTTCATCATGTTTGTGGAAACGGCCCCCGTTGTTGTGCCCTGCAGAAGCTCCACCACTACTTCTCCTTATTAAGGACCCTCAAACAGATATTTAATAGACCACTGACTAGTGTTTGATGAGATTTTTCTCTTCAGGGACTGCAACTGCTGAGATACTTGCATAACTGTCAAATCAAATCAATCTATCTACTCCAAAGGGAAATATGATTTGCATGCAGGGTTTGAAACACCAAAACAAAATAAACCAGACAACTGGGACAATCACACAAAACCGTGAGACCATAACAAAATGATGAAAACAACGACGAGAGATGAGAAAACTAAGACAATATGAGGTTTGAGGTTGCAAAAAGCACAAATGTGGAAAAATGCAATAAGTCAGTTGAGGAAAGAGGGCAGCTATTAATGTGCATACAGTTTTCCATGTTCAGAATATCAATAGTCGTCCACTCAAAGACAACATTCAGGCATTTTCCTTTTCTAGCAGTGACCTGAAGGCAAGAGCTCAAACTCTCTGTACAGGACAATCTATAAGCTGTCTCTTGTTCTTCCTGTCTGTGCAAAGATGTCCATGTCAGACAACAGCAAAAAAGATAAAGATGCTTAAACATCATCAAAGCAGAAAAGCATTTTGAAGAGCTCATTTTCCTAAGTAAAAGATTCTGCTTCAGTTTTTGAGCATCTCAACTGATTTTAAAACACAGTTTCTTTTGCAGAACGGTGCCAAAAATATTTGTCGTCATCCACCATCTCGATTTCCTCTCCCTTTATAACAGGCATCTTAGCAGCGAAGGACGACTTTCTAAAATCAATACACATGTCCTTAGTTGTTGCTACATTAAGCAGGATGAGAGACCTGCCAAGCCATTACACAGAGTCCTCCTCCACAGGCCGGTGATCTTATTCCACCTCATCCGTGTAGGCTGACTAACAACCGAATCATCCGCGCATTTTATTATGTGTCTGGTCTCATCATTATTTTGACAGGTGTTCTTAATAATAATAATACATATAGAAGGTGAGGAAGACCTTATATGGATCCGCATAGGGATTTGATTTAAAGGGAGACTGTTAATAGTCACTGAGACATGTTGGTTAAAGGAACAGTTCATCACATGTAGGTGCAACGCTATTGGGATTGATGCATTTATGATGGAGCTTTTATTGTAGTTATTTAATTTTTACCTGAAAAAGACTGCAGATCGAAATGTTGTCCATTTGAATATATTTGTGGTTTGGGTTTTGTCAATTAAGGAATAGTTTGACATTTTGGCAAATACTTATTCCCATTGAGGATTGATACCACTCTCATGTCTGATGAAGTTGGACCCAGCAGCCAGTTAGCTTAGCTTAGCATAAAGACTGGAAACCGCTGCAACACACCTCTATCTTGTAAATTTAATCCGTACAAAAAACTGAGTCAGGCGAGGTGTTTTCAGTCTTTGTGCTAAGCTAAGCTAAGCTAAGCTAACCGACAGATGGCAGCAGCCTCGTATTTACTGGTTAGATATTAGAGTGATGTCCGTCTAGTCTGACTAACTTTGAAGTGTATAAAAGTATTAAGTAAAAAAACAGTCTTTTAGTGGAACTGCTTATGAGCAAGCAGCTGTGTGAGATATTTGGTGGTCTGAATCATTTAAGTCCTTGCTATCTGATACTGAAGTGAACTGTACATGAAACTTGTCATCAGAAGGGGTGGCACTCAGAGGTATTTCCCTTGAGAAGGGTTCCGTTGAGTCTTTAACAGCTGAAAAACAAAACCCAAATGACTGAAATGCTAATAAAGAAGCCCAGTCAGTCTCAGAGTCAGGTTACAGGCATTTTTGACCATTTAAAAAAGAGTTTATTGTGTCTCATGTCTACTCAAAATACATGAACATAGCAAGCCATGTTGTTAGATGGTAAATTGTGATATGAAAAGCTTTTAATCTTAAACGGGGGCAACACAGTGTGTGAACAGAAAGCCCCATGCTGGGATTATAGATTAGGTCTCAAAAACACACTGGCATCATAAATGAGTCTGTCTCCTCTTACACACACAGGTACACAATCTTTCACCACAACCACTGCACCACTGCACCACAAACCAAGAGGGAAATGTAACCATAACCGCTTCGGCACTTGTTGTATAAGAACTGCCAAAACACAACTCATGCATAGCTACACACACTATGGGACAAACATCTCATACACAAGCACACACACAAACAAAACAGGTCTGCAGCTGGAGATAAATGGACTATGGAGGACATTGATGCATGGAGAGTAATATAAACATTCAGATACCAACAGCAGACCTCATGCGGTTCAACTTAATGGAAGGCGCATATACAGTACGTTATGGCTCTATCAGCACAGAGATTAAAAGTGAGAGGAATACATAGAAGATACAGGAGAAAGATTGCGTTCCTGTAGGTTTGTATATTGTGTGTATGCTGCCCTATTTGTGGAAGAGCGGAAAAATGTGGACAAAGACCACATTTGCTGCAAAGTCAGGTTGTGTAAAAACCCAATAAAACACTTTTTTCTAAGAGTTCCCTATCATTATGTTGTCATTTTGTAATTCACTTCTCCTTGTATTCATTTTTAGAGTAAGCTTTAATTAAGGACATGAAATACCTTGCCACAATGGGTGGTCTAACAGTTAGTCTGAAAGGACCGCAATCAAGCACATAACAACTACCACTTGGACCAAGACACCTTAAAAATGTCCGCAATTCACCAGAGATGATTGTGCTGTCGCCATTTGACATGACAACACGCATAATCGAAACCATAAATCACGCAGCGCGCACGTGAAAAACATGCAAATAAAGTGTGTATTTGTGTGCATCTGTGTGACAATGCTGTACAGTTGCATTAGCAGATGTCGTAGCCTCCAGGCATGGCTGGGTTAATCAACTAGAGGGCCCTGGGGCACACAAAAAAGTGTGGGGGCCCCGACTGACTACCCCTTTCCTCTCACTCGCTGTGTGTGTACCATGTTGCCATCAAGTACATATTTTGCCCACAGGCTCAGAAACCAACTTATTGAACGATGGAAAATCACTAAGTTGCAGATTGCACTGTGTCAATTCGTTCAATTATAGGCACAATATACACAATGTAAGCGTATTATGAACCATGGTTCCTAATACAAACCAAGACTTTAGGGTTAGGTAATATTACAGGTCTTTATCATTTCAGTTGACAAATAATCAAATCACCACAAACCAGCCGTCGCACAATGAACCTGTAAGGCCCCAGGAGGTCTGGGGCAGTTGCCCGGTTTGTGTGGTCGCTAATCCAGCTTCGCCGCCGGGGGTTACTTTTACACTATCTGAAACTAAGTAATACACATATACACACACGCACGCACACAAACACCCAGAGGTCAGAGAAACTTATCAGCATTTGCAAAGTGAGTTACAGTCTATTTCAATGTAGCCTATTTTGGTCCAGGCTATTAGAACAGAGTAGCAAAGTGCATTCAGTGCTGCATATCAGATGTTCACACAAACTCATACAGACGCACACACACACACACACACACACACACACACACACACACACACACACACACACACACACACACACACACACACACACCTAACCCAGACCACACTGTATGCATCCCACACCACAATAACACTGAAAAGTCAAACTCAGCCTTCTGCTCAGATTCCAATTTAACTGTACGTGCATTGCTGCTAATGTTAGCTCGGCCAAAACAGGTCCACCCCCAGGGGAGGCTTAGTGGAAGAGAAGAGTTGGCAGTCTCGACCCTGCCAACCTCACTGTTTGTTACCAGGTGGGATTTTCCCAGGGGTCATATTGACATGCACTCGTCTGAGGGAGTATTAGCAGTAGGGCGATCTGGACACAACACAGCATGCAATGAAAATCCCCTTACAGGTGCATTTGGAGTGGCAATTTCTGAAGAAGTAAGGCATCAACTGTCTTCCTGAAGGCACAATCTGGTATTCCTGTCATTATAGAAACCCGTCTGAAGGTCCTCAAGAGATTGCCAGACACTTTTTAATGCTTTCTACTTTGCCTTCATCGTCCATAATAAATTCATTTCAAATCCATATTTACTGCGGGGTTTTTTTTTCAGCAGGGTTGTGTGCAGTAAAACATAATACTGTCTTTTTTTCTCTAGTTTGCAGCTCACCTTTTCAACTCTCAGACCAGTTCACCAACTTACAAACCTTTGTTCACACTGCTCTTGTGCTAAAGTGATGACACAGTTTCATCAGCATTACATGGTATCAACAAGTGTCCATTGGTGCTCGTGTGTACAGCAAAAACTGTTCAGAAGCGGACGTAGAAAGACACAAATAGATAAGTGGATGACCTTTGCATCTCTCTCTTTTAACACTTCATTCGTTTTCCCCATGTTCCTCGCTCTCCACACCACAGCTCTTCTTCTGTCCGCTCAGTCCCTCTTGTTTGCTCTTCAAAAGCACTCAGAACAAACCGCCATTCACCTACAATCCTCAATACCTTTCTCTCTCTTTCCTGGCTGTCATTTCCACTGACACAGACATGCACGCTCTAATAAAAAAAAGGAACTATTTTAAAACTGCACATGCTAATTTATTGAATCGTAAAGAGCACAAAGTGCCCCATGCCCCTAAAATAACAAAGACATTACAAGCAAATAAAGTTTTGCATATTAAACTGCAGACTCTCTGCTTGTCCCTAAGCCATTCATTTTCTACCCAGCATGCCTGACTCATCAGAAGACACAATGGGACAAACTTCACCCACCCTTCGCTCTCCTCTTTCTCTCTTTCTCTCTCCCTCTCCCTCTCCTTGGCTTTGCGAGACTTGTGCAGGAGTCCGATCAGGATCACGGCGGCTCGGATGCCAGCCTTCTTGCTGTGGAACCGTCCTCCGGTCTGAGACATGCTGGACGTCTCTGCCGGTGCCACGAGGGGTTCAGGTGACAGACGGTCCAAGGTCAGGCCAGCTCCAGGGTCGCTGGGCTGCAGGACCTGCTTGGTCGTGGCTTTGCGGGGTTCCAGTGTGAGCTTTAGATGTCACAGTCTTGGTTCTGTATGCTGTCTGGTTTTGGAGACAGCTGTCAAGCTTCTGCCAAAGCAAGTATACCTGTTTGATTTCTGGCCCTGCACTGTCTGTTCAGAGCCTCTCCGTCAGACGTTCTGGTGTCTGGACCAGCGATCCCAAAGTTAAAGATTCTGTAGCCACTCCTGGTTTGGCAGGTTGTGAGATCCGATTAAACCTCTGTTCATCTCGGTCTTGGGATCAATGAGCCCTTCTTGTAATCCCAGAGGTCCAGAGTGGCACTGTTGGACTCCAGCTCAAGGTGAACTTCTATCTGCATTCGCTGCATATGCAGTAAATCTGTGCATCGTAGCTCCATAACACATCGTGGTCCCTGACGAGAGGATGAAGAGTTGCGCTACTGACAAGCCTCGTAGACCCTCACACTGTGGCACTGCATCTCTCAGTCTACCTACCTCTACCTTCACACCTCTCCCTGCTGTTCTAACATGCTCTGTTTTTTCTCCTCTGTGTCTGCTGCTGCTCTGCTCCCTCCTTCCTGACTGCTGAGCACCGCCTTGCTCCGTCTGATAGGCTGGAGTTGGCAGAAGGACCGCCTCCTCCTCCTCCTCCTCTACTGTATGCCTCCCTCTATCTCTCCCTGCCCTTGTTTCTACCATGTTAATAATCTTATATTAATCTCCCCGACCTTGTTCTATCTATGCTTGATTTCATGATTTCATTTCTAGGCACATGCATGCACACCTCTCTCTCTCTCTCTCTCTCTCTCTCTCTCTCTCTCTCTCTCTCTCTCTCTCTCTCTCTCTCTCTCTCTCTCTCTCTCTCTCTCTCTCTCTCTCTCTCTCTCTCTCTCTCTCTCTCTCTCTCTCTCTCTCTCTCTCTCACACTCAATCCCACTGTGTGAAATCTCAATTCAAAACAGGCTTATCAGCCTATTGCCTGCTGTGCTGTTGCCAAGGACATTGGAATTGA
>NW_027466472.1:3187500-3197500 GCF_050575085.1 Anarhichas minor
TGTAGTTTATGCAGGAGGCAAGAG
This sequence comes from Anarhichas minor, assembly GCF_050575085.1. Taxonomy (NCBI): domain Eukaryota; kingdom Metazoa; phylum Chordata; class Actinopteri; order Perciformes; family Anarhichadidae; genus Anarhichas; species Anarhichas minor. The sequence continues at coordinate 3,187,525 of NW_027466472.1, forward strand.
TTTTAACGTAATATTTCAGATAACAGAATAAACAATCCTGTTAAACACAAACTCCTCTCTGATCTGCAGATTTTAGAGGAAAGTAACCTAAATCTGATTATCCTGAGAGAATATGTTATCTGATCATGTTCGATTTAGATTATCACTAATCTGTAACTCATTACCTGCATCTATTTGGAGTCTTATCCTCCCACCCACGCCTATCTGCCACTTTGTAATACACCTTCTTTTTTTATCTCCCCTCTCTGTTTACTCTTCTCCCTCGTACAGTACATGCTGATCCAGTGTTCGAATCCAGGCCCTGGGAACTACAGAGTGCACTAATACAGTGACACACATTTATGCATACAGATATATGCACAAGTAAAATCACACACATGACCTCAAAAGCAAATGTGCACACACAGACATAAAGTGAAGGCTGTGTCAAGTGATTTCTAACGGTGTTTACAAGAAACATAAAACCATAAAACACTCAGCACATGTAATTTATATAATCATTGACGCTTCCTCTTTCTGTTCCACTCATGTCTCATTCAGTATAATTTCCCACTCTAGTGTGTGCGCAGTCAGGTCAGCAGTGGTCTCTTGTGTTTGCTCTTTCAGCTAAAATTAGAAGTTAAGCGACAGCGTGAATTGCCATATCATTACACGCACTAGGAAGAAAATGACCTGTACTTTGCAAAGACGAGTGTTAACACCAAAACCAGCAATAATTTATCCTTTTAACTAATAACGCCTGTGTGACCAAAGTACCACAGATGCTCCCTGGAGCACTAAATGTTCATTAATCCGCCAATGAAAATAGTCCCCAATAAATTCCCTTCTTGTTCCTCTTTAAATGTATTTCTTTTGTTTACAAACCTGCAAGGCCCAGCTGTTTTATTAAATGACTTAGTCTTTATAAAAATGACACATGTAGTCAATAGGAGAAACCGGGCCTGAGTGCCACTGATAGGCCGGGGAATTTGAGACTGAATAAGAGATTGTTGACATTACTCTTGTCATGGAATTTGTGGATATTAATACTACCACTGTTATTCTCTTTCATTGCTTTTTAATGAAATCTCCTTTCTTTACTTTGGATTCATGGTTTTTATACACAGACCAATTATGAACATCACTTCTGTTTTTTGTTCTTCAAGCCAAGTTAATGTCTGATGTCTTTTCACATCCGACAGTCTTGTTTTTCTTGATTTTAACAAACAAATCTGCACACAATGCATGTACAAAATAATGATATACAAGCACTCAGCGAAGACACCTGATAAACTACAACGTAAGGAGTCTCTGTATGTCTGTCTGTCTGTCTGTCCTCATCGTATCTCGACATCCTTTCATCCAATTGACTTGAGCCTTGGCGTGTGTACTGCTGATGATCCAAGGAAGCACAATGTTGCGTGTTAAGTTGTTTGGATGAACGGTCACCAAGAAAGCTGAGAGCAGCATAACTGGGGACCAAGCAATTGGCCGAACGGGCACCGCACTAGTGCAGAAGAAAAGGTACCCCGGACTTCCTCTGTCCAATTAAGCCGTTGTTTCTGTTGTTTTTCTGTTAATATCATTTAAGTGGCTCTGTGCGGCGCTCTTATTTCTCTGTCCAGCAGCTGTAGCCTCTCATGCTAACTACCCTTTTCCTCTGCAGGCAATAGAAAATAAATCATCAACAGAGTGATAGAGGATTTTCCCAGACCGAGTTGACAGCTGTTTTTAAACGAAAAAGCTTCATGAATCACTGTTGCACCATATCAGCAACAGAGCAGCAAACAAACCACAGAGGGTGGTGGATTATTACTTTAAAATAACTTTACTGCAGCGTGCTGTTGCTCTCAGGCAAAGTAACAGAAGTGAGTTATTACTCAGACACATGACTGAGGCAGGGAAATTGCTCTTATATAAGTAATGCACACGTAAAATAACACATTCATACAGACAAACATGTACCCACATAAACGCCTGTACAGTATATCGTATTTAGTGACACGGGAAGCAATGAGCTCAGTGGTGAACAGAGTATACAGACGCAATTGGCTGCAACGGATAAACCAGTTTTTTTTCCAGTCATTTAAATATATTTCACTGTAACCCCATCTGAACTGCTTATGGAGCTCTCTCTCTCAGTCAGACGGCTGAGAGGACTACTTGATATTTTTGAATTATCTTTCATGCTTTCAGGTTGTAGAAAGTGCTCTTTACAAATACATGTCGTCTTGTTCGAAGGGATTATGTTTCGGGGAAAAATGGTTACAACAATATTGGCATGTAACACTGTGGGGACATCGACTAAACGAGGGTTTTATTCATTTCCTTCTTCTTCTTCTTCTGGGCCAAAACTTTTTAAAATGTAAATAATATATTGGTGTCTGAATTAAATTATTTTAGTCTGTTAGAATAGTCATTGTTGAAGGAAAGAAGAAAAACATAAAGATACCAGGTGACCCATAACTTTCAGAGATAGTTTGTGTGTGTGTGTATATATCTATTTTTATTTTTTTTTTCTCTGGTCTTAAGACATTTAAGCAATTGGAAGTGACACTTAATGCCTATATCAGTGGATTTCTGTTCTTCAAGGTTTTTAATGAAAAGCAACATAGATGCTGAGGATTTTGTTTATTGGCTTTGGAAAGAAATCCTGAGAGTCTGAAAGGTTTTAAATTTCATCAAGGATTATATTTCGCTTATCTTATCATTCGGGGCCTGGAAGCCTGACTTTGCTTTTTCCCCCACCTACAGCTCCTATAGCTGTCCCACACATCCAAGACAGGTTGAGATCTCCCCTCAAATGTACTCTGCTGAGGTTTATTTCACTTTCTAAGTAGAGAGCTCTCATACTTAATGTGATATTGAACTGTACAAATAAACATGAGTTGTGGCTGGCCGGGAAAAATGTAACTCCAGGAACATGCAAGATAAAAAAATTAAAAAAAACATGGCACAAGACAAAAAAAGGGGCAAAACTGTGGGTATAGGTGTAATGTGCAATATATGCTTAGCCATTTGGTTATCCAGATAATGTACTTCACAGTGTATATCAGTTTACACAAGGGTATTGTAGTTGAGTTTCACTCAGACAACCCTACACCAACGTTTGTTTTCCTCTCTCTCTCTCTCTCTCTCTCTCTCTCTCTCTCTCTCTCTCTCTCTCTCTCTCTCTCTCTCTCTCTCTCTCTCTCTCTCTCTCTCTCTCTCTCTCTCTCTCTCTCTCTCTCTCTCTCTCAGCAGACACACACAATGAGAGACTAAGCTGGAGAACACTGTGGAGCGTTTAGCAGCTGAAGAGCCAGATATATTATCTCAGAAGTTGGTGGAGACCAAAATAGAGCTAAAGGAGAGTGAATAGTGGACTTTGTCAAGTGGCCAGAAACAGGACTCTGTATCTGCTAGATATGTAAAGCTAGATATGTAAACAGGCACCTGTTACCTTTGCTGGTGTTTCTGCTTCAAAGTCACACTATCACCCTCCTCAAAGTTCTGATTAAACTATGAGTTCTTCCTGGTCAGCAGTCAGGAAAACATTTCTTAGACAATGAAATCAAGGCTAGAGATCTCTTTTTATGTCTGTTAACTGTTGACCAAGGTCTTAAAGCTGTTGAACATTCAACATGTTGCCATTGCCCTTTAAGGTTCATATCTTGACTCTTTTTTTCTTTGGAATAAAATCTAACTAACATAATATCGAGCAGATCAAAGACTTGTGAAGGAACCCTTATTCATTGAAAACAGGCACAGAGACATTCCCCAAATCTCTCAAATCCTGAGGAAAGAAGAACGTCTATTATTTACAAGGGGGTGAAACAACAGTGAGCTCTATTGCATTGCTGCACGCATTAAGACTGGCGCTTCCTTTGTGTGGCCCTTTAAATAAACAATTGTAATCCTAGAGATCACTTGACTCCTTGGGAAAGGCAGTAGCAATATGGCATTCATCAGGAGCTGGTGCCAAGTCTCACCCCGTCACGCTGTGTGCATGTTGAACCCAAATAATTAATAGTATAAAATGATTCATTCATCTGTCTGCCAATCCTGTGTCGAGACTGTGTTTCTCCGTTTCTCTCTGACCGTAATTATCAGTATTTATGCCTGTTTGCTTTCCCCTCCAGCCTTCTCATCTGCTCTCTGCGTCTTATCCTCCCCCATACGAGGCTCGCACTCTGGCAGAATCTCAGGTCACACAGGACGAACCTGCTAACAGCTTCTAGTGAGCGGACCGCAGTCGATCGCCATTTCATTACTTGTCTTTCTGCGCTTTGCTTATTAATTCTGTGTCCCATGATGCACCCGTCTGCCCCATTTTTTGAACTATTGTAAACCCCTTCACACCATTAATGACTGAGTCACGTAATCCTACATGCAACAATGCAGGAGAGATGGAGGAGTGTATGTGTGTGTGTGTGTGTGTGTGTGTGTGTGTGTGTGTGTGTGTGTGTGTGTGTGTGTGTGTGTGTGTGTGAGTGTGACTATACATGTAGAGCCAGGGGCCTTGCTGAGTCGGCCAAACAAGACACCATGTGTTTGTCAAGAGGCGACAGATGGAGGAGGAGGAGAGGAGAGGGACAGAGTGTGGTGTGTGACGGGCAACAGACACACACACACACACACACATATGCATATGCACACACAGGGTCAGCCTTAAAGAGTGAGATTAGGTGACAGATAGAATATGAGCTCATTAAAACTCAGCTGTTTCACTCTGTACTGAACCTGAAGACGAATCTGTGCCTCATATGTCTGAGTCTGGGACATAAGGCCGTCGAACTTTAAACTAAAACAGCAAAAACAAAACTGTTTTCATAAAGTGAAACGTGTGACATTTATATAATCGTCATCTTTAAGACCTCAGTATCATAACTGTGGTTGTCAAATTGTCCAACAAAGGGAGGGACTGCATCTAACAATTGTTCTTACTTTCCAAAAAACACTGTCCAACAATCATGCCCACTTGACACAGCAATTGGACAAAAGACCCAATATTGTTAGAGAGGGATCAGATGTCAATGGACGACATGGCGTTCAGTCTAGATTGTTCCAAGAATCAATAAACCCTCGAGTGTGAAAAGGTGATTATCCTGCACTTCCCACAGATCACCTGCGCATCATACAACATCTCTGACATTTTGACACATCACAGCAGCAAAACCACGGCTATGGGAAATAAGGGGAGGTTGAAAAAAGAAGTCAAAATATATAGAAAAAGTTTTTACGCTTTGGTTGATGTATTGATAAAAACAAAATGCGATGAAGTGCAATGGAAACAGACTTAGCGTACAAATCATGACGCATACAGTGTGAAGAATATGACTAACATCAGATCTGTGAGGAGCAATGAGGAGATTGTAACCTTCCCCAAATTAATGCATAAAGCACATATAAGTGCCATATTTATAGAAAATTGCTTTTTTTGCTATCGTTGCTGCCATCTACCTTCCTCGCCTTTTATAATGCTTCTGCTGAAAAAAGCAACATCCATCAGCCACCTGGTGTATTAAGCAATAACTGTAAAAGCTTTTATCAACAGACCAGAAGATTGTTAACAGCTGTTGTATTCCAATGGGAAATAGACCGTAGCAGAGGTAATTAATATGTTATTGTTATGTTATTACTCTAAATTGAGCTCAAGTGTTGTGACTCATTAAAATTGCAGGACTTGAAGTGGATGGCACTCCTTCGTATTGTGGTAACTTGGCTGTGATTTCCTTTCCAACGGAACATTTATGTGTGCAGAAAACATTTGCACTCGAGAGGTTTGCAGGGAACAAATATCGCGAGGGACGAGTCAATGGGGCTGCGGTGTTGTGTGCAGTGTTTGTCTCGGTCATTGCAGAAAAGATAGAGACAGGATTGTCTGAGCTTTCAGGTTGTTTGATGACGGTGTGTTCACTGGAGCTCGGATGGCCCTTCCTTGAGTGATAATGCACAGAAGCCCATACACAATGCTGAGGAGCTGCAACATGGGAGAGTCGTAACACATACATGCTCACACAAACAGAAGCTACTTTTCCTGGATATAAGGGCGATAAACTAAATAGGAAAGAGTGATAAAACTGTCTTTGGGAGTGTGTGTGTGTGTGTGTGTGTGTGTGTGTGTGTGTGAAAAAGTACCAATATGACCAGGGAGCAGTCCTGTGAGATTCAGAGCAGAACGGCGGTGCAGAGAAGGGACACACACACACACACACACACACACACACACACACACACACACACACACACACACACACACACACACACACACACACACACACACACACACACACACACACACACACACACACACACACACACACACACACACACACACACACACACACACACAGCTATTACGAACTGCTCTCTTGCCCCGAGAGCGTACAAAGTGGTGTCTGATGAATGATCCATCAGCAGGACTATTGGTGTCTGGTCTCCAGATAGGCTGGGACACAGACAACTCAGGCAGCCAGGGTGGAACACCGTGGCCGATACGCTCCTCAATTTATACAAAATAGAGCTGCGAAATCACGGATTCATCCTCAATTACTACAACTAACCTCGCAATTACTGCAGGTCCCAAAGTGATGAAAGTGATGGTATGGTGGCGAGAAAAAAGTGGCTGCAGCATTCAGAAATGGAACATAATCAATATGCAATAACATAAAGGCTAACTGGTTGCCATAGATGTCACTAAATCGCCCATCTATTTTGCTTTACAATATCAATGTCCTTTAAAAAGGCCCTGAAAACCTGCGTTATGTTCTCAACCAGCTTCTCACTATGAGTATATGAACACACAATTTTCTGCCAAAGTTCAAACTATTTTTGTTATTTCTGCCTTTGTGCCTTTATTTGTGTTTTTCTTACTGGATTAAAGCAGACTGGGGTCAACCGGAAAATTTTCAGAGTTTATCAACATCCGAATCGAAATGTGATCATGGAAATGAAATTAAAGGAAATGCTGAAAATTATTTTATGTCTGAGAAAAAGCAAATCAATGCCCAATTGACCCCAAACCTCATCATGCAGTCACTCGTCTCTTCTTGGTAAATCAGTGATTTGACATTGGTGAATCAGTAACAGCTGTGTAGTGAAGCACCGGCCTGCACCTGTCCAGTCCCATAAAAACAATCTGAGACTGAGGAAATGGAGGGAAGTTAGGGAGGAGGGAGGGAGGGGATTTCTATCCATCCTTCTGTCCATCCATTTTCTAGACCACTTATCCTGTTCAGGGTCGTGGGGGGGCGTGTCCCAGCATGCATCAGGGGAGAGGCAGAGTACACAGTGTACAGGTCGCCAGTCTAACACAGGGAGATGAGAGGAGGTCTTTTTTTCAGATTATTAGAAACTAAATGCCATTTATGAATTGCAACTTTGAATCCTACGGCAAAAGGTGTTGACTCCGCAGCTGCAATATTTTTACACTTTAGAAAATACATTCTTTGTCTTTCTAGCCAGGAGTTCGATGAGAAAATTGGTATCACGCTCATGTCTTTACAGTAAATATGTAGCTGGAGCCAGCAGCCGGTTAGCTTAGCTTAGCACAAAGACTGGAAACAGTGGGAACAGCTCATCTGACTCTGTCCAAAGGAAACAAGAGTCGCCTCTAATCCTCACTAATTAGCAGGTTATGTTTGTACTGATTAAACAAACTAAATATGAGATGTAAAAACAATGGCAATATGTTGTTTTGCAGGGGGGGAGATTATTGCTTGGCTGGCATCACCAGCAACTTAGTGTCCGTTTTGTTGCAAAGAAATGGTCGGGCACATAAACCTTAAACTGTAAATGTGCGTTTTATCTAACTCTAGGCAAGATGATGATCCTGAAAAAGAGGTACGAGAAATCAAAAGAGACAAGGATGATGCAAGCAGCAAAACAACAATTTAAAAAAAGGAGTATGCAAACAAGTAAAGAAGTGAGATTGAGCGAAGAAATGAGAGACACACGACAAAGAAGCAAGATAATGAGCACGAGACGGAGAGAACATGCAAGTGAGCGATCACAGGCAAGAGTTGGAGCAGAGATATGAAATGAGAGTGATGCAGGGCGATGATGAATAGGAGATGCGTCCCTTCCTTTTTGCGAGCGATGATTACGACGTCAAATCAGACGGTCCTTTGTTAATCACCAAGCACACTGGCCTCGACGAGCCCCCCGCTCGCTGCTGTCATTGTACCGCTGCAGAAATGTCATCGGACAATTATTTTCACACACTCCGGGCTATTTGCAGCGGGATTGTTTATCTCTGCTCGTGATGTGTTGGCAAATTGGCTTTGGGCCATAATTTGTCTCTCTGTCTCTGTCTCACACACATAAATTGTTCTGCACATATCGGCACTTAGGGTTTTTGCCATTTTCATCCCTGATTGCTGAAATCACTGCAAAATGGATTTCTGACGGGTTAAAAACATGAGCCGACAAGAGAAGCTTTTCACATCTGCACCAGTTTCTTTCTATTTTTTTCGATAGATGCAGTATCACATGATATTTCTTTCTTTCAATTCAGGTTTCTCCTTCCCCTGTATCCCATTGTGGTCTTTCTCCTTTCTTCGTGCGTGACATAAATCAGTTAAAGTAAATCAATTTCCTGCTCTTTAAGTTGGCCTGGTAGGCTAAGATGATGGCTTACAGCTGGTTGACCCGCAGACGCAAGGAAATTCATACACGCACATTTAAATACACACATAGGGAATTGAAATAGAGAGGGCATGAGGAAGAATAGAAATAATACATTACACTATAGGATGAAAAGTGGGGAGATGGTTGCCACCATCATCTTTCCAAAACATGGATCATGTTTTGTGGAAGTTTGCCACTATAACCAAATTTGTTATCCGAGATAGCGGTATGTATTTCCTCATCCTGAAAGCATTTTCTCTTGCAACATTAAAAATGAAAACTTACTAAAAACATACCGTAAAAAGTATATAAGCTAAACATATGTTCGTAATGACAATAATAGTGTCATCTATTTGTTTTTTTCTTTTTTCTATCAACCATTTTGCACAAGCAGCTGTCACTTTTGCAAAGCGGTGCACATCTCAGCCTGGGATTTGATTTTGTAGTGACCGGGTGCAAATTGCCATGCTCTATCAACACAAGCCATAACCGCTTTAGCAGCAGCGTACGGGCCAAGCAGGCAAGGACGAGCTGAGGCCGTATCTGCAGGTTGCTCCTATATGGAGATGAATTATTCCTTTGAAAGCAAATTGGGTTTGAGCTCAGCTCTGCCGGAGCGAGACAGGGCCTTGTTCCCTGCCTCTCTGATGTATGTACAAAATGGACGCACTGAGAGGGAAAGTGTGTGTGTGTGTGTGTGTGTGTGTGTGTGTGTGTGTGTGTGTGTGTGTGTGCCTTTATGTGTGTGTATGCATATAAAAAAACACAGAGCTGAACGGGCGCCAAATGCGGCTTCAATACAAATGTTTTCTTTAAGTCCACTTATGACCGGGAATAAGAGCAAAGTGAGGCAATAAGAAAAGTGATTTCAGCCCTGAGACTGAGACAGATAAAGACACATTCAGAGGTGAGAGAAGAAAGAAAAACAATTGTTAGTTTGATAGAAAGCTCTGAAATGGCTTCTGAATGAGAAGATGGATGAGAGCGTCTGAGCTCCGCCATCTGTCTACAGCTTTCATGTGGATGTTTGAGGATGACCTCACCGGGTCACAGAGAAGCCACACACACACACACACACACACACACACACACACACACACACACACACACACACACACACACACACACACACACACACACACACACACACACACACACACACACACACACACACACACACACACATGCATTCACCCTGTCTCTCACACACACACTTTTATCCACAGAGGTCAACCTTTACAAGGGAGCAACAGAGAGAGAAAAAGATGTTCCTTTATAACCCCTCCGTCCTTTCTTCCTCCCTCTTTCTCCCCCCATCGGCTCATTTTTTTCCCAAGAGAGAATCCATCTCTTTTTTTTTTATTCCTTCGGCCCTCGCCCCTCCTCC